>NW_026068096.1:2267976-2269315 GCF_014885135.2 Alexandromys fortis | reverse complement strand
CAAAACACAAAACATACAAAATAAAGAATATTGAAAACTGTCAAGTAACATATAAAGACAAATCTATCAGAATTAGACTTCTTATTGGAAACTATGAAAGCCAGAAGGTTTTGGATAGATGTGCTGCAGACACTAAGAGACCATGGATGAAGCACAGACTACTGTACCCAGAAAAGCTTTCATTCACCATCGATGGAGAAAACAAGATATTCCAGGACAAAAACAGATTTAAACAATATGTAGCCAAAAACCCAGCCTTACGGAAAATACTAGAAAAACCAAGGAAGCCAAGAACACCCATAGTAACATAGACATCAGACAACCCTCCACCAGCACAACTCAAAGAAGGGAAACACACAAACACTACCACCAAAAAAAATAAATAAATAACTGGAGTTAACAACCACTGGTCATTAATATCACTTAATATCAATGGACTCAATTCACCTATAAAAAGGCACAGGTTAAGAGAATGGATACAAAAATAGGATCCAACATTCTGATGTTTACAAGAAACACACCTCAACCTCAAAGACAGACACTACCTCAGAATAAAGGTTTAGGAAAAGGTTTTCCAAGCAAACAGACCTAAGAAACAAGTGGATGTGGCTATACAAACATCTAACAAAATTGATTTCAAACTAAAATCAATCAGAAGAGATGGAGAAGGTCACTTTATACTCATAACAGGAACAATTCATCAGGATGAAGTCTCAATCCTGAATATGCCCCTATTATAAAAGCACCCACATATGTAAAAGAAACATTACTAGAATTCAGCATATATCAAAACCCACACTCTAATAGTAAGAGATTTCAACACTCCTCTCTTACCAATGGATAGGTCAACCAGACAGAAACTTAACAGAGAAATAAGAGAAATAACAGATGTAATGAACCAAATGGACTTAACAGATATCTATAGAACATTCCACCCAAACAGAAAAGAATATACCTTCTTCTCAGCATCTCATGGAACCTTCTCAAAAATTGATCACATAATCAGTAACAAAGCAAACATCCACAGATACCAAGAAATTGTAGTAACCACCTGTGTACTATCGGATCACTATGGAATAAAGTTAGAATTCAACAACAATTCTACCCCCAGAAAGCCTACAAACTCAGGGAAACTGAACAGTCAACTACTGAACCACCCCTGGGTCAAGGAAGAAAGAAAGAAAGAAATTAAAGTCTTCCTTGACTTCAATGAAAATAAAGACACAACATACCCAAACCTATCGGACACTATGAAAGCTGTGCCAATAGGAAAGTTTATACCTATAAGTGTTCAAATAAAGAAAATGGAAAAAGCAACATTACAGACTTAACAGCACAC
>NW_026068096.1:2261585-2264069 GCF_014885135.2 Alexandromys fortis | reverse complement strand
AAAATATATTCAACAAAATTCTAGAAAAAACTTTCCCAACCTAAAGAAGGATATTCCTATGAAGTTAAAAGAAGCATAAAAAACACCAAATAGACTGGATCAAAAAAAAAAAATCCTTTCGCCATAAAATAATCAAAACACAAAACATACAAAATAAAGAATATTGAAAACTGTCAAGTAACATATAAAGACAAACCTATCAGAATTAGACTTCTTATTGGAAACTATGAAAGCCAGAAGGTTTTGGATAGATGTGCTGCAGACACTAAGAGACCATGGATGAAGCACAGACTACTGTACCCAGAAAAGCTTTCATTCACCATCGATGGAGAAAACAAGATATTCCAGGACAAAAACAGATTTAAACAATATGTAGCCAAAAACCCAGCCTTACGGAAAATACTAGAAAAACCAAGGAAGCCAAGAACACCCATAGTAACATAGACATCAGACAACCCTCCACCAGCACAACTCAAAGAAGGGAAACACACAAACACTACCACCAAAAAAAATAAATAAATAACTGGAGTTAACAACCACTGGTCATTAATATCACTTAATATCAATGGACTCAATTCACCTATAAAAAGGCACAGGTTAAGAGAATGGATACAAAAATAGGATCCAACATTCTGATGTTTACAAGAAACACACCTCAACCTCAAAGACAGACACTACCTCAGAATAAAGGTTTAGGAAAAGGTTTTCCAAGCAAACAGACCTAAGAAACAAGTGGATGTGGCTATACAAACATCTAACAAAATTGATTTCAAACTAAAATCAATCAGAAGAGATGGAGAAGGTCACTTTATACTCATAACAGGAACAATTCATCAGGATGAAGTCTCAATCCTGAATATGCCCCTATTATAAAAGCACCCACATATGTAAAAGAAACATTACTAGAATTCAGCATATATCAAAACCCACACTCTAATAGTAAGAGATTTCAACACTCCTCTCTTACCAATGGACAGGTCAACCAGACAGAAACTTAACAGAGAAATAAGAGAAATAACAGATGTAATGAACCAAATGGACTTAACAGATATCTATAGAACATTCCACCCAAACAGAAAAGAATATACCTTCTTCTCAGCATCTCATGGAACCTTCTCAAAAATTGATCACATAATCAGTAACAAAGCAAACATCCACAGATACCAAGAAATTGTAGTAACCACCTGTGTACTATCGGATCACTATGGAATAAAGTTAGAATTCAACAACAATTCTACCCCCAGAAAGCCTACAAACTCAGGGAAACTGAACAGTCAACTACTGAACCACCCCTGGGTCAAGGAAGAAATAAAGAAAGAAATTAAAGTCTTCCTTGACTTCAATGAAAATAAAGACACAACATACCCAAACCTATCGGACACTATGAAAGCTGTGCCAATAGGAAAGTTTATACCTATAAGTGTTCAAATAAAGAAAATGGAAAAAGCAACATTACAGACTTAACAGCACACCTGAAAGCTCTAGAAAACAAAGAAGCAGACTCACCCAGGAGGAGTAGAAGACAGGAAATAATCAAACTGAGGGCTGAAATCAACAAAATAGAAACAGACAGCAATCCAAAGAATCAATGAAACAAAAAGCTGGTTCTTGGAGAAAATCAACAAGATTGACAAACCCCTATCCAAACTCATCAAATGGCAGAGAGAGAACACGAAAAAAAAAAAGATCAGAAATGAAAAGGAGGACATAACCACAGACACAGAGGAAATTCAGAGAATCATTAGATCTTACTACAAAAACCTGTATGCCACAAAATTGGAAAATGTGAAAGAAATGGACTTTTTTTAGATAAGTACCATATACCAAAATTAAATCAAGACCAGGTGAACAATCTAAATAGACCTATAAGTCATGAGGAATTAGAAGCTGTCATCAAAAACCTCCCTACCAAGAAAAGCCCATAACCAGATGGTTTCAATGCAGAATTCTACCAGAACTTCCAAGAAGAGCTAATACCTATGCTCCTTAATGTGTTTCGCAAAATAGAAACAGAAGAGTCATTGCCAAACTCCTTTTATGAAGCTACAGTTACCCTGATACCAAAACCATACAAAGACTCAACCAAGAAAGAGAATTACAGGCCAGTCTCACTCATGAACATCAACGCAAAAAATCTCAATAAAATACTGGCAAACCAAATCCAGGAACACATCAAAAAATTATCCATTATGATCAAGTTGGCTTCGTCCCAGAGATGCAGGGCTGGTTCAACATATAAAATCTATCAATGTAGGGCTGGAGAGATGGCTCAGTGGTTAAGAGCATTGCCTGCTCTTCCAAAGGTCCTGAGTTCAATTCCCGGCAACCACATGGTGGCTCACAACCATCTGTAAAGAGGTCTGGTGCTCTCTTCTGGCCTGCAGGCATACACACAGACAGAATATTGTATACATAATAAATAAATAAATATTTTTAAAAAATGGCATTCCAATGTGTGGCCAAAATTTTCAAAAAAAAAAAAAA
>NW_026068096.1:2246036-2255598 GCF_014885135.2 Alexandromys fortis | reverse complement strand
ATCTATTTGACAAGAACTTTAAGTCTTTGAAGAAAGAAATTGATGAGGACACCAGAAAATGGAAGGATCTCCCTTGCTCTTGGATTGGGAGGATCAACATAGTAAAAATGGCAATTCTACCAAAAGCAATCTATAGTTTCAATGCAATCCCCATCAAAATCCCAACAAAATTCTTCACAGCCCTTGAAAGAACAATAATCAACTTTATATGGAAAAACAAAAAACCCAGGATAGCCAAAACAATCTTATACAATAAAGGATCATCTGGAGGCATTACCATCCCTGACTTCAAACTCTATTACAGAGCTACAGTAATGAAAACAGCTTGGTATTGGCATAAAAACAGAGATGTTGACCAATGGAATTGTATCAAAGACCCGGATATTAATCCACAAACATATTAACACCTGATTTTCAACAAAGAAGCTCAAATTATACAATGGAAGAAAGAAAGCAGGTTTTACAAATGGAGCTGGCATAACTGGATGTCAACCTGTAGAAGAATGAAAATAGATCCATATCTATTACCATGTACAAAACTCAAGTCCAAATGGATTAAAAGTCTCAATATAAATCTGACCACACTGAACCTGATAGAAGAGAAAGTGGGTGGTAGTCTGCAACACATGGGCATAGGAGACCACTTCCTATGTATATCCTCAGTAGCACAGACAATAAGAACAACAATGAATAAATGGGACCTCCTGAAACTGAGAAGCTTCTGTAAAGCAAAGGACATTGTCATTAAGACAAAAAGACAACCTACTGAATAGAAGATCTTCACCAACCCCACATCAGACAAAGGTTGATCTCCAAAATATATAAAGAACTCAAGAAACTAGACATTAAAATTCTGATTAACCCAATTAAAATAATGGGGTACTGAACTGAACAGAGAATTCTCAACAGAAGTTCAAATGGCCAAAAGATACTTAAGGACATGTTCAACTTCCTTAGGTATCAGGGAAATGCAAATCAAAACAACTTTGAAATACCATCTTACACCTGTCAGAATGGCTAAAATCAATGACAGCCTATGCTGGAGAGGATGTGGAATAAGGGGAACACTCATCCATTGCCAGTGGGAATGCAAACTTGTGCAACCACTTTGGAAATCAGTGTGGCAGTTTCTCAGGAACTGGGTGTCAACCTTCCGCAGGATCCAGCAATTCCACTCTTGGGAATATACCCAAGAGATGCCCAAACATACTACAAAAGCATTTGTTCAACTATGTTCATAGCAGCACTATTTGTAATAGCCAGAACCAGGAAACAACCTAGATGCCCCTCATTGAAAGAATGGATAAGGAAGGTGTGGCACATCTACAAATTAGAGTTCAATTCAGTGATAGAAAACAATGACATCTTGAATTTTGCA
Organism: Alexandromys fortis; assembly: GCF_014885135.2. Taxonomy (NCBI): domain Eukaryota; kingdom Metazoa; phylum Chordata; class Mammalia; order Rodentia; family Cricetidae; genus Alexandromys; species Alexandromys fortis. The sequence goes on along the minus strand of NW_026068096.1, from coordinate 2,254,220 downwards.
TGCAAATAGATGGAAATAGAAAACACTTTACTGAATGAGCTAATCCAGACCCCAAAAGATGAATATGGTATGTACTCACTCATTAGTGGATTCTAGCCATAAATAAAGGACATTGAGCCTATAATTCGTGATCCTAGAGAAGCTAAATCATAAGGTGGACACAAGAAAAAACATATATTTATCCTCCTGGATACTGGAAGTATACAAATCGCCAGGCAAAAGTTGGGAGCATGTGGGTGGGGTGGTAGAAAGGGGAGATGGGGAGAGAGAAGGGAGAAGGGGAGGATTGGGGAGAGCTTTGGGGAATGGGATGATTGAAATGGCGGAAGGGTAGATATGGGAGCAGGGAAGAAGATATCTTAATTAAGGGAGCATTTTAGGGTTGGCAAGAGACTTGGTTCTAGAGGGGTTCCCAGGTGTTCAAGGAGATGTCCCCAGCTACGTTCTTGGGCAACAGAGGTGAGGGTGCCTTAACTGGCCTTATCCCATAGTCACACTGATGAATACTTGCATATCACCATAGAACCGTCATCCTGAGAAGGATGGAGATAGAGACAGAGACCCACATTGGAGCACTGGACTGAGCTCCCAAGGCCTAGATGAAGAGTAGAAGGATGGAGAACATGATCAAGGAAGTCAGGACAGCGAGGGGTGCGCCCACCCACTGAGATGGTGTGACTGATCTCATGGGAGCTCACCAAGGCCAGCTGGACTGGTACTGATGGAGCACGTGATCAGACCGGACTCTCGGAATGTGGCTGAAAATGAGGGCTGGCTGAGAAGCCAAGGACAATGGCACTGGGTTTTGATTCTACTGATTGTACTGGTTTTTTGGGAGCCTAGTCTGTTTGGATACTCACCTTCCTAGACCTGGATGGAGGGGGGGAGGGCCTTGGACTTCCCACAGGGCAGGGGACCCTGACTGCTCTTAGGACTGGAGAGTGAGAGGGAGATGGAGGGAAATGGGAGGAGGGGAGAAGGTGGAAATTTTATTAAATAAATAAATAATTGATAATTAAAAAAAGGAAAAAAAGACATTTTTCTATTAAAAATGCTTTAAGTTTTTACAGAATCTGCATGAGATGGTCAGAAAATGTAGTTCACACTTTTAACTCGGTTTTCAGTGAGACAGTAGCAAGAGAATCTCTCATGGTTCAGTATCAGCTTGGTGAGTTCACACCAACCAGAGTGGTCATGTCAGAAGACAAGAAGAAAGAAATTCAGTCCCTCTGCTGCAAGGATGTGAGTGTGTGTGTGTGTGTGTGTTGGTGTGTGACTGTATCTAAAACTGTAACTGTGTGTGTGACTGTGGTAGCAGTTGTGTACACTTGAACCATCCCCACATCCAAGCATTCGTTTTTCATTAGAACCATTTTCATTTGTCCCCATCTGTTATCTACTGATGTGCTCAACACCAGACCAAAAGCAAAGCAGCAGCGACAAGGGCTCTCTTAGTGTGGTCATCTATGGCCTGAGCACAGCATTGTCTCATCAGTATGTAAAACTCAGAAAATCCCAAGGTGCTTCTGTCTCAAGGAAGGAGTTCTGCTAACCTCTCCAGGCTGGCACGACCCTGTCCAAGATGCACGTTATGGAGAAGCCATGTGTAGTCCAGGGACTGGGAAAGACAGAGCTCCTATATAGAAACACCACAGTTTGTGGCTCTTTTAAATTATATAGATATGCTAAGGAGATACAACAGTGTGGAAACACAGCATGTTCTGAGCACCTACAGGAAAGAGAACTCAGTGAAGTGTGGTGAATCCTTAGCAGGAAAAGGTGCACATAGAGGTTCTTCACTACGTCAGTCTCTGTTACTGTCGTCATGGTCTTTGATGCCTTATGTCTGCTCTGAGCACTGCCATCCCCCAAGGGTCCAACTCCAGAGCTCGCTACAGGAGGAAGATATGCAAATAAGGCTTCTCTGTGCCCATGAAAACCAGCCCTGCCCTGATCCTGCAGCTCTGGCGGAGGAGCCCAGTCCTGGATTCCCAGGGTCTCCCATTCAGAGATCAGCACTGAACACAGATCACTTACCATGGACTTGTGGCTTATTTGGATTTTCCTTGCCGTTATTTTAAATGGTGTCCAGTGTGAGGTGCAGTGGGTAGATTCAGGAGGAGGCTTAGTGCAGCCCCAAACATCCCTAGAACTGTCCTGTGACGCCTCTGGATTCACTTTCCGTGATTATAACATGAGCCGGGTCTGCCAGGCTCCAGAAAAGGCCTGGAATGGGTCGCGTATTTTAGTGGTGATAGTAGCGACATCGGATATACCAGTGCCGTGAATGGCTGATTCACCATCTCCAGAGACAATGCCAAGAACACCCTGTACCTGGAAATGAGCAGTCTGAGGCCTGAGGACACAGCCATGAAGACACATGCCAGATTCAGTGATGCAAAGCTACTCTGAGATCAGACACAAACCTCCCCGCCGGGTGCTCATGACCAGCAGCGGGGCAAGAGCACCCAGAGATCTGGGTCAGGTAAGAGCTTGTCCAGCAAAGGCTGGACTCCTCTGTGTCTGGGCTGACTCTCCAAATCACACTCAGGGATTCTCTCTACAGGCTCCTTCCAATGGTTTATATACACTGCCTCTCAGCAAACATGATGGGTAGTCTGTGCTGTAAAATCTGAGACAGATTCCTTACCTGAAGCTCATGTATACTCGTTTGGATTCTACAGGAACCTGGAGTAACTGATGCCTCCTCAATGTATGCTGGGATCCTATGGACAGTGTCACCATGAAGGAACAGATAAGCATGGACACCAGTGTACACAACGTTTTCAGTGACGATGTGATGACACCTGAGAACTGATCAAGGCATGCTCGGACTGTCTTGAACTTTTCTCACCTTTGATGATGTCATAACTGAGGCTGAGATGCTCTGTTGTTCTGTGACTGGCGCTGTGTAGTGATGAGTTCAGCCATTAGGCAAAGCATCTGGAAGTTGCAGACAGGAGACTAGACTGCTCCTACAAAGCAACTGCATCTTCTCTGCACTGCCCTTCCAGCATCAGGTCCATGCGATTCTGTGAGGACTTTGTCCTGACCAACAGGAAGCCGAGTCTTCTGTCAAGGCTGTGACAGCTCACAGTCACAGCAGGGCTACTTAATGACTCAGAAACTGGAAAATGGTCCAGCCAGGACTATATCTGAGACTGACCACTGCTGTAATTGCCTCTTATTTCCACCAGAACTCTTGCTTAACTCTTTTTAAAACCTTTGTTAATGGATTTGTTCAGAGAACTAAGCACCACTGTTCTTTTACTTCCTGTGTGATCATGGAACCGCCGCCAGAGTCAGACATGTCGAAACTTTGCTGGTAAGCCACATCCACATGGCAATACACAGATTAATAGAAATTGGTTAAATTAATATGTAAGAGTTAGCCAATAAGAAGCTAGAGCTAATGGGCCAAGCAGTGATTTAATTAATAGAGTTTCTGTGTGATTATTTTGAGCTAAGTCGGGTGGCCAGGAACCATCCAGCAGCCTCCCATTACACCAATGGTACAGAAGAATTTTGAGTAACTGTCCAGGCAGCAAGATGTCTCTGTCAATTCTAGAGTTTTGGAAATTGCTTACAATGCACTTCCTCTTAACTTAGGTAATACTATATCCTTCTGGAGTCTTTGATGAAGTTGAAAATGGATAGTTATAATTGTAATTTTCCTTAGTTACAACAAAAGACAAAATAGATATAAATATTATGACTGTAATTCTTGCTTGATACCTGTTTTGCTATATGTAATTTTATTATGTTAAGGTTAAACCTTCCTTTTTATTTAGACAAAAAAGGGAAGGTGATGTGGGATTCCCCTCTGTGTGCTGTGAATATGTTTTACTGCCATTGGTTAATAAAGAAGCTGCTTTTGGTCAATGACTTAACAGAGTAAAGCCAGTTGGTAAATCCCAACAGAGATGTAAAGAGAGAGTAGGCAGAGTCAGAGAGACAACATGTAGCTACCAAAGGAGACAGACACCAGAACTTTACCCAATAAATCATAACCTTGTGGCAAACAGAATAATAGGAATGGGTCAATTTAAGATGTAAGAGCTAGCTAGGAATATGCCTGAGTCACTGGCATATTGCAATTAATATAGTTTCTCTGTGATTATTTTGGGTCTGGGTGACCGGGAACAAGCAAGCAGTCTCCGACTGCACTGGTCTAACTAGATATCTGCATGTAGAGGAATGCAAATAGACCCTTATCTATCACCCTGTGCAAAACTCAAGTCCAAGTTGATCAAAGAACTCAACAAAAAAACAGATCCACTGAGCCTCATAGAAGAGAAAGTGGAGAACACCCTTGAATGCATTGGCATAGGAAAAGACTTCTTGAACAAAATATTATATGCTGACTAGTTGTGTGTCAACTTAACAAACTAGAGTTAGCTGAGAGGAGAAAGCCTGAATTGGGGAAATAAGGTCAGGCTGTGGGGTATTCTCATAATTAGTGATCAATGGGGAGGGCCCAGTCCCTTTGCGGGGGTGCCATCCCTGGGCCCTGGGTGCTATAAGAAAGCAGGGTGTGCAAGTCATGGGAGCAAGGCAGGAAGCAGCACCCTCCAAGGCCTCTGCATCAGCTCCTGCCCTGCTTGAGTTCCTGTCCTGACTTCCTTCAATGATGAACAGTAATGTGGACGTGTAAGACAAATCAACCCTTTCCTCCCCAATTAGCCTTTTGGTCATGGTGTTTCACCAGAGCAATAGAAACCCTGAGTAAGACAACTTTAACACAGGCACTAAGATCAACAATTAATAAAGGGGGCCTCATGGAACCGAAAAGCTTCTCCGCATGCACAGGGCCTGCGCAGTCTGCACCAGATCTTCTGCATGTGCACTGTAGGTTCCAGGTTAGTGTTTTCATGTGATTCCTGAGTGTGCAGATGAGTGGGTCTCTGCTTATTGCACTGTCTCTTGGGCTCTTTTCCTTGTTTGTCTTCTTCTGACATGTTAGCTTTTGTTTTATATCATCACATTTTGTTTTGTTGCTATTTCTTAGAAACCTGGGCTTTTCTAGTGAAGAGAAAAGAAAATGGTGGATGCAGACAGGAGGGGAGTGGGGAGGAGCTAGGAGAAGGGTGGATGCAGACAGGAGGGGAGTGGGAAGGACTAGGAGAAGGGAGCGGGAACCATAGCCACAGTACATTGTGAGTGAAGATGTGGTTTTGATAAAAGGAATATGGAAGAATTTATCCTTTTTTTAGTGTGTGGGGTTCAGTGGGGTGGTATGTGCACATAAATGCAGTGCCCATAGAGGCCAGAAGGGGGCATCAGTTACCCCCAGGAGATGGAGTTACAAGCACTTAACCCACTGTGCCATCTCTCCAGCCCCTGCTTGTTGTTTAAATAAAGAATCTCTCTCTAGGGTCTTGAGAGAAGGATGTCAGCAGCACACTTCTCCGAAACATGAGGACCTAAGTTTGGATCCCCAGGAGCAATGCAGTAAGGCAGGCATGATGTAATACCTGCAGTGGGAGGCAGAGACAAGAGCATGTAGGCTACAGCCATGCACACTAGTCTACTTGAAAGTTCCAGGCCAATGAGAGACCTTGTCTGAAACAAAGAGTGGAAAGCATCTAAGGATTGACACAACAGTCACCCTCTGACCTCCACATACAGGCACACACGTGAACGCCCATGAACGCCCATGGACATACACAGAAGAGCCACCCTAGCCCGGGCTGACCACACACTCACCAGCCTACCTCAGCCTCCTCGGTGCTAGCTAGTGTGTGCCCCACTCCCGCTGTGCTTACTAAACTGAGTTCTTTGCCAGTCTGACAGGCAGGCATGGGTGCCTGGAAGAGGCCCAGCTCAGCTTCTGGCTGGTCAAGCAGAGGATCTGTAGAAGCAGAGCCCTGCTGAGCTCAGGCAACATGAACCCACCTTCTCCTTGGGGTCTTCTAACTGTAATGGAGCAGCTGATCCCTATAGGAACCTGGTGGACAGGACTTAGACTCATTCCTGACCCGGTCTCTAAGAAGAGGAGCGAGATGGGGTGTCCCTAACTGCCCCGCCATGCTCTCTGACCCAGCCTCTAAGGAGAGGAGCAAGATGGGGGTGTTCCTAACTGCCCCGCCTTGCTCTCTGGCCCAAGGAGCCTGCCCATTCCCAGACAGACACACACCTTGTCCTGGGATACAGCAAGGCCAGCCACCACTCCTGCTGCCCCTGGATGACCAGCAAGGCACCCTGGGAGCATCCTTGGGCATCTAGTAACATGGTCCACGAAGGGTCTCTGTGTTCTAAAGTGGACCTAGAATTAAGCGTCCACCACACACCAAGGAAGGCCACAGTGGCTATAAGGCCTCCATCTTGGGCTGTATACAGAACAACCAGGCCAGGTCTCTGTCCCCTAAGTCAATGCTGAGACTGGGCAGGTCCAACACAGTGCACTGGGCAAGAAGGCAGGTGTAGCAGGGCCATCTCACCAGGAGAGCTTAAAATCAACACTCATGGCCAAGACATTTGGTACAAAGTTTATAGGTCACCCTCCCATGCAGGTAACTTTAAGTGTTCTGAAATAGATGGGGACGGCAAACCTAGGCCCACTCCCAAAGCCTGGCCACACACCCGGTCCACGCGGGGGAGTGGAGGCAGGACTGGACAGCAAGCTATGAGGGAGGGCTTTGGAGGGCCCCGGGCAGGAGTCTTCTGCAGGCTTGAGAACAGGATTCAGACAAAAGTCACGTGTGTCTGTTCCTAGGCAGCCCACGGTTTAGCAACCCTTTTCACACTTGTGATCCCTGACCCAGGCCAAGGAGAACTGCTCCACCCAGGCAGACAAGCGGTTTGTCCCCGCAGGACCCACAGGGAGGATGCCGACTTCATAAACCATCATAGACCGGCCCATTCCTGGGGCCACGCAGGGATGGCTTTCCTCGAAAAGCCCTTTGTGGTGGGAGACAGCCCTCGGAGCAGGACCTCATCTTATCTTCCTGGGGCACTCAAGAAGCAATGAGGATGGATCCTGCCCACACTCAGGGCCAGTCAGGTATCCCAGACCCTGATCAATGGTCACCAGCCGGGACCCTGGGGCAGCTCCAAAGTCAGTGGTGCCTGACCAGGGCCAAGGGCCAACACATGACTGGCCCACAGGTGGCTTCCGGGAAGAGACTGGGTACTCATAGTGGCTAAGGTCCGTCGCCAAGGGTCAGCGTCAGGGACAGACTGGGCTTGCGCTCCGGTTCCTGGTCCTGGCAGGGCTGGGGCGGCCGGGATTTGAAGAAGTCTGAGACATAGCGGACCTGCGGGGGAGGGGAAAGCAGTGCATAAAACCAAGGAAGAAGCCCAGAGGGAGGAGCCAATGAGGGTAGTAAAGGAAACCGGGCCAGTGGTGAGGGGCAAGCTCTGGGACGCAGATCAGCAGGCAGAGGTCACAGGAACATTGGGCTCTATAGGATGAGGCAGGCAGGGCTCACCGTGAGGCACGCTACCAGGGCTCCCTGCAGGAGGCCGACGAGGACATCACTCCAGTGGTGCTTGTGGTCGGACACACGGGTGTAGCCCACGTAGATTGCAAAGGCCACCAAGAAGAACTGAACCGTGGGCCTCAGCAGCCGTGCCCACTTCCAGCAGAGCCGGGCCTGCACATAGAGCTGTGGGGCATCAGCCTGCATTAGCTGGGCCCGTGGGTGTCCACACCCTGCCCAGCCCAACGCAAGAGTCGTAAATCCCCTACCCTCGGGGCCTCCTCCACGTACTCCATTGTGCAGCGGGGAAGACCCAGGCCCAGGGAAGGGGAGGCTGGGCAAGGTTCCCTGGGAGGAAGGGAGACACTCACCGCCAGGAACAACATGCAATACATGCCGAAGGAGGAGTGTCCGGAGTAAAAGGAGAGCCTGGGAGGGAGGGCAAGCCAGTCAGTGGAACCCCTTGGGGACCTGGCAGCCACAGAGGGGTGCAACTCTGACTGCATCTGCAGATGACCCAAGTTCAGTTCCCAGTACCTACATCAGCTGCTCACAACTACCAGAAGATCTGATGCTCTGAGGGCACCAGCACTCACATGCACGTGCACGGGGGAAGGGGAAGAGAGAGAGAGAGACCAAAAATAAATCATCCTTCCTAGAGAAGCTAAATAAGAAGGAGAACCCAAGGAAAAACATATAGGCATCCTCCTGAATATTAACCTTCATCAGGCAATGAAAGGAGACAGAGACAGAGACAGAGACA
>NW_026068096.1:2228122-2245332 GCF_014885135.2 Alexandromys fortis | reverse complement strand
CTTCATGACTCCCATTCTGACCCTTTTACATTCATCTTCTCAATTGCTTTCAGTAAAATAAAATGTGTCATGTCCTTGCCAGCTTTAAAAAAAATCATCTTTAAGATTTATATATTTATATATGGTATTTTATTTACATCTATGTCTGTGTGCTACATTCCTGCAGTGCCTGAAAGTGGCCACAAGGGAGCATCAGATCCCCTGGAACTGAAGCTACAAACGGTTGTGAGCTGCCTTGTGGGTTCTGAGAATCTAACCCAGGTCCTCTGGAAGAGCAGAGTGGTCCTAACCGCTGAGCCATCTCTCCGGTCTCAGCCTGAGACACACACAGGACACTCACCATGGAGCGGCCATCTCCCCTCCTCACTCTCACTTCCCCAACTCCAACTCCCCGACCTGCTCCTACCTGCTCCTGGAGCAGGCCTGGCCAGCAAGACCACACTGAAGGTGGCAATCATCACCCAGTACGGCCGTCACGGCCACTGTTGCGACAGCTGGTGGTCCGAGGTACTGATATCACCTCAGCTTATAAAGATATCAGTCACTGCTGCCTCAGAGCTCACGCAGCAACCTGGGGGCTATGCTTTGGAGGCTCAGAAGGACCAGGCACCCCCAGTGCACCCCCAGAGCCACTCCACAACCTTGGCAGACAAAGTAGGGCTAAGGCAGAACCCCTAGCTCCACCCTAGCACCCAGAAAACAGAGAAATGGATGTCAATACTGCCAACCACTACGCTGACAGCAGACCCTCACGACATGGCCATCCACATTGTTCCCTCAGGGAAGTCAGTAAGTAGATGGTGACCACACTGTCCATTCTCCCGGGGAACTTGGTGTTAGAGAGACTTGCCTGGCTTGTGTGAGTCAAAGCCATTGATTTGATCATCAGTATGGCCATAAAGAGACAAACAGACAAAAATCGCTGTTTTGCAGGAAAATAGAGATACTTAGATACATAGATTCATACATACATACATACATAATATAGAGAGAGCACATACGGAGAAAACAAACATGCACACACATAGCATGACTAATAAACAAGCTGTCTAAGGAGCTGGGGAGATGGTCAGAGAGGAGCCTGCTCTGTAAGAATGAGGACCTGAGCTCCATCCTAGCAGGAAAGTGAGGTATGGAGCACGCCCTTAATCCTGGACCACAGCGCTCATCTTAGCACTCACGGGAAAGTGAGGTGTGGAGCATGCCTGTAATCCCAGGCCTGGGGAGCTGGAGACAGATGGCTCCCTGGAGCTTGCTGGCCAGTCTAGAATTGTACAGCTCCACCTTCAGTAAGAGACCTTGTCTTAAAATAAAATGTGGACTGGAGAGGTGGCTCTGGAGTTAAGAGCACTTCCTGCCCTTGCTGAGGACCAGGGTTCAGTTCCCAGCACCCACACAGCAGATAACAATCTCTTGTAACTCCAGGTCAAGGGGATCTGATGTCCTCTTCAGACCTCCATGGACCCCTGCACAAATGTCCATGGACCCCTGCACAAATGTGGTGCACGTACATACATGCAGGAAAACACACGTGTGTGGTGGAGAGCAGCTGAGGAAGACACTTGCCGTTGACTGACTACTGGCCTACACACACATGTGGACACACAAGCACACGCACATAAAGCAGTCCATACGGAGACGCAAGTGCCAAGTTTAGGGGACAGACACTTCAACCAGTCACCGGAAACATCCAGAGATGAAAACATCTGTGAGGACAGATGAAGAAACAGAAGCCAAGGAAACAGTCTACGCCAGCCACAGTGAAGCAAGCCTGTCACCCCAGCACTCGGGAGACTAAGGCAGAAGACGAGAAGTTTGAGGTCATTCTGGGCTACACAGGGAGATCCTGTCTCAAAAATCTAAAACTGCATTATGGGTGTGAAAAATGCCCGTAGTACTGAAGGAGAAAAAGCACTGGAAGGACTTATGGCTGATGGAAGCCAACAGACAGAGTGGTCAGCGGAGACAACAGAGCGTGGGTGCGGACACACAGGCCACACCAGGCATGAACAGCAGAGCTCAGAAGAGCAGGATGGGCAGGGAAATGGTGCCAAGAGCAAACAAGCTCACCACAGAGGACCCTGAAGAGGAAAGAACTCAGTCACAAGCCTTGAGGCGCAAACGGCAGCCTCAAGGAGTCCACCTCTGCAGGGCGGGCCACTGCCTCCCAGGCAACTGAATCCTGAGACTACCTGCCCACTATGCGCCTGCATGCAGGAAGACCCATGACCAGCTTCTCCGCCTGCCTCTGCTGACAGGTTTTCTCATTGACCAGACCCCAGATTTTCTGTCCCTCAGAGCCTTGCCTGGGCTACAGTCAGTACCCACCTGGCCTCAGTGACGTTGGCAGGGCTGCCCCTGCACACCTCCAGCTGCACGTAACCGGAGCAGTTGACCCGGCTCCAGTCAGGGTCACAGACAGCCAAGAAGCTGGGTCTCAGCCGGCCGATCATGTACTTGGCCAGGTCGGTCAGAGACTGGCTCACAGCAGCCCCGAACAGGAAGGTCCCCAGCACCTTGTAGATGGCGGCCACGTAGTTGTTAAAGTCGGATCGTGAATAGAGACGGTCTGTGTACACCAGGTAGGCCTCCCCCGATGAGACCTGCCAACGGAATAGCTGCAGAGCGCACGGCAGACACCGCTCCCACGGTGCATCCTGCTAGGGAGCTGGGCCCTATCTACCTCAGGGCAGGGCTCACCCGGCCCCCACCCGAGCACTTTTCCGCCTTACAAGGATGACGGTGGCCGTGATGATGACCCCAGCCATGAGTCCGTGGGTGATGGTATCTGGACGGTAGGGGTACCGGATGGAGTCATCTTCGCAGTAGAACCCTCGTTTGTATGGTGTGTTCACCAGAGTCAGGATGACAAAGGGCAGAGAGGCTGTGGGAAGCCAGGGAAGGCACACAGTGCAAATCCTGCCCACATGGTTTCTGTCCTGGGATCATGGTCGCTCTGCCATGGCCCCATGGGAAACTCCTCGGGAGACTCCTGCTAATGAGCCCAGCTACGGAGCAGCTCTACCATGCTGCACTCTGGCCCCACCTTAGGCCTCCCTCGGGCTGACTCAACACCAGCAGCCACAGCCTCTCCACACCATACTGAAGCACAATGGCTCCTTCCCATCTCATTCCAGCCCCTGATGAGCCACCCAGGGCTCACCGGTGCTCTTCATGGCTCCTGTCGCCTTAGCGACAGTTGGCTGGGCTGCTCTGTCTGCATAAGAACACCAACTGCTGTGTTTGCGGCAGGGCACTTTTGGGGGCTCACTGCCTAGGAAGGTAGGTAAGATCATCTAGCAACACAAGGCTAGACTGCAGGGTTGTGGGGCTGTGTCACCCACATCAAGGGCACAGTCGGAGGGCTCTCCCTAGAGTCTGCCCTTTTTAAGGTGCACTGATGTTTTGCACTGTGTGAGGGTGTTGGATCCTGGAGTGACAGACATTTGTGAGCTACCACGTGGATGCTGGGAATTGAACCTGGGTCCTCTGGAAGATCAGTCAGTGCTCTTAAGTGCTGAGCCATCTCTCCAGCCCCTAGTTTCTGCTTCTTTGTCTGCCTTCATTCCAAGTCCTGAGCCACTGACAGCTACACACTGGACAAGATGGACCCAGCCCTGGATGTGGGAAGCTCAGACCAGAGCCCAGAGACACAGAACCTCTTGGAAAATGACCTGGCAGAGAAGCTGTGAACAGAGCTGCAACCTGAGATCAGGTCACAAGGACAGGACAGTGGGTAGCACCTTGTTCCACAGGCATGGGAAGACAGACACCCCAAAGAGGCAAACCTGGGCAAGTGCCCTTTGCCCGTGAGCAGGGAAGCTGGGTGTGGAGGGCGCAGCTTTCAGGCCGTGAGTGCCAGGAGAACACATGGAGATGAGCCCCCCTCAGCATGGGAAGGGGAAGTAGACAGCCAGAAAACAGTCCCTGACATGGCTGGGCCATCCCAAGGCCCAGAGGGGACATGATCCAGGAAGGTGCCAACATCATGAAGCTAAGAGGCGGGACTAAAATGTAAGGGTGACAGCAGCAATGTCCCCTGGGAGGGGTCAGGCTTCATGACAGTGAGAGAAGGCTTGAAGGAGAAGAGGCCAGAGGACAAGGTAGGATGGCCACAGAGGAGGAGAGGGAAAGGGTCAGAGAGGGGAGAGAAGGAGAAAGGGTAGAGGGTGAGAGGAGAGAGGGTCCGAGGAAACAGGTCTGAGCAAATCCCTTATCTTGTTTATAGGAAGTGGAAAGTCATAGGATCTGGTGATATCATCGCGGGAGACACTGGAGTCAGTGAGTCTGCTTAGTGGACATCCCAGGCAGACCCCTGTGCAAGGTCTGGGCAGACCTAAAGCTCAGTGCATGGCTGGGCTGCATGGCAGGTGTGAGCCAGGGCACCGACTCCCTTCCTCCTTCCGTGGGTATCTTTCGGGGATCCACCAACAGGCAAGGGCCTCCTTCATTCGTGCTCGCTGGGCCGTCCTGCCAGCACTCGAAGTCTGTGCTGACTAAGGGGAACAGGCTGGCATTGGCCTCCTCCTGCTGCTGTGACTCCCTGGGTAACTCCGCCTCTGGGGACCCAGGACTTCCCAAGGAAAAAATGTAAACTATTTCCAAGTCCTCCAGCCCCTGGCACAGAGTTAAAGCAACAGAAATGTTTTAATAAACCCATACGGTCAAAAAGTGTGCCCAAGGCTCGGGGATGTCCCTCGGGGCCTCTTGGCTGCCAAAGGGCGAAGCTAAATAAGGTATCCTTCCGGGATACGGAAGGTGGACCAAGAGAGGGAGATGCAGAATAAGGGAGGACAGACAATACCCTGTCACCACCTTCGGTGTAGGATCCAGTCACTCACTGTCTCCCGGGCCCCCGAACAAACACTTGGCCTTTGTTCGCGCCTAGGGGGTTCGGAATGCTCCTCCCCACGGCTTGAACCGGACTGGCAGGTTTGTCTGTGCGAGCCTGGACGTCCCCGCCTTCCGAGGGCACCGTGCTGGACCTTGGCCACGAGTCACTGGCCTGCAGGGTCTTGGTGCCGCCCCGCCCAAGTGAGTCACGTCGCCCCGAGGTACTCAAGCGACTTCCTGTTGCTGGCTTGCTGGGACCCACACCCCGGGAATAGCCACAGGTAGAGAGGCAGCCCCGATCCTGCCAAGCGCCCAGGAGGGCTGGCAGGGCGTGCACAGGGAAGTAGGGAGCACCGGTCACCACCGTCGGCATCCCGAACGCGCACTGGCAGGAGGGACCGTGGGAGCGTGCACTTGGGAGAGAGTTCCCGTTCCCGGGTCCCGAGATTCTTACCGACCAACACGCACAGCACGTCCAGCAGCACGAAGACCCACCTCCGCTCCATGTCGCCCCCGCCCAGGGACGCCCGCGACTCCCGCTGGTCCCAGTTGTTCCGGAGCGTCCTAGCAGCCCCAGGATCACATGGCCGTGGAGACTGCCCGGCCCAGGGAAAGGGTTGGGCTTGAAAAAAGGGCCCGAGCGAGGCGGAGGCGGGGCTGGGGGAGGGCGTGGCACGAAGAGAAAGTGCGGAGGCAGGAGGGGAAGGAGAGGGCGGAGGCCCTGAGGGGTGTGTTTACCACGTTGACCCCTGCGAGGAAGGGCTGGGGCTTCGGGCTGGGAGGGGAATCAGGACAAACAGAAGTCTCCTAGCTGGGCGAAGTCTCCAGGCTGGCTTTCCGGAATCTCCGGGTTGAGAATATGCCTCCAAAGCTTGACTGGGGTCTCCCACCTGGAAAGGAGTCTTCTGGCCACCGAATGTCTAGGATTCAGGCTGGAGGTCACCCAAGCGTCCCCAGCACTTCTGCGGAGTCTGCAGTTGTAATGTATGCAGAGAGTTGCGGGTAGAGCAAGCTGACAGCCGCCTGGGCAGCACTGAGCACACTCAGGAGTTGATCTCCTCAGCCTTTCCGAGGGAGGGCACCTGACACCTCTGAAACCAGCACGGGGTGACCGGGCTCAGACAGAGACCCGCCTTTCCTCTAAGCTAGCATCTTGTGGTCCCTGACATTTAAAGAGGTTCCTTAACATTCCCAGTCAGGGTCAGGATCACGCCCCTTAGCACTGTAGGGATCCATCACCACAGAGGTTCTGAGGTTGACCCATGAATGCAGCCCCAGACCACCCTGTCCCAGGGTTGTCCTGGAGCCCTGGGCCAGGGACATTGGGGCATGTGGACTCTGGAGAGAAAGTTCAGGCTACAATGCATGTGTAAGAGGCCACCTCACTAAGCCTTTCACTCCGGAGATCACAGCTCCTTGAGGCTCCACCTAGGCCACACTCATGGCCACCATCAGCCTTTCTCCCATCACAGAGTTGAGTTTCAAGATGGTTGAGACTTGAGGATAGGGGAGGACAGGAGAGGACCAGATCCTGGATGAAAGTCCAAGATTCCCCAACCTGCTCCTGCCGGATGTCATCTGGTGTAGGACTGTCCAGAGAGGTCCCGAGAGAACCCAACTGCCTGCCCTTTGGTGCTGGGATGGGGAAGCTCATGGGTAGGAGAGGATCCCTGCACCCTAGACGTCGCCTATAGAGTTGGCAGGCAGCACCTTCGACACACAGTAACCTGCCAGCCACTGAGTCTGGACAAGGGCTGTGCAGAAACCTGGCTCCAGGTTGTCTGCACCCATCTCCAGCATCCACCCCCACCAAGGCCGCAGGCTGGACTCTGAGGATGGGGCTCTGTTTGAGAGCACTGTGAGCAGACCTCCCTGACGCCCGCACAGCATTCGCTCACACCATCCACACACGTGTAGAGGACATCCTTCGCTGCTGCTGCTGCTGCTGCTGCTGCTGCTGCTGCTGCTGCTGCTGCTGCTGCTGCTGCTGCTGCTGTAGGTACACGACTCGGGTGCCAAGGTTATGCCTGCAACACTTGTGGCTTGTGTGCCAGCTCCTGACTATTCATATGAATAGTGGCATCCTCTCTGCCCCCTTTAACCTCTGATTACCCGGGACCTAACCATTAGGAAGTCTTAGCAGGTTAGGACAGCACTGCAGTTGTGTGGAAAATACACCAGGGTCCCTTAAGCTTAATGCCTACTGTGTGCTGAGAGGAGGGGGAGTGAGAGAATAGGCTGGAGCAGGGCTGGGGAGCGTGAGGAAGGAGGAGGGTGAGCCTAGAGGGGATGAATGGGAGGAACTGGGGGGAGGAGAAGCCTGGACAAGCTCGGAAGGATTGGGGTCAGTGTTAAAACCTTGTGGAGGTAGCAAAAATTAGGATTAAGGTTAGGATTGGGGTCATGGCTCCTAATCAATTACCAACGTGGCCACAAATAGTGAGAAACTTCCCTAGCAGAATTCTCCCTCCATGCTACGCCAAGCTGCCTATCCTGCACAGGGCCCCCAGGAGGAGTGGCTTTTTCCTGGGGCAATGGAGTTCAGGCTTAGCTCCAGCCCTGGGGACTCAGTGTCTCTGAAGGAATACTCCAAGACACTCAAAGTGGCCATCGGGATCTACAGTTATTAGACACCACCTGCATACAGGCGGCCTCAGCTCTCCATTTCCCTGGGGATCTGGAGGGTGTTTCAGGGCTCCCCTCCCCAGAGTCAGGGTACGGGTTCCACACAGTCTGATGCAGGCAAGATGAAGGCCAAGGCAGGGAATTTGGGTGTGTCCCTGTGGACAGACCCTGCAGCCTAAGACCCCTGGAAATACTCAGCAGGAAGCACCTCGCAAGCAGAGGCGAGTGGGCCACCATCAACAGGACCCAGTGCACTGCAGAACAAACCTTCTGCCCTCCCTGAGTCCTCACCCCACGCCAGTCACCTGCAAGGTCCAAGCTGGGCAGCTCCTGCCCGTTACCTAGCCACTCCCCTGCGTGAGCACCAGGAGGCAGCGGCTAGAGGATGCACACCAGCAGTGTGTAGGACTGGAGACGGCTGAGCAGGGCACTGGCTGCAGTGGTGCAGTGGTGCGCTGGCTGCAGTGGTGCGCTGGCTGCAGTGGTGCGCTGGCTGCAGTGGTGCAGTGGTGCGCTGGCTGCAGTGGTGCAGTGGTGCGCTGGCTGCAGTGGTGCAATGGTGCGCTGGCTGCAGTGATGCGCTGGCTGCAGTGGTGCAATGGTGCGTTGGCTGCAGTGGTGCACTGGCTGCAGTGGTGCGCTGCTCTCACACACAGTGGGACAGGGCAGGTGTGAGCAGCACTGCAGTCCCCACACAGCCATTCCTCACAACGGCTGCCTCCTTCCCTGCTGCCGCTGCTGCTCAGGACCTAGTACATACAAAAATAAAAAGCGGAAGCACCATACTGAGGGGCAGGCACAGAGGGACTTCGTGGCAGCCAGCTGAGGGCTCTGGGACACGAGGTAGACACCTTGTGACCCCACTGTTATTGCTAGTCCCTCAGGGTGTGACAGGTGTCCGCTGGGCAGAGCTCCAAAGGAGCAGGGAGTGGATCCCGCCCCCGCGGACCACCTGCCCTCAGTTTGTTTACACGGAGGCTCTGTAGGTCCCCCTCAAGTCACCATTCCTGTGACCTCATGCCAGCCACAAGGCCTGGACGAGATGACTGCACGGGGTGGGGCTGTGGACCAAGCAAATGAAAAGACAAAGCCCAGAGGGTCTGAGCAATGGGCTAACAAGCCGTTATCAGCAGAAACATAATTCTTGATAATATGGAGCCAAGGCGGTGCATAGCTGGTCTGTCAGGGGAATCTGAGTACCCATATTTTACCCGGTGACCCCATCAAGAAACTACAGACTGGGAGACTGAGGACCACTGAGAAATGAGCATAAGTCTAGACAACGGAGTCAGGCCTGGGTCCATCATACCCTAGAGCTCTGACCAAGTCAGAGAGCCTGAGCTCAGGGCAGTGGCAGGCCCAGATCCTCCAGTTCCGGAAGGCCTTCTCCCTCCTCCAAGGCTGTCTTGAGAAGCCCCATCCAGGTTCGCAAGCCAACATCCCCTTGCTTGGTCCAGCACAGATTCCCACACTGTGCACAAAGGCCTGGTCCCAAGGGCTGTTACCAGCCTGAGGTCTAGGCTAAAAAAACAGGGACAGCACTGGTAGGAACGACCTGTAGCCATTTGAACTCATGAGGGTGGCCTGGCATCTGCCCCAGCTGCAGATGGCGAGGGCTGCCAGCCCAGTTCTGATCCCCAAGTCGTCAGTGTCCTGTACAAGGCACAGATGCTGTGAAGTCACCGTCAGCATGATGCAGAATTCAGGGTGCGCCTCTCAATTCCAGCTCCCCTGGTGTCCCAACATAATTTCTGCAGCAGCCCAGGGCCCTCCTAGGCTCCATACAAGAATCTGCAAACCTCTTGGCCTAGAGGCATGTCCTGCAGCTGGTCTATGCTCCCAGAACCAAGCAGAACATGCCACAGACATAGAAACTGCTCTAGGGTCTCAGCTGCCCCTGCATTCACACCAGAAAATCCCATCTATGACATGAGACTCAGGAAATCTCACCCAAGGACCTGCTGGCAGAACTGGAAAGACACAGGCCTTCCACAGGGAAGACACAGGGCTGCAGATCCTCAGAAACAGCCAGACACGAAGAAAGGCTAACATGGCAGCAAGTGAGCTGAGGGAACAGGAAAGTGGGCAGAGTCTTCTAGGACCCTAATCAGCAATCAAAACTTGTCAAAACTACACAGGTATTTTGGGCGTGGCGGCTCAGGCCTACAATCCCAGCACTCAGCAAACTGAGAAAAGGGGATTAGCAGGGGCCAGCCTGGGCTACACAGTGAGTTTGGGGTCAGTCCAGAGAGCTGGCTCAGCAGCAGCCTGAGGACTGAAGACCTGGGAATAAGATGGGCGAGAACCTCCCATGACATGGATACATCCATAGTATACATACAAATAAACAGAAAACACAGGACTGGAAATATGTCCGTGGTACAGAACTTGTCATGTAAAGGCCTTGGAAAGGAAGGATGAATAGACACACACCCTCCCCTCTCTCCTTTCCCCCTCCTAGGCAGAAGAATGGCAGGTTTCAGACTAGACTGTTCTACAGTCTGAGGCATCTTAAACTACACAGCAAGACTCTGTCTGTAAACAAAACAGAAAACCAACACATAAAATACAACAGTAACAGAATACAAAGAGACAGCAGACACAACAGAGTGTTTCAGCAGAAAAATTTAAAAAGATTTCAAGACTATGAATGGACCTGGAGTATCAGAAAAGATGCCAGTTCCCTGTGCCAGGTTAATAGGAGCCATATGAACAGAGGGGTGGATGGGAACAGACCTCCCACAGCATGGGATTCTCAGCTCCCACGCGCTCTCTCCTCTCCCAGACTGCCTTCCTTCTTCTCTGCCTTGGGCCCCACTGTCTGGGTCTAATCGCCCTGTCCCTGCCCAGCCTATTTGCAGTACCCAAGGAAGCGATGCCAGGTACAAGCTTCCAATGGTGTCTACACAGAATACCCTTCCCAACCTACTGTCCCAGCAAACACTGACCTCTGCCCACCACCCTAGGGCTCTGCCCCAAGTGTCTCCTCTGCCATTGGCTCCACCCAAAGTCGACTGATACTCCACGTTTGAGCTTTACTGGCAACTTCCAGGCTGCCTGGGCCTATGCCATGGGGTCCTGTGTGACCTGTTGACCCCACGCCTCTCAGATGTGCTCTGCTGTGCAGCCAGACTCTTACCCAGAGTCCCTAAGCGTTAACAAGGGCAATGTAGGTTCCCCAGCTCCTGCCAAGCCACCATAGACACCCCAGGCTTCAAATCAAGTTTAATAAATAAAATAGAGTTGGGCAAAGGCAGTCTCACATCACAGTGTCCTCGGTGGGGCGAGGGACGGTCCATTCCAGCCACACAGGCTCAAACAGCACCGCTCTGCCAACACCGGGCGGAGCTGCCTGCCCAGGGACCCCACTCCAAATTGTAAACACCAACATAAATAAAACGAGGGAGGCCGAGGACGAGACGGACGGACCCAGCCACCCTGCTAGGAGCCTCCAAAGAAATGAGACCCTCAGGACAGGAGGACTGCAGGGTGGTGCTTCCAGAGCGGTACCCAAAGGTGCCCCAAGGAGAGGGGCAGGAAGGGAACGGACCACCAGGGCTGCTGAGGCCCCACCTCAGCACAGGGGAGGGGTGCGGGCAGGAGGCAGTGGGGTATAAAGTGCGGCTTTTCCTGAAGTGGAGACGGCAAAGGGCTGAGAAAGGGCGGCCACAGGGCGAGGTATATGGCTCTGTGCCCCAGGGTCCCACGCTGAGCAGAGGCTGGCGGCCACAACCCCGCTGAGGTGGGGAAGGAGTTGGCCTGTGGAGGGCGCCTGGGCAGAGGCTGCTGGTTCATAATGAGTCTGCCCAGCCCCTGCAGTCTGAGGCCCATCGCTGGGTCCACGTGGGGATGGGCCCTCTCTGAGCCCAGTTCCAGGGTGACTCCATGGCATGGTAGCAGCCAGGGGCTGTGGCGGTACTGGATGCTGAGGTCTGTGGTCTGTGTGGCCCTGACCACTTCACTGAGTCCCATCATGTTCTGAAGCAAAGGAGGCACCACGCAGGCCTGCGGGGGAGGGGTCAGGAAGACTGACGGGCAGGCCTGGCAGTGCTGCCATGTCCATTCTGAGCGCACGTGCCCACAGATGACCAGGGGTCAACAGGTCATCACATTGCACCTATGAGAAATCGTAAGAAAGGGTCAGTAGCTGAGTGACCCAGGCCTTGCCCATCCCCGCCCACTGCTCCCACCCAGAGCATGGCTCTGGTTTCTGCCTAGACAGAGCCTGGAGCCTGCGCCCGCTTGGAGCTTTGTGAACCTATCACCACACCAAGCACTAAGGAAGCCAAGAGGAGGTACAGACAGGGCAGCCACAGTCCACTGGAGGCAGCTGTGCCCTGGGCACTGGCCAGCCCGCAGAAGGTGCTAAGGATGGCACTCACTGTGACAAAGGCTCCGAGCGCAGTGTGGAGGCTGGGCACGTGGGGTGGCCAGTTAGGAAGGGGTTCACATCTCCAATGCCAATGAGTCCAAATTCAGTGACTGACAAGGCCATCTGTGCTGGAGCCATGGGCTCTGCAGTATCCTCGCTCAGATCCACAGGGCTGGACACAAGGGGCAGTTCCTCAGGTAGGGCAAGGTCCACAGCTAGTCTGGGGCTGGTGCCCGGCTCTGGAGCAGGAGTGGCAGTGGCAGCAGCCACCACCAGTGGGAGTTCAGCCGGGACAGCCAGGCTGCTGGGCTGCTGGAGTGAGGCCACAGCAGGGGGCTCCTCCAGAGGCTGGAACGAACATGGTTTTGGCTCTGAGGATGGGAGCTCAGCTGAGCCCACTCCGGGCTGATCGAGACCACCAGCTGCAATGTCCACACTCGGTAGTTCTGAAGGGAGAACAGGGGAACGTCATCAGCCCCCACAGCCCCACATGCTCCTCTTGGGTCTCACGGATGTGGGGCATTCTTAGCCGGCCCAGCCACAGAGACTGAGGTCAGGAGCAGGTCTTGTCTATGGACAAGCTATGGCTTTGTAAACTAGCTCAGTAGACAGAATGAAACAGGACCCTGCTGGGCAGTGTGAACACTGGACAGTCCTGCGAACCCACAAGTACCACACAGGGAACCATGCAGACACAATGCCAGAGCACTGAGATGAGGCCTCTGCCAACAGACAGACGTAGAAGCAGAGTCCTTAATCGTGTGCCCTGCATGAATACACTTCTGTTCCCTTCTAGTCAGGGTCAGCACGAGTGGCACTAGGAGCGAGACCCCGCAGGCCCACTGCTCACTACAGAGACAGTGTTGCAAGGCTTGGGTTCCCTGTCCTTACCCACAGCCCTGCCTCATGAGAACTCACCTATGGGCACCCCTGCCTCAGACTCCTGCTCAGGGCGCAACCGGGCAGGGCCATCGGGGTCAAGGCCATCCAGGTCCTGCTCACCATCCCTGTGGAGAGAGGGCTATGAGAAGGAAGCCAGGGAAGCAGGGCTCCAGCAGGAGGGACTGCCCCATACCCCCACCCACCCACCCTGGCCAATGGCTAGCATGAGCACGCACGTGATTCCAGAGGAGACGAACTTTCTCCGGCCCAGCCGCGTCTGCTGGGCAAAGTAATCATAACGCTCAGATTTCTTCCACAGGTAGTAATACTCCACACACTCGCCCACTGACCGCGTGCGCACCTGTATGGACCACAAGCATGCGTTGGGCCTACTGCACAGCTGCAGCCACAGGGCAGCAGGAAAGGCTCCCCACAGGAACCTCTGAGACCCCACCTGTTCCATCAACTAGCTCCCAGCCTTCTTTTCCTGACACCGTGAGAACCGGCCTCACCCCGTGGGCAATTGCCTCCTGCATCTCGGCTCCATGGCCCAGGACATCTGTGCTGCTCCCCATGAGGTGCACAGACAAACAGCCTCCAGCCAGAGGGCAGTGCAAGTGTAGGATGCTAGCCCCGGGAGTCAGCGGCTAGTGTGAACACGGACTGGAGCCGTCCTGAGGACACTGCTGGGGCCCCGGGAGTCAGCGGCTAGTGTGAACACGGACTGCACCCGTCCTGAGGACACACACAGCTGAGGCCGTGCACTGCTGGGCCAGTGCTGCCCATCCACAGTCAACCTCCAGGAGACACAGCTCACGCATAATTTACAAGTTTCTTGGTTTACAAGAGGAAACCCCAAGCTGCATACGGGTGGGGTCCAGGATGAATCAGGAAAAAGATGCCAGCCGAGCACCAGTATCCACCTGGCAACTGGGAGAGAACTCATGTGACCATCACCTCTTGTTCCCATCACCATGGTAGACTGCACCATCAAATCATAACCAATAACAGATGTCCCTAAGATGCTTGTGGCTAGAGGTTTGGTCACAGCAACAAGCGACTAATACAGAAAACCAGTGCTGAGAAATGTCACTGGGTGGACAGACTGACCGTGTGGTCCTCAAGTATCTGGGAGGACGGAGAAAAAGTTTGAAACTTGAGTTAGAAGCTCTAGGCTCTAGTGCCTAGCAGAGTTTCTTGACCACTCTGGTAGGAACCCCGAAGGGCAGTGTGGAGAGAAACATGCACAGTGGAAGCCGCGAGGTTCCCATAGGGAACAAGGCTGGCTACATTTTGGCAAAACCTCTAGCTTCCTCCTGTTTGGTTGCTGAACACTGGAGTGTGGCTGAACTCAAAAGTAACAGACACGGCTGGGCAGTGGCACATACTTTTCATCCCAGGAGTAGGGAGGCAGAGGCAGGCGGATCTCTGAGTTCAAGGCCAGCCTGGTCTACAGAGTGAGTTCCAGGACAGCCAGGTATATGTAGAGAGATCCTGTCTCAAAATATAGATACAGCTGCTCCATGGAGACTTCAAGAACTGCACCCTGTCCAGATGCGGCCGCAGCAGCTGCAGCACATGCGTTGTGCACTGCACCTACTCAGATCAACAGTGACAGAGAACAGAGAAGAGAACGTGAAGTTCGGTGGGAACACAGACCTCAAGTGAGATCCCGGTGCTGCAAGTGCAGCTTCGAGCACCGTGTCCCTAAGCCCTGCGATGGGAGAGTGGAGCAGACACAGAAACCAGCACAGAAGGTCCACTGAAGCCTAAGTCCATGAGGAAGGAGCACGGACCGAGGTCGCTGACAGGGCCCCTTCCTCAAAGCAAGTGCCCAAGCGAACTAGCTCCCCAGGTGCAGCCAAGGAGCAGAGGCCACCAAAGCACCGGCACTAAGGGCTACCACAAGCTGGGCTGGCAGGAAAACCCAGCAGCAACAAGCACAAGCGCTGTCTTTGCAGACGCAAAATGCCAAGTGCAAGAGGGCACGGAGGCCTGCACCGGCGTGCTGGAAAGCCACTGCAAGCTCCGAAGGTAAAGCCCAAATCCAGTGGAGATGCTGGGGTGCCGGGGGTACCAGAACCAGGAAAAACGGCAGGCATAGCGTGGAGCTGTGGCAACACAGCTACAGTGGCGGGACTATGAAGTCATCAGGAGCAGGACCCAAGCTGTGGCGTGTGGGATCAGCCAAGCAGGGTCTCAACAGTGCTTTCGGCTCATGCAGAAAGAACAGTACTGCATGTCGAGCCCCACTGGACAGAGTATGAAGCTTAGAGTTTTGCTTTTCTTTGTTTTCTTGCTTGAGACAGGGTTTCTCTGTGGAGCCCTGGCTGTCCTAGAACTCGCTCTGTACACCAGGCTGGCCTTGAACTTAAAAAGAGACTGAGTGCTGAGATTAAAGACATGAGCCACCATGCGGAGCAATTTATGTGTGAGTATTTATCTGCATGTATGTATGTGCACCATGTGTATACGTGGTGCACCTGGAAATCAGAGAGGGAACAGATCTCTCAGAACTGAAGTGACAGGCATTGTGAGGCACTGCCCTGTAAGGGCAGCCGGTGCTCTTGACTGCGGAGCCATCTCCCCAGCCTATAAAAGCTATGCAGAGAGAGGTACAGGGAACTGGATGCATTCTCATCAGGAAGAATCCAGGAGAAAGGGAACTCCAGTGTCCAGTCACCTAAGTGACACACACAATCGGCGTGTCAGAGAGTCTCCGGAGAGATGTAACTGGGTATGGAGAACACACCCTGAATGTGAAGGCACCATGCAATAAGTAGTGGTTCTGGGTGAATAAAGGGGAAGCAGCTGACTCCTGCTCTCAGCCCTGCCCCGCATGAGTGACAGCCTTTCACTTTGGAAGGCAAACACAGGCCCTTCCTGAACCTCTCATAACACAGTATCTTACCATGGCACCAGAGCAGTGACAGACAGGACACAGGTGCAGTGACTGACAGGACACAGGTGCAGTGACAGGAAGTGACTGACAGGACACAGGTGCAGTGACAGGGAAGTGACTGACAGGACACAGGTGCACTGACAGGAAGTGACAGACAGGACACAGGTGCACTGACAGGAAGTGACTGACAGGACACAGGTGCAGTGACAGGAAGTGACAGGACACAGGTGCGGTGACAGACAGGACACAGGTACAGTGACAGGAAGTGACTGGCAGGACACAGATGCAGTGACAGGAAGTGACAGACAGGACACAGGTGTGGTAACAGACAGGACACAGGTACAGTGACAGGAAGTTACTGGCAGGACACAGATGCAGTGACAGGAAGTGACAGACAGGACACAGATGCAGATGCCAGGCTTCATCTGTGGTGCACCAGGTAGGCTGGAATGATGTGGGAGTGTCATATATCAATCTGTTGATTTCATTGGTTAATCAATAAAGAAAATGCTTGGCCTGAGAGGTTAGAACATAGGTGGGTGGAGTAAACAGAACAGAATGCTGGGAGGAAGAGGAAGTTAGGCAGATGCCATGCCTCTCCTCTCCAGGGCAGACGCCATGAAGCTCCTACCCAAGATGGACGTAGGCTAGAATCTCCCTGGTAAGTCACTACCTTGTGGTGCTACACACATTAATAGAAATGGGCCAAGCAGTGTTTATATGAATACAGTTTGTGTGTTGTTGTTTCGGGTAAAGCTAGCCAGTGGCTGGGAGCCAGGCGGCAGGAACGCAGTCCACAGCTCCATCTACAGAATGGCGCCTAGATGTGGATGACTGAATCCACAGAAAGCCTGAGAAGGCTTGGGAAAGAGTAAAGCATGTTTTGTTGGTAGCGACAATTTCTCGGGTCTGCTCTGCTTGCTAGAGGCAAGCAAGTGCTCTCACCTAAGAGAGGCTTCCTGACTCAGCTTTAGCTGCAAAACCCTGCAGCTCTTAAGAGGTCCTGCCACGAAACACTTAAATGGTGTTGATAAAAGCTGACTGCATGCTTGTTTGTTTTCAGCCATAGCAGGAAAAAGTTGTGCTGTTTTAAAATACTGGCGTTCTGGTCCGTACTGCCAGGGCAAACTCTGACTCTTTCAGAGAGGCAGGCCTATTGAGTATGGCCTGTGAGCAGAGTGCTGCAGCTTGCTTGCTGGCAGGGACCTTGAAACACCATAGAGTTGTGGCGATAAACATGGCTACAGCCGGTACCTCTGCCATGAGGCTGTAAAGCTAAGGAATGGGCTGGATCTAGCCGCCAAAGCCAAGGCTTTAGTCCTACCAATATTGCTTGGTAAATGAAAGACTCATGTGTTCAAAAAAGAGACATATACAGTAAAAGAAAGATTCAAAGTTGGAAGAAAATGTCTAAATGGTTTACAGTGTGTTAAAAATATATGCAGGCTAAAAGTTAAAGTTCTTTTTTTTTTTTGTTTTTGTTTTTTGTTTTTTTTTGTTTTGTTTTGTTTTTCGAGACAGGGTTTCTCTGTGGCTTTGGAGCCTGTCCTGGCACTACCTCTGTAGACCAGGCTGGTCTCGAACTCACAGAGATCC
>NW_026068096.1:2181957-2227829 GCF_014885135.2 Alexandromys fortis | reverse complement strand
GGGAGAGAGAGTAGTTGGGTGTGTGTTAGTACACACCTTTAATCCCAACACTTAGGAGGCAGAGGTAAATTGACCTCTGAGACTTCAAGGGGCAGAGGTAGATTGACCTCTGTGACTTCAGGTGTGGTAGCACATGCCTTTAATCCCTATGCCTGGGAGGCAGAGACAGGCAGATCTCTGTGAGTTCAAGGAGTGGTAGCACACACCTTTAATCACAGCATTGAGGAGGCAGGGGCAGACGGATTTCTCTGAGTTCAAGGACAGTCTGGTCTACAGAGTTATTCTAGGACAAAGATATACAGAGAACCTGTCTCTAAAAATAAACAAAATAGAGGTTAAAACAAAGCCGCACAAAGATGGAAAATACACAGAGAATTTTGATACTGTATGCTATTATGCTCTCTTTGAGTTGTTTGCTGAGGAAGGAGCAACAGCTGCTAAAAGATATTTGTTTATAAATGCTGCTGAACTAATCCAAGATAGATATTTTGAAAATACCTTGACTTCAGAATCTGGATCTAAGGATAAGATACTTTGGAAAAGAGATTCTTTTGTTTTCATAAGGATGAGACCCTGTGGATTGCTTCTATCCCAATATGGTATGATAGACCACACCCTCCTGAAAGGTTGCTGTGAACACCCTCAAAAAATTACTTTGCTCAACTGCCAACTGAGAGGAACCTAGCACACAGGTTACACCATGAAAGACCTGATTAACATACAGCAGGAAGCAGTCTGGAGAGACAAAAAACTGTGCCCATGTTCCCAAATATTGTTTATAAATGTTCTTTTACATTTAAAGGGGAATATGATATACGTGTGAATAATTTGCATTGGTATGAATCTTGGTTTATTGATACAAGTTTAAGGTCAATTTTGTTATATGTATATGTATTTCTGATCTTAAGGTATTGTGATTGTGTAGTTCATTTAAAAATGTAATGTATATAGGTTGTTAATAGATTATAATAGTCAAGTTTGTAGTCATGTTAGTTAGATTTTCTAGATGTGTATAGATATATTTTAGATAGGCATTCTTCATATCTTTCAAAGACTACAGAATATGACATTTAATGTTTTAATAACTTAGGACTTTTCATGACAATGAGACACATCTTCTCCTAGCAGCACCAATCTACTTCAAGAAAAAGATGGGCATCGAAGAGGATCCTTATGGAGTTTGATAGCCATTTGGGCAAGAAACTGCTCTTTCCCGGACTACTGCATAAACTGGACACAGAGAACCTGCAGAGAGAGGACTACTGAACTTGCCTAAAGGTGAGATGATCTTTCGGGGTTCCTGATTCATGAAAGAGTCTGCAAGACATTCTGCAGGACACAGCAGATAGTGACTGAACTGCCTTTGAAATTTCCTGCTTCATGGAAATGTCTGCTGGAAACTATGGGCCTGTAGGCTGCAGATGGGTGCCCCAACGGTACAGAGGAACTTTGGGTGACTGTACAGGCAATGAGATGTCTCTGTCATTTCTAGAGTTTGGAAGTTTCTTATTTCTTGTTTACTTAGGTAATATTACATCCTTCTGGAGTCTTTGATGGAGTTGAAGAATGGTTAGTTATAGTTTTCCTTTGTTATGGTAAAAGATAAAATAGATATAAATATTGTAACTGTAATTCTTGCTTGATACCTGTTTTGTTATATGTAATTTTGCTATGTTAAAGTTAAAGCCTTCTTTTTTTGTTGTTTAAACAGAAAAAGGGGAATGATGTGGGAGTGTCATATATCAATCTGTTGATTTCATTGATTAATCAATAAAGAAACTGCTTGGCCTGATAGGTTAGAACATAGGTGGGTGGAGTAAACAGAACAAAATGCTGGGAAGAAGAGGAAGTTAAGCAGATGCCATGCCTCTCCTCTCCAGGGCAGCCGCGATGAAGCAAGCCGCCAGGTCAGACATGCTGAATCTTTCCCGGTAAGACTGGTGCTACACAGATTACTAAATATGGGTCAGGCAAGATGTGAGAGTTAGCCATTAGGAGGCTAGAACTAATGGGCCAAGCAGTGTTTAAAAGAATACAGTTTCTGTGTAATTATTTCCGGGCATAAGCTAGCCAGGCGGCCGGGAGCCAGGTGGTAGGACCGCAGCCCGCAGCTCCCTTACTACACTGGAACACAGGTGGCAGATCATCCAATGGCCACCATGCATCCCAAATCCCAGAGCTGTGCCAAGTTATGACCTGTGGCACTGCTACTCCAATGTCCCCAGTAGTGTCGCACCTGATATTCTCTGATTCATGGCCCCACCCCTGTCCAGGACACAGCACTTCACAGAGGCCCGGAATCTACACCTCCTGCCCAGAGGGCAGGCCTTGCACACGCGTAGGCAGGGCCGGTTTCCACAGGCACAGGTCATAATCTGAGGAACCTAACCTTGCAGTGCGGTCCTCTTGGGACAGTTCAGGACTGAGCACTGACTCCGGCCAGCACCCAGCACAGTGACAGTCACCCCTGCACCACCACTCACTAAAGATAACACAACACTCCTCAAGTGAACCGGTCCCCAGGCAACCAGGCTAGTGCAGGGCTTGGCTGCCAGCAGCCACAAAACCTAACAACTTCAGGCAGAGGGCTGTGCACACGTCAGTCCAGAGCAGGACCAGTGGCACTGCAGCAGAGAAAGTGCCCATGGGGATCCAGGTCTGCGAAGGAAGAAAGACCCGGGCGTCCCGTTCCAGTGTGCAGCACTGGATGACAAAAAGGTGACAGGGTGTGGGTGAGAAGCCAGCTCAGGACAGGAGCCTCTAACTCTGGGGTGAGAAAGGGGCCTGGTGAGCGTGGCCAAGACCCAGGGGAGCCATCAACAGGAAGGGCAGGTCTGCCAGGACAGTGAACCTCACCCACCTTGTTGGCCTGGATCAGGTGAAAGTTCTTCCCGTGAACACGGAAGCCATGTTCAAAGTTCCTGCACTCTTCCTCACTCCAGGCGCAGAGCCCATCTGCAAAGAGAGGGGGCGCTCAAGCAGCTGGGGGCAGCAGGGACAAGGGGTCGGGAGCCCAGGGCTGCAGCTCACCTCTGATCACTTTTACGTTGAACCTCAGTCTGCGCAGGGCCTCCTCCACGTTGAAATTACACTTCACCAGCTCGTACAGCGCCTAGGGCAGAGAGTGGTTTAGCTTTTCCACCAGCCTACCAGGGCCAGCACGGAGAGTACCTTCACCACGCACCGCACCCACACCACAGCTCCAGAGCCACGGCGACAGCACCCACACCAAGACCCCCAGGTATGATCAGACTGAAACCATTGCCCCCAAGCTGTTTCAATGTGCAGTCCCCCCTACGAGCACACCCAGTGTGTGACCCCTACCTGTTCACTGTCCTTAACCACCTCGCCCTCTGGGATCTGGGGGCCAGCCATCTCCTGCCACCTCCGCTTCACTGCTCTGTACAGGAACTCTTCCACCTCCCGCTCCGGGAGCACGCTGGGGCTCCACAGCAGCTGGTCTTCATTCTCATAGACTGTGGAAGAGGCTGGGAGTCAGCTGTGACAATGGCTACCCACACCAGGGGAGCCAGGGCAGGTGCTTCAGCACCTCCCAATGGGTGAAACCAACTCCTGGCACTTGCAGTTCAACATCATATGGACCCAAGAGGGCTATGGGTACTGAGGGAACAAAAAAGGCGGGGTGTGAAGTCAGTGAACAGGGCCCCAGAGGCAGTGCCACTCAGTATGCCCAGCTGCAGGCAGAGCTTCGGTACATAGTAAACACAGCGGAAACAGGACAGCAGCAGAGCTTGACCAGAATGGTGGTATTCATCGAGGAGCCCAGCACTTGAGAGTGTTAGCCCATCTGCCCATCTATACACTGTCTCAAAAAGGGAAATAAACAAGAGAACACACACACACTGAAGTCTATGAACTCAGTTAAAAGTTCACAGTTCTCTGTGAGTTCAAGGCCAGCCTAGTCTACAGAACTAGTTCCAGGTCAGCCTAGACTACAAAGAGAAACTTTTTGTTTTAAAAAACTAAAATGAGTAAAACCAGAAGTGAAGCACAGCACAGACGGCTTCGTAGCAGAACTGACACACACTTCCTGGGACAACAGTCTTCCTGCCTCTGAAGAACGGCAACCAACACTTCCACAGGGCAGTGTAACCTGGTATACACACACACAGACACACACATACACACACACACACACACAATGTAGGCATAACGTGTAAAGATGCAAAGGAAGAGGCCACTATGTCCCCAGTGAATGACACAAAATATACACACCGACCCACAAAGCGTCCGCCAGCTACTGAACAAATGGACAGAGATTGACACCACCCTGACAGCAGGAGGGAAGCCACGAGCTGGCCACTACCAGGAACAGAATCAGCCTGGGCTGTGTCCCAAACATGCAAATAAATAACAACTCCTGCAAACCATATGGGCGCTGGATAAAGCGTTGGGTCCACAGTCCAGGAACTCTCCACCCACCTGGGGACAATGTGAAACAAGCCAAGAGATGAATGTGAGACTAAGGAATAGCTGACACCCACTACACAAGCAGCAGACAGTCCACAGAGGGACAGCTACTGGAGGTCATGGAAGACGCCTGAATGACATTGAGGGCTGGGTGCATACCAGTCCAGGCTCAAGGACAGAGCGGGGCAAGTGTAGGTGCCTGCTGACTAAGTGTCTCTGTGCCTCACCCTAAGTGGGCACACCCTGCACAGTCCACATCCCAGCAGTCATCCCCTGCAAGGTCTCTGACCCCTGCTGCCGGGTAGAGCAGGGTGCTCAACTGGCAGTGCCCTGCAGGCAGGAGGCAAGAAGTCCAGACAGGAAGTGACCTCCCAGATCAAGGAACAATTAGGGGATACAGGAGCAGCAAGCATATCATACGCAGGGTAGGCCCAGAGGAGACACTAGACCATCCAGGGAAGGGTGCTGTGGGTAGTGCCAGTGCACACGGGCAGTGGGCACCCACAGCCTGGGCAAGGGACATTACCCTAGGGTACTGCTAAGACTGGTGGACTCCACCTGCAGACAGCAAACAGAAACTTGCTGAGGTGCTGCCTAATCCCGGAGTCCCTGGACAGAACCCCAGGCCTCCGGGACCACTTACTCTTGTCGCAATGTCGGCTCAAGTGCAGGATGTTGAGGTCAGCCTGGAACTGAGGCCCCACCATGATCTCCTGCAGAGGCAAGGACCAGGGAGAGGGTCAGGAAGTGAATGGAAGACATGAAGCTGGGACCCCACAGGCACCATGGACTCCAAGCAGAGGCTGCCACCCAGAACTGTGGGTCTGCCACACAGTGCCCCCTTCTGTACTCTGGTGGGTGACACAGAACACTCTGCTGCCCTGCCCTGCCCTGCAGGATGCTGGGTCAGTCATCCCCAGCAGAGACACAACCGAGGTCCAGGCACACGGTGGCCCCACCCATCCTGGAGGCACATGGTAACACAGCTCCACACCTTCTTGCACTTGTTGGCAGGAAGCGTGTCCTCCTCAGTGTCGGAGGAGACCGAAGAGCCTGGGCCATTATCACCAGCCAAGAACCGAGCTGAAGAGAGAGAGGCAGTAAGGGGACCCACCAGAGTACGGTCGGCCCTTCCAGGGGCTTCGATGGCAGTCCACACAGCGGTCCCCAGCCCCACCCTGGGCCACCATAGCATCTCCCTGGCAAAGCCCCCAGCTGAGGCTGTGCATGCAGGCCTAGGTGACACACAGCAGCAATGTTAGTGACAGTGACACTATACCCACTCTGGTTACGGAAGAGGTCCGAGGCCTCGTGGGAGGTGACAGATGGGGTAAGGTCATCAGCGGAGGACTGCGTCTCTTCCTCCTCTTCCCCAGAAAGCAAGTCCTTGGCTATCTGCTCCTTTGAACAGGACAGCAAATCAAGTGTGGCAATTACTTTATCTACACCAACAAAAAACGCCAAGCCTGCCAGGCGGAGGGGACTCAAGACACTGTCTGTGTTGGCCCAAGATGCAGACTCCACATGCCCTCTGGGGCTCCAGCTCTTTTCCCTGCCACAGTTCCCCTGGATGGCATCCATCACCTGAACCAGAATGGGAATGGGTGTCAGCCCTACCCCAGGGCAGGGTCACTGTGGTTGTACCAGAGAGGGCGGAGCAGCAGAGTAACCCTGGGCAACTGTCGCACTTGCTGACTGAGTAGCTCCCCATCCTGGGCCTGATATCCCTGCTCTTCACCTCCAACTCAGGGCAACCAGTGGCTCCCTGGGGACCTTTCAGGGGCACTTCCACTCACCTTGTCCAAGGTCATGTCCGGGAGGGTTGGGGCTGCGTCTCCACCCTTGCTCTCCTGCTCAGAGATAGGGTCTGATGCCTCGTACCCATACAGTGCAAGCAGCTCATCCAGGGGCATGTCACTGCTCTGGGGAAGGAGTACCGGACCCATGTGGGGGGTTAAGCCTAGTGTTGTGCCTGAGTCCCGCTGACCTCCACAGTTGGGACCCCTTGACACCCCTCAGTGAGTCCCCATGGGGCACTACAACTGCATCAGGACCACAGAGGAGATAAGCAGGCTTGAGCACCAGCCCAGGTTCTGGGGAGCAGAGCAGGCTGAGGTGGGGCCAGCACAGCACCATGCAAACCACATGGAGAACAAGGGGAGCAACTGGATCAGACTGGTGAGTGATCACACCTGCGCGATGAAGTCCTTGTCCAGCTGGTCCTCCGGCTTGTCAGGGCACTGCGGGGCCTCAGCACAGCCCTCTCGGAGGCTGTAGTTCTGTGACAAGAGCTCTGCGAGGTTAAACCGGTGGTCTGCAGAGCCCATGGATACCACTGTGGGAGAGTGCAGCAGGTAGCAGAGTGTGGGGACTGAATTGAGGTAGGTCTGGAGGGCCCAGAGACTGGGCAGAAGCAGATGGGTCTAGAAGGGCACTGGGGTTAGAAGAGGGGAGGCATCAGTCAGGTGACCGTGGAAGGCAAGGGAGGTGTCCCAGGTCCGGTCCCACAGCCACAGCCCTGGTTCTGGGCTATGGACAATATGGACACGGTGCCCAATTCACATGTGGGGCCACATAGGCAACACCACACAAGTCACTGTAGCTGCACCAAGCTCTGCTATCTGCAGGGCCACATCCATGTGACATTTATGGTGGCAGAAACCTCCATCACTTCACCCACAAGGGCCCACAGCAGACTACCAGCAGACCAGCCAGAGACCTTAAAGTCATCAGGCATGTAGCCACCCCAGGGAGGGCCCTCCCTGTCACTCTCAGTTAGCCAGCTAGCCACCATCCCATGGCTCTAAGGAGAGGGAGCGTCCTGACCCCTGAGCGCGACTCCACCTGGTGGGGACAGTGCAGCTCAGTCAAGCTGAGCACGGGCTCTGTCTCTGGAGGTCTAGGACACGAAGGGTGAGGATTACCTGCTGTAGCCTGCAAGCTGCACTCCCGAGGGCACAGGCTGTGTGCAAGGCAGGGGGCCACACAAGGACTCTGCCTCTCCAGTGAGGAGGCCTGCAAAGAAAGAAAGGTGGTGCTGGCTCAGGAGCCAGAACCCACAAGCAGACCTCACGCAGCTACTGAGGCCCTGGTGAGAGCCCAGCCACTGGGTAACTTTGAGGCCAGCAGGGCAAGCAGGCTGGGGACTGCCCAGTCACAGCTCCGTGTGGAGGGACCCTGAAGACATGGGGCTTGGTGACAGATAAAAGACACAGAAGGGTAGACTTGTAGCACTCCTGACAAAGCAGAGAGTGGAACTGGACTCAAGGGTTCTGCTGGCTGGGGAGAGCAGCTCTAGAAATGAAAGCAGCAGCTACACCGGTCCCACTGTACTGAGAGGAGGTGACAAGTGGCAGCAAACTGAGGCCATGTCTGTGAAACCAGGACCAAGCGACCTCAGGGCTGAGCCTGGACACATCCCCCATTCTATCAACACCAGCTAAGGCTCCAGTGTCACTGCAAGAGAATGAAATGAAGGGACAGAGGACGGGCACCTCTTCCAGGTGGTGATACAGAGATGGTTCAGCAGGGCTAAACGCCATCTTGGTCCCAAACTCCAGCTATGGAGATTCCGTAAATTAAGGAAACAACTCTACTCACAACAGCTGGGGTGCACACAGCATATGCTCCCTTAGAACACATCCATGTTCTGCTGACAGAGAAACGACTGGTATGGGAGAAAAGATAACCATGTTCCTGGCCGAGGTCCCCACACTGGAAGACGGAGACCCTCTGAAGTGACCTAGACAGCCAACACCACCTAAATTGTAGAAATCGACAAGCCAATTCCAAACAGTACACAGAGAAACTCAAGGGACCCAGAAGAGCTAAAACCATCCTACAACAGGGTGCTCCCAATTTCACAGATGACTATCAGAGACATTTCAGCGGGGCGGTATGCGTCCACAGATAGGCTCAGGTCAGAGGCACACAACTGGGACCTGAGACAAACTCCCCAATGGCCTGGACACACGGATCCAACACACCTAACCAAACAAGCAGACCGACGCTTGTGACAGGACTCACAGAATGGGGAGGAAACACTGGCAAAGACATATCTGAAGAGAGGCACATGCATGTACAGACCGCTTACTGAGCGAAGAGAAAGACAATGGTCCTGCCTGCAATGTCTCAGGCCCAGAGCACATATCTTGCTCCTATGAGAACAGAGCGCACTCCAAGAGTAAGCCCAGAGGGCTGGAGAGATGGCTCAGTGGTTAAGAGCATTGCCTGTTCTTCCAAAGGTCCTGAGTTCAATTCCCAACAACCACATGGTGGCTCACAACCATCCGTAATGAGATCTGGTGCCCTCTTCTGGCCTGCAGGCATACATGCACACCAGATATTGTATACATAATAAAAATAAATATTTAAAAAAAAATGAGTAAGCCCAGAACAGGGAAGGCGCATCAGAGCCTGCATTCCTGGAGACAAGAATGCAGCACCAGGAATGGCTTGGCAGTATCCCCAAAGTCATACCACCGTGTGACCAGCACCTCTACTCCAGGAGAAAGGCACACAGGAGAGTCATTCACCTCAATCAGAGGTAGGAGGAACAGATGAAGGAAACTCCACAGAGTATCACACAGTCATAAACAAGCAAGGCTCTCTCACACATGCCACTTGAACCAAGGGGGACCATGTGAGCACCACAAAGACAAGGTCACACAGTGTGGGGGCACCATGATGGGAAATGCACACTAGAGGTGAATCCTGAGACAGGAAGTAGGTTTGCACTGGCTGAGTGCTGGAAAGGGGGCCAGGGTGACTACTCATGGGGACAGGGCTTCCTTTAGAGGTGACCAAACACTCTCAACTGATTGTGTTGGCAGTTATACCAACTTCAAAAACACCAGAAGCTACCAAACTGTACACACTAAAAGGAAGACAGACAGGGTGTACCGCAGCAAAGCTGCTGCTAAGAATAATATTACTATTACTATTACTATTACTATTACTATTACTATTACTATTACTATGTGGGCAGAAGAGGTGGCTAAGTGGTTAAGAGCACTGGGGTCCAATTCCTAGCACTCATGGCGGCTCACAGCCAATGTAACTCCAATTCCAGGAGATCTTGCACCCTCTTCTGGCAAAAACACTAATACACAAGAAATAAAGATACATTCCCCCCCCCCCCAAAAAGTTAGAATGTTAAAGAAAGTTTAAAACTTAGAGCACTGTAGCACTAGGTCCTCAGAGAACCTCAGAGGTGAAGCATTCATCCCTTCCAGGAAAGAAACAAGTAAACTACAGCCCAGAGAGGTCAAGTTGCTCACTCAGCAAGGGGCCCACCTAGGACAGCCACAGGGGCTGAAGGCAGGGAAAGAACAAGGCGTTCAGGCAGGCTGTACCTGGTGTGGTGAGGCAAGGCATCCTAACCTTCTTGGAACACAGGCTACAAGCAGATCAACAGGCAGATGTGAAGGCACGGGGAGGGTGCCCCAGTGTCCTTGGAACTATGCCCAAGGACTGGCCTTTTTCCCTACAGTCAGGAGCCCTAACTAAGACAGGAGACCCCAAAGGGCTCCACAGTTGCACAGCAGCCTAGCAACAGTCTCAGTCTCATTATCTAGACAAAATGAGAAAAACGTCCTGTTTCAGGTCAGAGGTCAGGGCTCCTCAGTGGGGTCAGACCTAAACAGGCTCAAGCAGAGAGGAGCTAAGAACAGTGAGAGACACAGCCAACTGGGGAGCCACAGTTTCTTCCTTCCAACCAGGCCAAGTTCAACATCCCCAAGATAGACATGGTCACTGGAAAACCAGGTACATCACTTTAAAGGGTGGTCCAAGGCCCTATTTCCCACACATCGGGAAAGACAAAGGACAGCAATGCCCCTCGGAGCTAAGATAACACAGGTGACAAACACACTAGAGGCTGAAACCTAAGGAAGAGGCCAGAGGCAAGCGGGGTCCCCCATCCAGGTCCCTGAAAACAGAGGATGAGCATGCAAGTGGATTAGCATGACCACCATCACCCTGACCGTCAGAAGCCCAGACACAGTGCAGGCGGCACCTCACAGGCAGGTCTCCACCCAGGACCCTCCAGACTGAGACTGTTAGGACAGGTACTAACTTCGGAGGCTGTCCCCAGCATTCCACAGAGCATCTTTTACAGCATGGACACCATGATGTGAGGAAGCCCAAGCCATGCAGAGACCTCATACATGTGTGGCAGCCCACAGCCCCATGGGGAAGGAGCCTCAGCATTAGTTCTAAGTCCAGTTACTTACAATGGCAACCCACAAGATTTCAAGCAAACTCCAAGAATTATGAGGTCAAATGAATGCCGAGGAGTTACAGAGTAAGACTCGTCCACACCCAGGCAAGTGCCCCTGTACCCCCGGTGTCCCAGCCTCACCCCTCCACTGTGGCACCTAGGACATCCCCAGAGAACGGGTTCAGCCTGTCTCCACCCACGTGGAGCTGGGACACAGGACAAATACATGGGGGCTAAACGATGGCACAGGCATGAAGAAAACAAGGTGGAGGCTGGGCAGTGGGGTCAAAGAAGGCATCCCTGGGCCAGATGAGGTGCGACAACTGGGGGATAGCTCCATGGAAATTCAGAGTACCAGGGAGGACTCCATGGGGTGGGTGGTCTCAGGAGGGCAGCAAAGGTAGGCACAGGGAAAAGATAAAGCTCAGACTAAGAGCAGGACAAGCCACCGGGGCTCCCACAGCTGAGACTGGTGGCCGTCTCCCTGTGAAGACGAAGACGGTTCCACCCTTCACTGAGCCACACACTAACAAGCACTAACAAAGAGGACTTCTAGATGACCGTGTCCACTTCTATGACTTAAAGATATGTGGACGTCACCACATGAGAGACGACGCATCAGGACTTCACCGGACCTCTCAGCTATGGGAAGATACCAACGCGGTCCCACTTGAGATGGGGAAACTGAGGCCGACCCCTTCTAAATCCTAGACTCCAGAACAGAACGGAGGCAGTCTGCTAAGTGTCCACCACCCAAGTCACCCAGGACAGAGTAGCCTGGGGCCCAAGAGCACCCACTTGGCCACCATGTCCCGAAGGTTGATCTGCCTCAGTTTCCCCAAAAGCCCCCTAAAGAAGGAACTACGCCCGTAAGAACCCTCCGGATCAACCAGCCAGAGAGGTCCAAGTGGACTTCCAGAACGCGACCCTGTGGCCCGCGCGCGGGCCTGTTGCTACCCAAGCGGCCCCACTCGCCCACCGTGCTGAGTTGCAGTCCTGGAGTGGCGGGTTCGCGGCGCCTCGATGGGGGCCGGTTCCGGGGTTCAGCGGCCGCACCCAGTGGTGCAGGTGGGCTCTGGGCAGAGCTCCGCAACCCCGCGCCCGCGGGGAGGCCCGCGCCCTACCTCCTACAGCCATACGAACTCCACGCGCGAAACTTTCCACTCGCAAAGCGCCGCGGACTCCGCTCCGTGCTCACCCCAGCGCGCTCGGCTGCGGGCCCCGCGTCGCCGTCCCAGACGCCAGCGCCGCCCACCCACCCCGTCCGCGGCGCCCTCCCACCGCGCGGCCCCGGGTCTCGGCCCGGCACCCGGTCGCCCGCGCCTCGCGCCCCTCCCCCTCGCCCGGCCGCGCATGCGCGCCGTGGCCGAGCTGGGGCGCGGCGGGCGCCCACGGGGCTCACGCTCCGGCCCGGGGGTAGAAGGGAGGCTCGGGGCGCTCGGGCTGGGAGAGCACGAGCCAGACCAGGGTGACTGAGGGCAGCGTGTGGGAGGGGCCGCTGCCCAGCCGCGCACTCACCTCCGCCATGGCCGAGCGTGCGCGCGGGAGGCGGCGCCCAAGCGGGTCCCCGGATGCGGTGCAGCGCGCTTATTGGTGGAGGCGCTAGGAGGCGGGGTGGGGCGGGCCGCAGCAGGCGCGTAGTAGGTGTGCTGGGGCGGAGGGGAGGGCTGTAGCTCAGCCCATGTACCCACTCCGGCATCAGCCTATCTGCTGATTCCCGTGTGGATGCCCAGCCACAGGTGAGGGGGGCAGACAGAACTGTAGGGGAATGGAAGTGGCTCACAGGTGAGGAGGAACAGTCTACAAGTGAAGATGTCCCACAGGTGAGGGGCCAGTCTATCGGGAGTTGGTCCCGAAGTGAAATGGGTGGCCTGGAGGTCAGAGCGATGGTCCAGAGGTGATGAGAGGCTAGTCCGGAGATGAAGGATACAGTTCACAGGGGCGGGGAATGAGGAGGTGGTCCTGTGGTGAGGGACGGTACCAAGAGGTGCAGAGGGCAGGCGCACACGGGAGTTTCAGGAACAGGTGCACAGACCTTGTCAGGAGGGGGCACACAGAACGGGAGATACTTGGAGACCCTCGGGTAGGCAAACCTGGGTTTGCCGAGGTAAAGTACTCTGGTCTACACAGGTCACCCGATGAGCCTTCCCACTGTGGCCAGGAGCAACTGAGCTGAGAACTGAAGGCACCTCTGGGTGCTGGAAGAAAAAGGCTCTGCCCTGGCCCTGAGGACTTCCTGCCCCTGAGCCAGCGCCCCCCTCCTCCACTCCCCTGTTCACAGCCATCACATCTGCTGGGCCCTGTGGTTGAGATTCCTCAGAAAAAGGGAAGAAGAAAAAAAAAACTTGTGGATTCATTCATTCCATGAACTAAATGCTTGTGCTATACAACTGCCCCCTGGATGCTGAATCCAGAAGTCCCGTGAGTCTTTGAGACACTTCAACAAGCACAAGAGGGAGCTGAGGAGAAAGGCTGAGCCTGCCTACAAAGCTGTGACAGGATCGCTAGAGAAAGCCAGGCATGGTGGCTCACACTTGTAACTCCAATGCCTGGCGAACTGAGACATGAGCGTCATTATTAGTTTGAGGCCAGCACAGGCTATGGCGCGAGACCCTGCCTCAAGAAACCAAACTAAATCTGGGTATGGTGGTGCACACCTTTAATCCCAGCACTCAGGAGTCAGAGGCAGGTGGATCTCTGTGAGTTCAAGACCAACTTGGTCTACACAGTGAGTTCCAGACCAGCCAGGGCTGCATAGAGACACCCTATATCAAAATAAACAAACCAGAAACAACAAAAACCAAATTAATCTATCACAAGAGGTTAAGCAATTGGACAAGTGGATAAAGAGAAAAACTCTTCAAGATGGGGTCTTTGTTCCCCATGGACTCAATGGTTGCCATGGAGAACTGAGGTGACCTTTTGGCCAAGTGGCAAGCGTGAGTATCCCTACTGAAAGCAGGTAGTCACTGCACCTCCCAGGTGGTGCTGGGACGCATCTCTCATCCAGGCCAGACTGCCGAAACTTGACAGAGGCGTGGGCTCCAGACCAAGCTTGAAAAGGAACATTCTGTAGCCGATGCTGGAAGACTGGGAGCTGTATAAGTCTTCCAGTTCCATCAACAACATGCAATACTTGACATTAGTGACCCAGGAGGGAAGGGAAATGCCACACAGGACTCTCAGACTTCATGGATAGAACTCAAGTCTAGATGTAAAGGATTGGATCAGTGTTGAGTTTCCCAAAATTGATGACTGTCTTATGGATCTGCAAGAAAATATGCTTTTTGAAAATTCATGGGCTGGAGAGATGGCTCAGTGGTTAAGAGCACCTCTGCTCTTCCAGAGGTTTTGAGTTCAATTCCCAACAACCACATGGTGGCTCACAGCCATCTGTGATGAGATCTGGCATGCAGGCATACATGGAGGCAGAATGTTGTATACATAATAAATAAATAAATATTTTTTTTAAAAAAAGAAAATTCACAGTAAAGCCAGATATGGTAACTCACACCTGTAATCTTGCCATTGACAAGGCTGAGGCAGGAGTATTGCTGTCAAATCAAGGCCAGTCTGGGCGACAGAGTGACTTCACCATGGGATATAGGCTGAAACATTGCCCAAAGGGACCAGGGACCAGCTCAGTTGCCCCTTGCCACTCTTACAGAGCACCCTAGTTCCATCCCTAGTGTAGGAACCCACTCCTACAAAGTCAGCTAGGGTTCCTGGATTGGGGTCATCAAGGCTGAGGAAATTTCAGATGAAAGAAGCTGAGACAGAAGACACAGGATAGAATCAGGCGATCTGTCTGGTCTATGCCGAAACAGCCAAACAGCCCAGAGTTTATTTCAGAACTTGCTTATATACAAAAGCAGAACAAAGCATAGCACAGTCAGTCAGTTACCAACCACAAGACCGTCCCTGTCCTTGACTGAGCAGCCTCCTCTCCAACACGTGCTTGCTGCTCAGAAGCTGCCTTACTTTCTATCTTGTTCCTGAGGTTTGTCGCCAGCAGTGTACTAGATCAAGTGCTCTTTTCTCATGGGCTAAATCAGAAGTCTCTCGCAGCCCTCAAGGTTATTTTAAAAAGCAGAGTAGACAAGATTGAATTCAAATGACTTAAAAGTCAGAATGAGCTCCAGATGGAAACTGAGTCACATATGGGCTCCCACACCTTAGTACCTACATAGCAACTCACAACTACCTGTAACTCCAGACCCAGGGAATCCAATGTCACCTGGCTTCCTAGGGTACCTGCACGAATGTGGTACATATACATGCATTCAACTGCATACACAGAAAATTAAAAATCTGGGAAAAAAAACAGTTTGGAGAGATGCAGAGGACACAGGGTTGGTTCCCAGCACACACATGGAGAGATGCAGAGGACACGGGGTTGGTTCCCAGCACACACATGGAGAGATGCAGGGACACGGTCAGTTCCCAGCACACACATGGAAAGATGCAGGAACACGGTCAGTTCCCAGCACACACGTGGAGAGATGCAGAGGACACGGTCGGTTCCCAGCACACACATGGAGAGATGCAGGGACACGGTCGGTTCCCAGCACACACATGGCGGCTCCCAACCATCTGTAACTCCAGAGGCTTTGCCACCGTGGTTCCTCCACACAGCCCTGCCCCCTTCACCCTCTGGCCCAGTATCACATAAACTTCTCTCTACAAGAAGGGGTTCACCATTAGGGCTCCTGCAACAGACTGTGTGTTATTTCCTGAAGCCAGACTTGGCAAGCCAGTGAGTGTATTGGGTTCACAGAGAGTTGTGCATGACCCCAAGGCAGCTGGACGATCAAAAGTCTTACCCAGGAATGATGATAATGTCCCCATAGCTGTGTAAATGGGATTCTCCTTTCAGACAATTCCCCTGCACCCTGTGAACTCTATCAGCTCCTGAGGCCGTGAGCAGCCTGGGACCACTCAGATGGGAAGGTGGTGTAGGAAGGAATGGCATCTCAGAGGAGGGCTAATGACAGTCCTCAACCTTCTGTGAAGGAGAATCAACAGGCCCAACCTTGAGGATGTCTTACAGTCTTCATGACTGCCCTCATGAAGGTGATGATGGCTGTTAGGCTCAGAAGAAGGGCCAGTATTCCACTGCACCCAGGCTGACCCCAATGGTGATCTTAGTGTCCTCCTGCCCATAATGTCTCTAAGTCTATTATGTCATAATATGGCTTGAATCATATTCTTTTTTTAAAGAATTATTTATTTATTATGTACACAGTGTTCAGCCTCCATGTATGCCTGCAGGCCAGAAGAGGGCACCAGATCTCATTACAGATGGTTGTGAGCCACCATGTGGTTGCTGGGAATTGAACTCAGGACCTCCGGAACAGCAGTCAGTGCTCTTAACCTCTGAGCCATCTCTCCAGTCACTTGAATCATATTCTTAGAGATTTGAAGTAACAGACTGGAGGACTATGTTGATGTGTCGGTGCTGCTCCAACAATACCACAATGGAGATGGGAGATGTGCAGATCTTCACTGCTTGGCAGCCAGAGGCATGGTGTGGGAACCCATTCTGTAAATGTGT
Organism: Alexandromys fortis; assembly: GCF_014885135.2. Lineage (NCBI taxonomy): Eukaryota > Metazoa > Chordata > Mammalia > Rodentia > Cricetidae > Alexandromys > Alexandromys fortis. Next base: position 2,211,624 of record NW_026068096.1, on the reverse strand, counting down.
TGCTTTTATTGGCAAATGAATAAAGAAGCTGCTCTCAGCCAATGGCTTAACAGAATATAGCCAGGCTAGAAGAGATCTATAGAGAGAGTAGGCTGAGTCAAGTAGATGCCATGGAGCTGCCAGAGGAAAAAGACATAAGCTGTTAGCCGGAACCTTGTTAGTAGGCCATGAGCCTCATGGTAAAATATAAAATAATAGAAATGGGTTAATTTAAAGGGTAAGAGTGAGCTAGAAATATGCATAAGCTAATAGGCCAAGTAGTGATTTAATGAATACAGTTTCTTTGTGATTATTTCTGGTCTAAGTGGCTGGGAATGTACAAGCGGCCTCCTACAACAAATTGGAGCACCAATGTGGTCTGAAACATTTGTGGCTGACCACTTAGGGTCCTGATGCCTATGTGCTCACTCAGGATCAGTAGGAAACTGAGACCATGCCTGTGGCTCAGCACTCCCCACCTGGGCAGGTGGCAGAATCAGGTCTGCTAGGCATGCAGGAGAACATGGCGGATTCCCACCACCATACACAGAGATATTTCCAGGCCATGCAGTGCACTGCATGGCAGATTTAGCTTTTTCTCAGATAAAAAGGGTTTAAATGCTGCACGGTGCTCCTAGAGTTGAGGTGGTGAGGACAGCTCCCACCAGGCAGCCTCAGAGGCAGTGAGCATGCCTCCTCCACGTGAGACTGGGCAGAGCCAACAGGCAGGGCCTTGCTTGTTGGCCCTAGCCATACTCACTTAGCAAAAAGAAAAAGAAAAAAAAAGACGCTTCTGATCAGAAAATACAGATACACAATAAAGACAGATTTAGATAAAAAAAAAAAAAAAGACCTCTAAATGGGTCACAGTGTTGGATAAATGTACGTAGGTTTGGGAGAGAGAAGAAAAGGGGTATAGAAGTTCTAAAAAGAAGTTTCAATGGCTTTTAAAAAGTAAAACAAAGTCTCTAAAGAGACAAAGTACAGACAGTCATAGATTAAAAGGAGTAAAAAAGTAATAATAAGCCACGTAAAGATGGAAAATACACAGAGAATCTGAATTATGTATATTATTGTGTTTTCTTTGAATTTTTTGACTGTGAAGGAGCTAAGTACAGAGAGACATTTTATTGTATGGACTGCTAACCTAAACCAAACTATATATTTTAAAGGTATCTTGATTCCAAAAATTGTGTCTAAGGATTTGTTGCTTTGGAAAAAAAAAGGTTCTTCTTTTGTTTCCACAGAAGATGAGAACCTGTGGATTAATTCCAGACTAATGTGGTTTGATGGAGCGAGACCCCCAAAAGGTCACCATGAACACCGCCAAATATACTTCACCCAACAAAAAGCAGGAAGCAGTTTGGAGAGAACTATGCCCATATTCCCAAATATTGTTTATAAAGGTTTGTTTACATTTAAAGGGGGATATGCTATAGAAATTTGCATAGGTATGGATCTTGGTTTGTTGATACAAATTTAAGGTCAATTTTGTGTGTGTGTATCTGCTCTTGATTTAGGTATTGTGTTTGTGCAGCTCATTTAAAAATGTAATATATAATTAAGAAATGCAGATTAGTAGATAGTCATCTATAATAGTCAAGCTTGTAGTCAAGTTAGTTAGGATTTTTAGATATATAGAGATACATTTCAGTTAGATAGATATTCTTCAAATCTTTCAGAGACCTTCTGAATATGGCATTTAAAACATTTTAAGAACTTAGGACTTTTCATGACAGTGAGACACATCTGCTCCTGGCAGTACCAATCTACTTCAAGAGGATGATGGGCATTGAAGAGGCTCCATATGGAGTTGGTTAGCCATTTGGGCAAGAAACTGCTCTTGCCTGGACTGCTTGATGAACTGGACATTCAGGACCCACAGAGAAATGACTGCTAAATTTGCCTAAAGGTGAGACAGTCCTTCAGGGTTTCTGTTCCATGAAACAGTCTGCCAGACATTCTGCAGGACACAGAAAGTGACTGACAAACTACCAATATAGGCGGAACTGTCTTTGAAATTTCTGCTTCATGGAAAAGTCTGCCGGATACTAATGGGCCTGTAGGCTGAATATGAATTTCCCAATGTTACAGAAGAACTTTGGGTGACTGTCCAGGCAGCGAGACATCTCTGTCGATTCTAGAGTTTTGGAAGTTGCTTACAATGCACTTCCTATTAACTTAGGTAATATTATATCATTCTAGAGTCTTTGATGGAGTTGAAGAATGGATAGTTATAGTTTTCCTTAGTTATAATAAGAGATGAAGTAGATATCAATATTGTAACTGCAATTCTTGCTTGATACCTGTTTTTGTTATATGTAATTTTACTATGTTAAAGTTAAAACCTTCCTTTTTATTTTTATTTTTTTATTTTTTTGATTTTCGAGACAGGGTTTCTCCGTAGCTTTTGGTTCCTGTCCTGGAACTAGCTCTTGTAGACCAGGCTGGCCTCGAGCTCACAGAGATCCACCTGCCTCTGCCTCCCAAGTGCTGGGATTAAAGGCGTGCGCCACCACCGCCCGGCCCAAAAACCTTCCTTTTTATTTAAGCAGAAAAGAGGAAATGGTGTGGGAAGTCTTCCTATATTTGTTACTTTTATTGGTTAATGAATAAAGAAGTTGCTTTTGGCCAATGGCTTAACAGAATATAGCCAGGCTGGAAGAGATCTATAGAGAGAGTAGGCGGAGTCAAGAAGATGCCATGGAGCTGCCAGAGGAGAAAGAGGCAAGCTGTTAGCCGGAACCTTGCCAGTAGGCCACAGGCCTTGTGATAAAATATAAAATAATAGAAATGGGTTAACTTAAGAGATAAGAGTGAGATAGAAATATGCCTAACAGTGATTTAATGAATACAGTTTCTGTGTGGTTATTTCTTGTCTAACTGGCTGGGAACAAACAAGCAGTCTCCTACAGCAGAGGCAGGAGGATCACTTGAACCCAAGAGTTCAAGAACAATGTGGTGGTGTAGCAAGGTATCTTAATTACTTTTAAATTGCCATGACAAAACACCATGACCGTGGCAACCTGCAAAAGAAAGTGTTCAAACTGGGGCTTACAGTTCAGAGGGTGAATCCATGACCATCACGACAGAGAGGCAGCAGGCAAGCACAGTCTTAACCACAGCCCAGGACAGGTGGGGGGGGGGGGAGAGGAAGGGAGGGGAGCAGAGCACTGCGAGGAATAGTGTGAGTGTTTAAAACCTCCAACAAGGTCACACATTCTAGTCCTTTCCAGACAGTTCTACCAATTGGAGACCAACTGTTCAGACAGAGGAGCCTTTGGAGGTCATATTCTCATTCACCACCACAAGACACTTCTGGATAATAATGATGCCACAAATGGGTTATAAAGGACATAAATTAAAACTGGCTTCTTGAGCTGGGCAGTGGTGGTGCACTCCTTTAATCCCAGCACTCGGGAGGCAGAGGCAGGTGGATCTCTGTGAGTTCAAAGTCACCTTGGTCTACAGAGAAAGTTCCAGGACAGCCAGGCCTACACAGAGAAACCTTGTATAGAGAAGAAAAAAAAACCCTCGGGGCTGTGACTCAGTTGTGAGAGTACCACTACCCTTCCAGAGGACCCAGGTTCTATTCCCAGCATCTACATGGCAGCTCACAACTGCCTGTAATTCCAGTTTCAGTTACAGGAAAAAAAAAAAAAACCAGGGATATTGCCCATAGTTAATCCTAGCCCCTGCAAGGCTTACGTCAGGAGATCCAGTCTCAAAGACTGCTTCCATGGAAATGCATTTCCCAGAGCAGGGGAGAAGGTGCAGTAAAGTGCCTGACACGCAGCATGAGAATCTGAGTTCGGATCCCTGGCACCTTCTAGAAGCCAGACCTACATGTCTGTAGCTAGCTCTGGGAATGTGGAGACAGGTAGGTCCCAAAACTCACTGGCTGGCCAGTCTAGCCAGTGGCTGACCCCGAGTGCTGGGTTCTCCAGAAGGGGCATACTTTGATTGTGTCTTGTCGTGGTAGAGGGGTGGAAGGGCAAGCAAACAGCCCCCCACCTCCTCAACCTCAAACCCTTTTATAAGGTGCTAATCCCATGAAGTCTCAATCACCCTCTTAATAATGTCACATTAGGAATGAATCTCGGAAGGGGCACCGTCATTTGAGTCACAAGAAGCATCACAGTAGGAAAGATGTCCCCAAACAAGATGGCACCTAGTCCTGTGAGCAGCTGTGTCAGAGTCGCCCTCAGAATGCATGGCAGGACAGCCTACTGTGTGCTGTGGTCCAGGGGCCACCGTGTGTCTGTGCCTTGTCGCTGCCAGACACAGCCTGGCCACCAAAAGCTCCTGTGTGGAAAACCGGCCTTTCCCATCCTTTTGCAGGTCATACTCTCTAGGAAGCAGCCTTGGCTAGTTCTTAGGCCAACTAGACACAAGGTAGATATATCTGAGAAGAGGGAACAACAGTTGAGAAAATGCCCCCAAAAGATCGGGCTGTAGACACCCCTGTAGGGCATTTTCTTAATTAGTGGTAGTTGGGAGAGGACTCAGCCCTTTGTGGGTGGTTCCATCCCTGGCCTGGTGGTCCTGGGTTCTATAAGAAAGCAGACTGAGCCGGGCGGTGGTGGTGCACGCCTTTAATCCCAGCACTCGGGAGACAGAGACAGGCGGATCTCTGTGAGTTCGAGGCCAGCCTGGTCTACAAGAGCTAGTTCCAGGACAGGAACCAAAAGCTACGGAGAAACCCTGTCTCGAAAAATCCAAAAATAAAATAAAATAAAATAAAAAAGAAAGCAGGCTGAGCAAGTCATGGGGAGCAAGCCAGTAAGCAGCACCCCTCTGTGGTCTCCGCATCAGCCCCTGCCTCCAGGTTCCTTCTCTACTTGAGTTCCTGGCCTGACTTTCTTCCTTGATGAACCGTGATGTGCAAGTGTGAACCAAATAAACCCTTCCTCCACAAGCTGCTTTTGGTCATGATGTTTTATCACAGCAGTAGAAGCCTCGATGAAGACAGAAGCAAACAGAGACTCATACTGGGGAGAGGATACCTCTGGACGTGGAGGCAGAAGGTGAGGGAACCGCCAGGCAGTGGGCAGAGCCCGTGATGACCTCAGCATTTAAGGCTTCCCCAGAGAGAGTGACACAGAGAGCTGCCCTCTGGGGCAAGTCTGTTTGCAAAACTAGAGTGAGGCCAGACATGGTGACGTACATCTTTAATCCCAGCACTCAGGAGGCAGATGCAGGCAGATCTCTGTGAGTATGAGGCCAGCCTGGTCTACAGAATTCCAGTACAGACAGAATGATACCTTGAGTTCAAGGTCAGCCTGGACTAAACGGCAAGGCCCAGGCCAGAAGATCAGAACTTGCTGAGCAGGTGATCAGGTTGCTCTCCTCCCTTCCTTGGTCGCCTCCTCTGTATTCGTACTGATGACTTCTGCTTTGGTGACACAGAGCCCCTGTAAGGAATGACATCTACCTCTAGGTAGAGACAGAGCTTGCCAGGGACCTCAGAAGGGAACCACCCCTAAGGAGGCAGATTCACCTTGAGATAGACCTTTTCCTCTCAAAATTCCCTGCCCCTAGTGCAGCCCCTGGGAGCCACTATGTGGCTGTTCTGAGGCCTGATGCGGAAGGAACTATTTCCTTTTCCCTTAAGTATCTTTTTCTTCCAGATAATGGTCCAGAGCCTCAACCTCTGAACTAATGCTCTGAACTTCTTCCCCTTTGTCCAGCTTAGCCGCCCTCCTGCCACTACTCTCTGCCTTATCTCAGATGGCATAGCCTTTGCTACTTCTCTCCCCTTATCTCAGATGGTATAGCCTTTGCTACTTCTTTCCCCCACCTCCCCCACACCCAAGCCCCTTCCAGGCAGCTCTGATTTGCTCAGCTTGCCTGCCCTGGAGTTTCCATCTGGAACTCTAATCAATGTCCTCCAACGGCCATTTGTAGCAATTCTTAAATTCTTTTATGAATAAGACTGGGAACCCCAATTTCCCAGGTATCATATGATGACTCTTCTGGGACTTCCCGAGATTTCCTGGAACATTTTTTTTCCTGTCTTTTGGTTAGTTCATTGACAGAAAACAAACTAACCTATTTCTGACACCCCGAGATGGCCATCATTCCATTTGTCAGGGCCTCTGCCTCCATCCTGCAATCTGTTGAACCCACCTGTGATCAAATATTACCCCCAGCTCAGGACCCCAGGCGTCTGTGGAGGGGGAGCATGACCACAGGCAGCAGCCACACAGTCTGTGCCTCAAAGGGCACATCAGTCACCCTGTCACTAACCAGAGCTGAGCACGGTCTGTCTCTGAAGAGGTAGAGCCTCATTCAGGCCACATAAGACAGCCAACTACCTCCCCCAGTTCCTGAGTGCACTACTCAAGCACTGCAGAAATGGGGACCCCCACCCCACTGTCCTGGATGACCACCTCTGCCTGGCAGCTGCTAGTGCTGCGAGAACGGCCTCCTCCAACAACATGAGGGGTTCCGTTCAGAGACATCCCCGTCGTCTCATTTTGGATGCCAACTTTTTGACTCTTGGTCTAGCTCTGGGCAGCAAGTGCTCAATCATATCCTCTGAATTACCAGAAAAGTTCATGTTTTCCGAGAACTCACAAGCAAGACTGTCAGATTCCCAGACTTAGCCCAGGATCTGTGAGATGATGCTTACAGCGATAATGCAGACCTCTCTCACTGTCATGACCAGGGCAGCTGGCTCACCGTGACACAGCCACCCACCCAGGAGGTTCTATGGAAGGTTCCACAATGAGGGAGAGTCCTCCTGCGCAGTTCCCCCCTCTAGAATATTCTCCTTGAGATTAGGTAAAGACCCCTAAACTGGGGACCATAATGGACCAAGTGTCACCATGGGATCCTCAGAGAAGAGGATACTTAGAGCAGAGACTGGGAGACAGGAGCTGCTGGCTCCAGAGGAGGAAGGAAGGGCCTTGTGCTAATATGGCCCCTGAGACTCTGGGACAACGGGACCAGTATGTGCTCCCAGGATCTACCAAAAAGAAGTACCTCTGTTTCATCCAGCTCTCATGGACCTGAGAGGTGAGAGACCCCGCAGAGGTTCATTAGGAACCCAGAGCCTGCTCCATACGTCTGCATAACCAGCTGCCACGTCTGACAGCCCTGGAAGCCATGTCCTGCTGTGTGCCTTCAGCTTGTGCAGTGATGTACCCTCGGATGGCAGAAGTGGCCAAGAGTGCTCCCCTCCCAGCCTTACTGACTCCCAATCCTCCCTCCAAACACATGACCCTGTGATAGTTTCAACAGTGAGACTCAGGACGCTGGCAGGAACCCCATAAGAGGAGGACCAGCATGCCATGGGGCTGAACTTGATGTCCGTGTGGGTATGTGGGAGGCAACAGGATGGGATAGTCGGGGAGATGGGGCAAGGGCCTGAGGCCCAGCCTTAGAGTCCCTTGAGATGGGAAATAAGAGGGCGCACATTGCAGGTAGAATGTGAAAATAGCGTTATTATTGTTGTGGCCTGAGGCATCCCTGCCCGCCCATGCCCAGGCCACGAAGCTTAGCAAATCAGGCACACAGGTGAGGATGCACTTGGGTGTTTACTGGGGGTGGGCCGGAGGTTGGGCCTGGCTGTCACACTTTCTTGGTGATGAATTTGGGGGTGGCTAGCTCATAAATGCGAGGAGACGCCTGGGCCACCAGAGAGACTGGAGAGATGTAGTACGGGTTGTAGCCCTCGTTGAGGTCCTTGCGGATCTTAGGCTGGGCCAGGGAGAGGATCCGTGAACTGGCCACTGCTCTCTTGGTGGCTTCCAGGACCTCCCACTGAGGGCTGCGGTCAGGAACACACTTCTCTGACAGAGCCTTGGGAGCTGGAGGGCAGAAGAGAGGAACAAGGCCAGGCTCAGCCTTCTCAGGCAAAGCTCCAAGCTGGGTCCGCCCACCAGCAAATGAGTGACAGAATTGTGTGGGCCACGCTCACAGTGTCACTTGGAGCACATGGCACTCACGTGCACACACACAGCCATGACCAGAACCGAGGCTGGGAGACAATCGCATGAGCGGCTATGAGAGGACCAGACTCAAACCACACGATGGCACAGGAGTCCATGACAGGGGAACCCAAAAGAGGAGGTGGATTCGGGGGTGCAGGAGACTGTTCAAGAGGACAAGGTTTTCTTTTGTGGTGAAAGAATGTTCTAGAGCTGGATAGGTGATAATTGGACAACTTGGTGAATATATCAAAAACCATCTTTTAAGAGGGTGAATTGAGAAGTTGGTCATGGTGCTCAGAAAGGAGACACAGGTACCAGGGAGAACGTGGATCCTTCTCCACCTGGGCCTGGTGGCAGTGGTGGAAAGAAGACGGCCCTGGTCTGTGTGTTCTACGCCTTTGGCATCACTATGAGATGGGGTACAAGGCTACAGGGCCTCTCCCTGGCCAGCCCATCTCACAGTCCCATCCTCCCAGAACAGCAGCCACAGCCTCTATCAAGTCCCTGTCTGCCTGGGCCCCGGTGAAGATGGACGAGCCCTCCACCCACTCACACACACCAGGGTCAACAGCCCTACTCCTCAGAGGCCCTGGGGAGAGAACTGGAACCCTGTGATGGAGAATCACCATGGAAACATGCCTCTGGGCGTGTCTACAAGAGCCTTTCTCACAGAGCCAGGAAAGAACACCCTGAATGTGGGGGCACCAACCCTGGAGCTGTGCCCTCAAACTGCGGGGTAAACAGTTAACACAAGCTCTGTCCTCAAAACTCAGAAGGACCTCAGGCTGGATCAAGGCTCTACGAGCAAAGGTCCTGGGGCAAAACTGAGCCATCATCTGGGAACCGGCAGCCCCAAGGCAGGAAACTCTACACTCCCTGGACTCAGAGCACCTAAGCTTTGCAGCAATGGTAACGCCTGAGCTTATCTCTGCTCCAGAACAGTTTTGTTGTTTAATATGTATGAATGCTTTTGCCCATATGCACATCTGTGGGTGCCTGGTGCCCTCAGAGGTCAGAAGAAGATGTCGGGTCCCCTGGAGCTGGAGTTACTGCTGGTTTTGAGCTGCCACATGGGGGCTGGGGGGAATTGAATCCCGGTCTGCTGGAAGAGCAGCCAATGCTCTCAGCCACTGGGCCATCTCTCTAACCCCAACATCTGGTCGTTAAAACTGTGAAGCACAGTGTGACAGCGGAGAAGAGCCCCGCCCCCTCCCGCTCTGGCAGGACTGATAGAAGCAGAACTGGGTGCATGCTCCCACACACCGCTAAGCACACCCCACTTGTCAGCAGCAGAGGGAGCACCTGGAAAGCTCAGCGCCAGGAAGTGCTGGTCACAGTCCTTTGGACTGGGCACTCATGTTGGACAGCAGAACCCTAGCCCACAGCGTACACAGTAAGGCCTGGGTGAGAGGGAACACACGCACAAAGGCATGATGCTCACACATGCTCATGCCACCCCGGCCTCACCCTCACCATCTGCTGTTGAGAGAACAAACAGAAAACCCCACAGGCAAAGTGTAAAAGGACAAGTGGATTGGAAGGCATCACCTCAGTGGGCCACCATCCTCCAGAAAGAGACCCGGGACAGAGGCAGCTGGGGAGAAGCCCCCAGCTGTGCAGGCACAGGCCCAGGGCAGCACAGACCAGCGGCTCTACGAGCTGGTGGGCTCTCGGGGCCAGCACACAGTGACCAGAACAAAGGCGCACAGGTCACGCCATGTGCAGAAAGCACGTAAACTGTGCCAGGGTTCCGTTTCTGAGGTGGACAGGGTGCAGGAACGACACAGGAAGGGGAGTCCTGAGGCCAACAACACGCAAGGTATCCAGTGACGGTCACCAAAGCCCACTGACTGCTGTGCCCTGGAAGTCACGGGGCTCCATCGTGCCAACGGCTCAGCCCACTGGACAGTATGAGAGTGGGGGATAGCCTGGAAGAGGTGTATGAACCAGCCCACGCGGGGTCTGGTTATTTTCACTTTCTTCTTTAGCCTCTTTCATTTTTCCTGTGAACAGTACGCATTACTTTTGCCACTGGTGAATGGCTATTCAACTTTCACACAGAAGGGAATCAAACAATTGTTTCAAACCAGCCCTACCAGCTCAGCCTGGCTGCCAGGTGCCTGCCCTCAACCTCATGCCCTGCACCCACTTTGCCTGCTGTACCCTCTGATAGTTGCCAGGTTTCAGACAACCAGTCTACAGCTGCGGGGGATGCAGCCCAAGGAAGGCACAGCCCTGGCAAGTGCAGGCCTCCACCCGGCTGGCTCCTCAGCCACCCCACAGCAGGAGGGCAGCCACTCACTTGCCAGCTGGAGGAGACGGTTATAGTCAGACACATAAGGCTTGGGTTTCGGCATAGGGTCCCACTCTTCCATGAGGATGGCTGGGGGCCTGGGCTTTGCCAGGCTAAGGGTCCGTGGGGTGGGGACTGCCATCTGGGCTGCTCTGGACACCTGGGAAACCTGGAAACAGGACCAGGGGGAAGAGTGAAGCAGACACGATTCCTCAAGTCTGTGGAACAAGAGTGCCCTTCTCCTGGGGAGAAGTGAGGTTCGCAATGTGGTCAACAAGGATTAATGACCTTAGTACACAAAGAACCCATCCAGGGACAAAATGACAGTGCTCTCAGCTGACTCGGAGAAGGAAATCATCAAACGAAATACCAGAAATACTATAATAATAGCCCAGCATGGCAGAACATGTCTTTAGTCTGGCATTGGGGAGGCAGAGACAGACAGATCTCTGTGAGTCCGATCCCAGGCTGGCCTACAGAATGAAACCCTGTCTCAAAATGAATAAAATAAACAAATAAATAATAAACAGAGAGAAAAGAGGCTATCGCTGGTGACAGTGTGGTCGCAGAGACTACAGACACCAGAGCAGGAGAGCAACTCTACACAGCTTCCTGTGACTCAGAGTGAACCTCGCAGCTCTGGCATCAATGCGTAACACACATGCAAAGCCAGCCGGTAGCAATGCTGAGTTCACCTGGAATGGGGAGGCTACGCAGGGGCTGTTGAGGCAGAGGTGGGAGGACATGGAGGGGCTGCTGAGGAAGGAAAGGGAAGCAAGCCAAAAGACATATTCTCCTACGGTATGTTCTTTTTTAAAAAAAATAATTTGTATGTGTATTTGAGTCTGTGCAACACATGTGTGCGCTGCCTTCAGTAGCCAGAAGAGGGTGCCAAATCCTCCGGAACTGGAGTCAGCACAGGGGTGTGCTGTGGGTGGAGCCCAGGTCCTCCAGAAGAGCAGCCAGGGCTAATAACAACTGAGCCCACTGTCCACGGCCTCAGCTTTAGATCCGTGGCTGTGGCTCAACACCCACCTTTGAAAAGCTGCTGCATTCCCCAGCCTGAATCTTCCCTACTGACACTCTCATGGGCCCAGAGAGAAGCCTGCGTGTATATGCTGATACACGGACTGGTTATACTAGCACAGACATGACACTAGCGGGACTTGCTGAGCTCCGCAAGAGCCAACGCATGCAGGAAGACGCAGTGCTAGCCCTGGCGAGCTGGTTTCTGGACAACGGATGGATTGTGACCAGAGAGACCAGGCCAGGGAGCACAGGAACGAGACACACACCAGTTGGGCCTTGTGTAGGACCAGTGTGACTGGGCAAAGCCTGGGCTTGGCTGAGGCTAGCCCCTCACCTGATTCAGAGGGAGCCACTGAGAAGGGTAGAAGGGCTTGGCTGAGGCTAGCCCCTCACCTGTTTCAGAGGGAGCGCTTGAGAAGGACAGAAAGTCCCCCGTGGGGTCTCAACTCCAGGCCAGGGAACCTGGACTCTTCCGAGGGTCCTGGCGACCACAGAGGCCTGAGGGGATTGCAACCCTGAGTCACTGGAAGTGACCTGAATGCAGGACCCAGCAGGAAGGAGGTTGGGTGTGTCACACCGAGTGTGAGGGCAGGGACAGGAGGCAGAGGGTCAGAAGAATCGTCTTCTCATTTGGATCCAAAGGAAAACCAAATTTAAAATTCACCTCTGAGATAAGCAGGGAATTTAGTTTGCTTTTTCATTGGGGGGGGGGTTGTTTTTGTTTTTGAGACGGGTTTTCTACATAGCCCTGACTGTCCTAGAATTCACTATGTAGTCCAGGCTAGATTTGAACTCACAGAAATCCACCTGCTTCTTCCTGCCTCCTCCTACCTCTGCAGGGCTGGGATTAAAGACTTGCACCACCACCATGCCTGACATGTTTTTGGTTTTGGAGACAGGGTCTCTCACTAAAGCTGGGGCTCAGTGACTCAGCTAGACTGTCTGGCCAGGGAACCCCACCTGGGCTTTAAAATTATTTAAAAAGCAGGTTCAAATGACCACACAGAGTGACTGGTCCCATCCCTTTGGGTGGTGTCACTTCTCAGTGGAACCTCACCCTAGCCAGAGGCCAGATGCTGGCTTGACTGGGGGTGGTCCTTGGACTCCGGGGTGGGGGAGGGGGAACCCACCCACTCCGTAAGGCTGCATCCCTGTCCCCCTCACCTACACCCAAATGCAGATGTCCCCCCCACTGGGAGTGTAGCCAGCGCTACCTACCTCAGACATGTCGATGCTCCAGATGTTGTTGCGGACCTTAGGAATAGCCAGTTGCTTCACCCGGTTAGAAGGCTGGTACTCCAAAGTGGATCGAGGGATGGGCCAGATGGGTGTGGTCCTAAAAGGCACCCCGAGTTCCGCCGTCACCCCACACCTCTGGGTCCCTGTGAGGGACTAACAGTGTGTGTGGTCTTTCTAGGATTCTCAGAATGCTCCTGGATGTGGGAGCCAGGGGACACTGGGACATCCAGCAAGGGTCAAAACAGGCCTCTCCCAGATGTCCCGCCTGGAGAGTAGAGTGGCCAGCTCCATCCCTATCAGGATCCTGATGGGGATGAAGACACAGACATAACATGTCCGGCGGCTACCCCGAAAGGCTGAGCTCAAAAGGGTAAAACCGGGTCCCTTGTCCTCCCTGTCTAGGAGTAAACACTGTTACAAGAATTGCTGCTGCGACCTGGGCTTCTGCGACTGCTAAGCCACCTCTTCCATTGGCTGCAGAGGCTCACCCTGAAATCCACTCCAGGGCCAGGGCGTTGCCCCCCCACGGGTGAGGAGGACTTCAGCTTCCTCCCGCTCAGGTGACAACACGGCATAAACACAGGAAACCAGGACTCCACAGTGGTGGCGCAGGACTCGCGTCAGCCATCAGTGGGTATTTATTGTCTCTGTGCACAGAGACAGCGAGCTTTGAGTGGCTCTGAGGACAGGCTTCAGAAAGCATGGCTGTCCTCCAGGTGCCGCCTCTATAGCCTACAGTCAAGAGCAGCAATGACACGAGGCCAGGTTGATCACCTATGGGTGCCGTCCCCTTGACCCCTGAGGTCAGTCCACCGTGGGATGTTGGCTGGGAGCTCTTGAGATCAAGACCCAGAAGTGGGACATGCAAAGCCCATCTGGGAGAGGAAGAGGAGGGCCTCCGAGCTGTGGCGTCTGCCTGCCCTCTCTCACCTGTTGTTGTTGTAATATTCCAGGTAGAACCTCTTGGGCCGCGACAGCTCCTCCACTCGGCGGGATACCTCTGAACAGAAATGGTCCAGTCACCATGGTTACACTGGACCTCAGTGGGAAGCACCCTCCACCCCAGGGGTCCTATCAACCCTCCACCGGTGCAGGCCATAGACATAGGGAGGACAGGCATACATAATACAGTGGACAACAGGACACTGGGACTATAGCTCCTTCCTGTCCAGGGCTGAGCACAAGAGGCTCAGAAACTGGGTTTTTGTTGGAAGTTAGTGCTGGCCTAGGATTTCTAGGGCTTGTGGGTTGTGACTGAATCTGGAGCCCCAAGAGAGACCCTGCTTGCTATGCTCATCCACATAGGAGCTCTTGTTAGGAGTCCGTGCTTTCAAGGAAGATGGATCCCATGGGGGGGGGGGGGGGGGGGGGACTCTCTGTGAAACAAATACTAGCCCTGCCCAGGTTTGCCCAGGAAACTGCCCAGAGCCCCGTGCCCTGTGATGTGTCTACAGGATTCGAGCCACTCAGGGAGGTGGAGGAGGACTGGGGTCCTGGGGAGGTGGGGGAAGACTGGGGAGATGAATCAGGTGGTCCCAGGCCAGGCAGAGGACACCCAGGCTGCCCTGAAGAGACGGGACCTACCGGGGACTGTGATGCTCAAGGTGGTGTCCTCGATAAACCGCTCGGTCCAGTATACAGAAGGCCTGGAATACAGCCGAGCAGCTCAGGGCAGAGGCCTTGTGCCCTGCACCCTGCTGGGGAAAGGAAGCCTAGGGTCCTGGAACAATGAACCGGAAGCTGGGGAACCAGGGAGGACAGCCCGAGGAAACTGGAAGGAGGGCCCGAGGAGACAGAGGTCAGGCCGACCGAAAACAGCGAGTACCAGGGAAAACAGATTGTGTAGAGCGATGCCCACGGTCCAACCAAGACGGGGCAGGTGGGAAGGCAGAGTGCCCCTTGGAGACCTAGGACCCCCAGCGGCACAGACACTGCCAGCGGGCTCAGTCCACAGCAGGGGAGCTCAAGCAGGACAAGCCTAGCACGCGGGAGCCCCCAGCCAAGAGCCCTTCACCCCCAGAACCTGATCCCTGGAGAAAAGGCAGCTCGGGTGTAACCCTGGGGCCTGGCATGTCCCTGACATGGACAGGTGACACAGGGAGGGACACCCCAACTCACCAATACAGGCAGAACTGCAGGTTGTTCTTACGTGGGGAAATCCAGGCATAGCCCTGACAACAGCACCCCTTCCTGCGATGAGACAGGGTCCCAGGCCCTGCCTTTGCCTCTGGGTCCCCACTGGCTCCCAGATTCCTCACTCTCCTCTACTACCCCCCAAGGACCCCACCTTTGGTGTCCTGCCTGATGCCTCCCCGGTGGCCCACTTATTCTCTAGGTGCCCTGCCCATGGTGATGCGGGGAAGGGGAAACGGGTTGGAGACAAGGTTCAGAAGAGCACAGCAGGCCTGGGGCTCCCACTGCCTCGGCACCTCATGGGCCCCAACCCTCACCTGTCTCTCAGGCATTGCCAGTTGGTCTTGGGTTTTGCCAGCTCCAGCAGTCTCCGGCCCTTCTTTTTCCTCCTGCTCTTGGCTGTGGAGATGCTGGGAGTCTGCTCAGTGATGGACAGTTGGCTGCAACAGAGTTTGGTGTCAGGGGTCTACTGGTCCACCTTGACGTGTCGGAGAAACTACAGAACAGTCCCCCACAATCAGGGATCTTTGGTTGGCTCTGGTCTCTTTGTCACCCAGGCTCCACAACATCTGGAAACTGAGCCCTGAGCCCATGGAATTGGAAGAAACCAGCTCCCACCTCCTGGAGCCGCTGAGAGGATGAAGAACAATGCTCACTTATTGTGGAATATTACTTTAAGTATGTAAAGGTGTTACTTTTGTTTGTATTGCGTTTGTTTAACCATGGAAAGATGTGTTGCTTTGCCTGCCCAAGGCCCCTGGTTGATCTAATACGAAGTTAAGCAGGAAACAGCGAGGCAGAAAAGGGATAGGCGGGGCTGGCAGGCAGAGGGAAGAAATAGGAGGAGAGAAGAGGAGAGGGAGAGACAGGGAGACGCCTGGGGCCAGCCAGGCAGGCAACTGCCATCTCAGGAAAGCAGGACACACAGAATGAGGTGACAGATGAAGAGAAACAGGTTAATTCTGAGTTATAAGAGCTAGTGGGGTCAGCCTAAACTAAGGCTGAGCATCGTAACGAATATGAAGTCTCTGTGTCATGATGTGAGCTGTCACTCTCACTTCTCTCAGCAGCGATTACTGGACCCCAACAGCATCCCTGGCCTCTGAGGGGAAGGACAATGAGATGGCCAGGGTGGACTGGTGTGTCAGCACGAGCCTCCTGCTCCCCAACACCTACCTCATTTCAACTACTTCCACCTCCAGCTCTCGACCACCATCCGGATTGGGAGCCTCAGCTAGCTCTTCCCCGGCCACCTCTTCCTGGGGAATATCTTCCTCCGGGTCTTCTGATGCTAGCCCTGAGGTGGCCTGGGAGCCCTGGAGCCAGTGGCTGTCAAATGACGTGCTCTGGGGGCCCACACTACCATTCTCCAGACCGCCATTGTTCTGCCCACGCTCTGACCCCCCTGAAGTCTTGGTCTCCGGGACAGGGTTGCTGAGCAAACTGGCTCTGCGTTCACCGAGTTCCCCCATGTGCTTGGTCCTCCTAACCCTTTAACCCCACTCCTTCAACACCCAAATGGATATGTGGTTGCCACAGTAACAGAATGTCCACCCATGGATTCTGAGGCCCCATTCCATCCAGCCTGGGAGTTAAGCCTGAGGTGCATGGTTCAGGATCCAACTATACATGTCTTTCTTTTGGAGTGGGGAACAAGGGGTGACAGGGTCTCGCTATATAGCTCAGGCTTGCCTTGAACCCAAGCTCCTCCTGCCTGCCTCCAGAGTGCTAAGATGATCCATCTGCACTGGACTCAGTGCAAGCCAAGACTCAGATCTCACCAGAGGCTGCACCTCTCCCATCGATGGGCTTGTGGGTTCCACAGAGATTTCTAGGGACAGGCTCTTTCTTTCTTTCTTCCTTCCTTCCTTCCTTCCTTCCTTCCTTCCTTTCTTCCTTCCTTCCTTCCTTTCTTTCTTTCTTTCTTTCTTTTTCCCTCAAAGAGAGCGCATCTCTTCTTCCTGGTTAGAATTGGGTCTGTTTTTAATGTCTGATGCTCAAGCAGCCACTCTGTGACCACGGAGCCAGCTAATCGGATAGCAAGTGACCAAGATGAGGCTTCCGTTTCTGGGGCTTCCAAACTGTATGCCCTCAGAGATCGTACGTCCTCCTCTGGTAGCCGAGTCTCAGGTCCTCACAGCTGTGTCCTCCCCTGGTAGCCGACTCTCAGGTCCTCACAGCTCAAAGCACCATGACATGAGAAGACTCCGCCACCAAGCTATGTAAGAAGCACCTTCCAAATACGCCATCTTGCATCCTCACAAATAAAAATATGGCTATGACACAGGGTATGGCCAGCACATCCCCCATCTCCAGCCTGGAAGTGGAGGGAGCTAAGGGCACTGAGGACCTTGGCCCTCATCCCATGGCTCGAGAGCCTCCACCTGGGTTGGGACTGAGAGGAGGTCAAGGGGCATGTGGGAGAGGCCGCACTCAAGGGAGCTGTGGTAGTTTGTATGTAATTGACCCTAATAAGCTCACAGGGAGTGGCCTTGTTGAAGGAAGCGTGCCGCTATGGGGACAGACTTTGCTCACTCCCTGACACAGCCCACTTCCTGTGGTTTTCTGATCCAGATGTTGTCAGCATATGTCTGCCTGCACACCACCATGCTCCCTGCCATGACAACAACGGACTGAACTCCAGAAACTGCAAACAAGTCATTCTGATTAAACGTTTTCTTTTATAAGAGTTATTGCAGTCATGAGGGTCCGAGACCTCTGAGGGAGTAGACCCAAGCCAAGTCCTCTGCCTGTCTGGGTACCTCTGAGTCTGGGAACTCTGAGGGAGTAAGCCTGAGCCAGGACCTCTGTGGGTCTGGGCTTCGGTCTGGGATGTCAAAGGGAGTAGGCAGGAATGAGATACTTCTGCAGGTCCAGGCGTGAGTCTGGGACCTCTGAGGGAGTAGGCCTGAGCCAAGTCCTCTGCCCTTCTGGGTACATCTGAGTCTGGGAACTCTGAGGAAGGAGATCAGAGCTAGAGACCTTTACAGGACCAACCCCAAGCCAGGGACCTCTGCAGGAATGGATCCAGACCATGGACATTTATAGAAACAGGTCTGAGCCAAAACCTAGGCTAGAGCAGCCTGAGACAGCAAACTCCACAGGAGCAGAGCAAAGCCCGAAAGCGCTGAGCGACCTCCAGGAACATGGAGTGACCAACGGGGAAACTAGAACTGTGGCACTGACTGTACCACGAGGAAGAACCATTTGAGCCTTGGATTTACTGGCACTTAGAAGATTAATCACCAGACTCACAGAAAGCCCTAACCACACCAATTAGAGGAAAAAATTAGTAGACAAGAACGCAGGCAACATCACAAAGAGCAACACGACACCAGTAAAATCTAGAGACCCTATAACACCAAGATTTTTGTTGTTGTTGGTTTTTTTGAAACAGGGTTTCTTTGTAGCTTTGGTGCCTGTTCTAGAACTAGCTCTTGTAGACCAGGCTGGCCTCGAACTCACAGAGATCCGCCTGCCTCTGACACCTGAGTGCTGGGATTAAAGGCATGCGCCACCACCACCCGGCATGCAATTCTTTTTTTCTTTTTTCAAGAAAGGATTTCACTGTAGTTTTAGAGCTTGTCCTGGAACCAGCTCTTGTGGACCAGGCTGGCCTCAAACTCACAGAGATCCACCTGCCTCTGCCTCCCGAGTAAAGGCATGCGCTATCACTGCCTGCAACAGCAAGACTTGAACAACCAAATATAGAAGAAGCAGAAGAAAATTACCTAAAAAATAACTTCAGGAGAATGTTTAAAACTCTTAAAGAGGAAATGAGAAATTCCTTCAAAGAAATGGAGGAAAAGATAAACAAAAAATTGGAAAACATCATCAAATCCCTTAAAGAAAATCAAGTAAAAGCAATCAAACATATGAAAGAAACTATTCAAGACTTGAAAACTGAAACAGAGACAATAAAGAAAACACAAGCCGAGGGAATTATAGAAACAGAAATTATGAGAAAACGATCAGGAACCACAAATACAAGCATAAAAATACAAGAGATGAAAGACAGAATCTCAAGTGCTGAAGATACAATGGAGGAAATAGACTCATCAGTCAAAGAAAACATTAAATCTAACAAGAGCTTAACCCAAAATATCCAGGAAATATGGGACACCATGAAAAGGTCAAATCTAAGAATAATAAATATAGAAGAAGTTCAACTCAAAAGCACAGAAAACATATTTAACAAAATCATAGAAGAAAATTTTCCCAACTTAAAGAAAGATATGCCCATGAAGATACAAGAAACTTACAGAACACCAAACAGACTGGATCAAAAAAAAAATTCCCTTGCCACATAATAATCAAAACACTAAACATACAGAGTAAAGAAAGAATATTAAGAGCAAAGGAAAAAGGCCAAGTAACATATAAAGGCAGACCTATCAGAATTACACCTGACTTCTCAATGGAGACAATGAAAGCCAGAAGGTCATGGTCAAGCTTTATGCAGACATTAAGAGACCACAGATGCCAGCCCAGACTACTACACCCAGCAAAACTGTCAATCGCCGTAGAAGTACAAAACAAGACATTCCATGACAAAACTAGATTTAACCAATACCTAACCACAAACACAGCCCTACACCAAATACTAGAAGGAAAACTCCAACCCAAGGAAGTTGGCTACATCAACAAAAACATAGACAATTGATGGGTCTTAGCAGCCAATTCCAAAGAAGGGGGAAACACACAAATTAACATCACCAACAATGAAAACTAAATTAACAAGAGATAGCAATCACTGGTCATTATTATCCCTTAATGTAAGTGGATTCAACTCACCTATAAAAAGACACAGACTAACAGATTGAATACGAAAACAGAATCCATCCTTCTTCTGCATACAAGAAACGCCTCTCAACCTCAAAGACAGACATCGTTTCAGAGTAAAGGGTTGTGGAAAAAATCTTTCAATCAAATGGACCTAAGAAACAAAATAGACTTCAAAGTAAAATCAATCAAAAGAGACAAAAAGGTCATTTCATATTAGTCACACGAAAAATCCATCAAGAGGGAATTTCAATACTGAACATCTATGCCCCAAACACAAGGGCACCCTCATATGTCAAAGAAACACTTCTAAAGCTTAAATCATACATGAAACCCCGCACACTAATAGTAGGAGACTTCAACACTCCCCTCTCACCACTGGACAGGTCAGTCAGACAAAAAATTGACAGAGAAATAAAGGAACTAACAGACGTAATGATTCCAGTGGACTTAACAGACATCTATAGAATAATTCATCTCAACAGAAAAGACTATACCTTCTTCTCAGCACCTCATGAGCCTTCTCAAAAATTGACCACATACTTGGTTAAAAAAAAAAAACTCAACAAATACAAAAAAATCGGAATAACCCCACGTATCTTATCAGATCACCATGGCTTAAAACTAGAAGTCAACAGCAATACTAATTCCAGAAAATCCACAAACACATGGAAATTAAACAATGCTCATCTGAATCATCAATGGCTCAAAAAAGAAATAAAAGGAAAAATTAAAGACTTCCTAAAATTCAATGAAAATGACCACACAACATACCCAAATTTATGGGACACAATGAAGCACTGTTAAGAGGAAAGTTCATAGAACTAAATGCTTACATAAAGAAACTGGAAAAATCCCACACTATTGAATTAACAGAACATTTGAAAACTTTAGAACAAAAAGAAACAAAATCACCTAAGAGAACTAGATGGCAGGAAATAATCAAATTAAGAGCTGAAATCAACAAAATACAAAGAATCAATGAGACAAAGAGTTGGTTCTTTGAGAAAATCAACAAAATAGACAAAGCCTTATCCAAATTATCCAAAAGGCAGAGAGAGAATATCCAAATTAACAAAATCAGAAGTGAAAAGCAGGACATAACAACAGACATGGAGGAAATACAGAGAATCATCAGGTCATATTTTGAAAACCTGGACTCCACAAAATTGGAAAACTTAAAGGAAATGGACAACTTTCTGGATAAATATCACTTACCAAAATTAAATCAAGACCAGATAAGCAAATTAAACAGACCTATAACTGCTGAAGAAATAAAAACAGTCATCAAAAGTCTCCCAACCAAAAAGTCCAGGACCAGATGGTTTCAGCTCAGAATTCTACAAGACTTTCAAAGAAGAACTAATACCAATACTCCTCAAATAGAAGAAACATTGCCAAACTCTTTTTATGAGGCTACAATTGCCCCGATACCCAAACCACATAAAGACATTACTAAGAAAGAGAATTCCAGACCAATCTCACTCATGAACATTGATGCAAAAATACTAAATAAAATACTGGCAAATCACCGGGCAGTGGTGGCACACACACTCGGGAGGCAGAGGTAGGCAGATCTCTGTGCGTTCGAGGCCATCCTGGTCTACAAGAGCTAGCTCCAGGACAAGGTTCAAAGCTACAGAGAAACCCTGTCTCAAAAAAAAATAAAATAAAATACTGGCAAATCGAATTCAAGAACACGTCAGAACCATCACCCACCATGATCAAGTCAGCCTCATCCCATAAATGCAGGGATGGTTCAACATACGAAAATCTGTCAACGTAATTTACCATATAAACAAACTGAAAAATAAAAACCACATGATCATCTCACTAAATACCAAAAAAGCTTTAGAAAAAAATGCAACATCCCTTCACGATAAAAGTCTTGGAGAGAGCAGAAATACAAGCATAATAAAGGCAATATACAGCAAGCCAACAGCCAACATCAAACTAAATGGAGAGAAACTCCCAGCGATTCCACTGAAATCATGAACAAGACAAGGTTGTCCACTCTCTCTATACCTATTGAATATAGTTCTTGAGGTCCTAGCTAGAGCAATAAGCCAACAAAAGGGGATACAAATCGAAAAGAAGTCAAACTCTCACTATTTGATGATGATATGAGAGTTTACATAAGCAATCCCAAAAATTCTACAAAGGGACTTCTACAACTCATAAACACCTTCAGTAATGTAGCAGGATAAAAGATTAACTCAAAAAAATCAGTATCCCTCTGGTACACAGATGATAAATGAGCTGAGAAAGAAATCAGAGAAACATCACCCTTCACAACAGCCACAAATAGCATAAAATATCTTGGAATAACTCTAACCAAACAAGTAGAAGACTTGTATGACAAGAACTTTAAATCTTTGAAGAAAAAAAAACAGAAAGTGGAAAAATCTCCCATGCTCTTGGAGTAGGCAGAATTAACATAGTAAAAATGGCAGTCTTACCAAAAGCATTCTGCAGATTCAATGCAATGCCTATCAAAATACCAGCAATATTCTTTGCAGATCTCGAAAAAATGGTACTCAACTTCATATGGAAAAGCAGAAATCTCAGAATAGCCAAAACAATCCTGTACTTCTGGAGGCATCACAATCCCTGATTTCAAACTCTACTACAGAGCTACAGTACTGAAAACAGCCTGGCATTGCCATAAGAACAGACAGGATGACCAATGGAACTGAATCTAAGACCTGGATATTAATCCACACACCTTTGAACACCTGATTTTTGACAAAGAAGCAAAAATATCAAATGGAAAAAAGAAAGCATATTTAACAAATGGTGCTGGCATAACTGGATGTCAACATGTAGAAGAATGAAAATAGATCCATATCTATTGCCATGCACAAAACTCAAGTCCAAATGGATCAAAGACCTCAACATAAAGCCAGCTACACTGAACCTCATAGAAGAGAAAGTGGGAAGTACACTTGAACACATTAGCACAGGAGACCACTTCCTAAATATAACCCTAGCAGCACAGACACTGAGAGAAACAATTAATAAATGGGACCTCCTGAAACTGAAAAGCTTCTATAAAGCAAAGGACATGGTCAACAAGACAAAACGACAGCGTTTTGGGAAAAGATCTTCACTAACCCCACATCAGACAGAGGTCTGATCTCCAAAATATACAAATAACTCAAGAAACTGGACACCAAAAGATCCCATAATCCAATAAAAAAAAATGGAGTACAGACCTAAACAGAGAACTCTCAACAGAGGAATATAAAATGGCTGAAACACACTTAACGAAATGTTCAACATCCTTAGTCATCAGAGAAATGCAAATCAAAACAACTCTGA
Source organism: Alexandromys fortis (assembly GCF_014885135.2). NCBI lineage: Eukaryota > Metazoa > Chordata > Mammalia > Rodentia > Cricetidae > Alexandromys > Alexandromys fortis. The sequence continues at coordinate 2,188,911 of NW_026068096.1, read as the reverse complement.
GATTCCATCTTACACCTGTAAGAATGGCCAAGATCAAAAACACTGATGACAACTTATGCTGGAGAGGTTGTGGGGAAAAGGGAACACTTCCGCATTGCTGATGGAAATGCAAGTTGGTACAGCCCCTTTGGATGTCAGTATGGTGATTTCGCAGAAAATCAGAAACAACCTTCGTCAAGACCCAGTAATACCACTTTTGGGTATATATCCAAAGGATGCTCAATTGTGCCACAAAGACATGTGCTCAGCTATGTTCATAGCAGCTTTGTTTGTCATAGCCAGAACCTGGAAACAACCTAAATGCCCCTCAACAAAAGAATGGACAAGGAAAATGTGGTACATTTACACAATGGAGTACTACACAACAGAAATAAATGATGACATCTTGAATTTTTCAGGCAAATGGATGGAGCTAGAAAACATCATTTTGAGTGAGGTAACCCAGACCCAGAAAGACAATTATCACATGTATTCACTCGTGGGTGGTCTTTAAACATAAAGCAAAGAAAGCCAGCCTACAAACCACAATTCCAGAGAACTTAGACAACAATGAGGACCCTAAGAGAGACTTACGTAGATCTAATACATGGGAAGTAGAAAGTAGAAAAGAGACAAGATCTTCTGCATAAATTGGGAACATGGGGACCTTGGGAGAGGAATGAAGTGGGCAGGGGAAAGGCAGGGAGGGGAGCAGAAAAAAATGTAGAGCTCAATAAAAATCAATAAAATTTTAAAAAAGAAAAAGAGTTGTTGCGGTCATGATGTCTCTTCACAGCAATAGAAACCCTGACTAAGACAGGGTTTTAGGAGACAATGCCAGTCCAAAGATCACAACAAATGCCAGACCCAGGGTGATACCCCAACCTCTGACAGGTGTGCTAGCCAACCTTGACTGTCAATATGATTGGATCTGGGGCCATCGAAGGGATGGCCTGGCTGATCTATAAGAGCCTCTCTAGGGGAGATTAACTGGTGCGGGGGAACACTCCCCCAGAGGTGAAGTCCTTTCCAGTCCGTGCAGTGATGCTGCCTGCTGCCCTTTGCTTCTTGTGGCAAGTGTGTCCACTCTGTTGTGGCCTCTGCCACCACCTTCCTTCACTGACGTCAGACCCTGTTCCTTCAGCTTTGCAGGGTGGACGAAGACCGGTGGTTCCCCAGGACCCCTCAAGGCCGTCAGTGCCAGACTGGGACTCAGCCTGTGCAGAGCGCAGCAGCCACTGCGACACAGGCCGTACTCTGAGAGCCCATCTAATAAATGCCCTTTGCTACAGATGTTCATTCTGACCCTCGGGTCCCAGGAGAACCCTGGCTAGCACACGTAAAAAGTAGAACTGGAACCCTTGCAGGCCCTGGACACTCTGGTGGTGAATGGAGGTGCAGTCTCCATCTTGGGGTTCCCAGAGGGGGAACAAAGTGTGTTGCTGTCGTCATGATGAGAGGCACCACAAACTCAGCCCGAGGGAGCACGGCTGCTTAACTGTCTCCTCAAACCCTTTTCCCTGAGAATTGTTCATGTAACTTCAGGTGTAGCTATATAGAATAGATTAACTGGGCTGGGGGACTCAGCAGTTAAGAGCACTTGCTGCTCCTCCTTGGTTCCCAGCACTCGTGTGGTAGCTCACAGTGCCTCCAACTCCACTCCAGGGCATCTAACACCATCTTCTGGCCTTGGCAGGTGTCTCAGTGTCCTATTGCTGTGAAGAGACACCATGACCAAGGAAGCTTATAAAAGAAATAATTTATTTTTTCTAGACAGGGTTTCTCTGTAGCTTTGGAGCCTGTCCTGGAACTAGCTCTGTAGACCAGGCTGGCCTCAAACTCACAGAGATCCGCCTGCCTCTGCCTCCCAAGTGCTGGGATTAAAGGCGTGCGCCACCACCGCCCAGCTAAAAGAAAGCATTTAGCTGGAGGCTTGGTTACGGTGTCAGGTGAGCCCATGACCACCATGATGGGGACATGGCAGCAAGGCAGGCAGGCTCTGGAGCAGTAGCTAAGAGCTTACACCTCACCTACAAATCAGAGACAGAAAGAGAGGGAGCCTGGGCCTGGTGAGGGCGTTTGAAACCTTCAAGTCCACTCCCAAGGACATACCTCTCTAACATGGCCACACCTCCTAGTCACCCCAAAACAGAATATCTGTTGTATTTGGATGCTTGGTTTCCAGTTTGTGGAACTGTTTTGGGCTTCCTGGCTCTTCTTACCCGTTAGCTTTGGTTCTTGTCACTTCTCCGGCTCTCCATTTCAAAGCAGATACCACATTTCCTGCTATGTGAGTCTGGGGAAAGGTCCTGAGGATGGAGGGTCTCCCCTGGACAGCTCCAGCTCAGCTCAAGTCGAGATTGTGGCGATGCTCATAATGACCACTAGGTGGCGGTCCACTCACGGCCACCGGTGCCCTACTACCAGGAAAAGGCTTCCCTGCTTAGAGCCGAGGTCTCCCTGCAGCTGGGCAGCGTTTACAAACAAGAAGAGGTGCCCAAAGGCCTGCGTGGATGAAAACCACCATTGAACAGAGCTTAGGAACAAAGCATCGTTCCTGGGACTGTCGACTCTCTGAAGAGTCGCGGGTGTCCCACAGATCAAGGATATCTGTTTTCCAGGAGATGAACACAGACTGGTGCCCCGTAGAAGAGCAGGGTTGAAACCATCAATACAACGGCGAAAATTCCAATCCTTCCGGTCCCCAAGGGACTGTTTGGTTCTAACAAAAGCCCGAGGTTCCCAGAATTTCTTTAACCAAAAGCAAGTGGGCTCTGTCCTCATCTCCTGGGCTCTGCTATTTATTCTCTTCTGTAATAGTCTTAAGCTTTCCAGGAAGGCAATTAGCACAAGGGTGGGGCTGCGTGGCTTCCCTATGCCCCTGAAACTCCGCTGGAGGTCCTGCTGCCCAGCGGTAACCACGTGCTCTTTTGAGAACAGGGACCTCTTCTGAGGTCCCACAGAGTGATCAGAACTAGGAAACGCCGCGCATGGGGTGGTGCCTCCAGGTTTTTCTCTGGTGACCAGGCAGGACTGATGCATCTGTGCAGGCATGTCACCGTCCTCCACCACCTGACGTGTCTCCAGGGGTGTCCTGGAGGAACTTTACGGGAGGCCTTGCATTTGGACCCCTCTGGCTTCCGTGTGAGCCCCGCTGGCTACCCTGGTATGTCTCAAGCATGTACAGTCAGCTGATGCATACTCAGGCTGGGCTGTAGCTCAGTGAGGAGCGCTTGCCTGCCTAGCACTCATAAGGTTGTAGGTTCAAACTCCTGCACCTGAAAGGCAGGGAGGAAAAGGACAGCCATCTGGTATGGAACAGAAAAAAAAAAAGATTTAAGGAAATATTTTACTTTTCCCCATGTCTATTTTGTTTATATTGTATCTTTCACTAAGTATATGTCTATAGGAATGGTGTTTAAGTTTCCAACTGTGAACAGTAGATTTTCCTGCAGTAATCTTTGAAGCTTCCAGGAAGAAGATGGGGCCCCACAACAACTCCTCCTGGTTGATATGACGTCATGATGCTGATAGTGCTACTGTGAGACTGGTTTTTTGTACCAGCTGTGGAAATGGTCACCTTCCTACAACATTCTGGCCAGAACTCCAAATAAGAATTAAAAAAAACAAACAAACAGAGCCGGTTCCAGGACAGGAACCAAAAAGCTACAGAGAAACCCTGTCTCGAAAGTAAAAAAAAAAAAAGAAAAAAAAACCCTATCGACTACTCAGAAACCATTTGCAATTATACAAAACAGCAATCTTGAAACTTAACCATCGTTTTACTTTCACAGGATCCCATAGAAAGAACATTGCCCCCATGACAACAGGAAGCAATTCTAGAAGATGATGTCCCCTCTCCCAACAAAGTTTGTCCTCACGGATAGGGACACCACTTAGGGGTGGATTATTACTCGTGAAGGGTTTGGGGTTGGAATGGAAATTATGTAGGCCCAAAGATCTCAAAAAAAAGAGGAAAAATTGTATGGGATAATAGGTAGATTAGTGTGAACTTACACTAATAATAATAATAGTGAGTAATAGAGTGAATACTTGTGAGATATTCTTTATGGACAATTTACATTGGTATAGATTTTTATATATTGATACAAATTCAAATTACATTTGTTATATTGAATATGCTCCTATTTCTGTTTACAATATTTATACACCTATACAAAGTTATTTTGTCAGATTGTATGCATGTTTCTACCTCTGCTTAAGACATTTTGTATATTGATATAATTTTATGATATATTTATCATATTGCATTATATATTTCTACCTCTGATCAAGTTATTTATACATTGTTTACATTTTATGTCATTGTCCTCCTTTACTGCACAGTTGTTTAAAGATTGTTTAATAATCTGATATGAAGTCTTAATCCTTAAGTTATATAGGTATTAAATATTATAGGTCAATAGTCATTTATGTTTGTTATACTTTTAGTCAGACTAATTGGGTTCTTTAGACACATAAAGATTTTATTCTGCTTAGCTAGGTAATATTCAACTACTTCAAAGATCTGTAGAATATGGCATTTAAATAACTTAGGGTTCTGTTGTCGTGAGACACGATTGCTCCTGGCAGCACTGATCTATTCCAAGAGAATGTTCAGCACCAAAGACACCCCACTTGGAGCTTGTTTTCTTCTTGGCACAACTGGCCTTTGGGCAGGGAACTGTCCATGCCTCGACCACTGACAATGTGCGTGGTGTCAGTCCAGACAAACATGGTACAAGGAAAAAGACAGCCACACTTGCCAGGACAGAGTAAGACGGTTCTGAAAATGTTCCTGCCTCTGAAAATGGTCTGTCAGTTACTCTAGGCCTTAGGTAAAGTTGGTTGCTTCAACATTGCAAATGAGACTTTGGGTGATTGCTCAGGCAGCTAGTGGTCTCTGTCATCTACTGTACATTTTGGAAGCTGCTTGACTGCACTTCCTGCCTACTCAAGTAATATTATCTCCCTTCTCAGGCCTTAGATGGGTTGAAGATTAGACAGTCATAGTTACCTTCCTCTCATGACCAAGTCAAGCCATTTCCAACACAAGACTTAGACTCCTTAGGATAGAATATTTATTAAAACATTTAGCTTAATGTTGTTTATGCTGGTTGTAATTATAATCTTATACTTGATATCTGTTCCTAGTGTATGTAGTTTTGTATTGGGTTTGGAACTTTCTTATTTAAACAAAAAGGGAAGGTGCTGTGGGAGCTCCTTCCACTCCTTCAGCCAATAGCCTTTAAGATACCAGCCCACTGGGGCATAGTCTTTTACACTATAAATGCAGCTGTGAAGCCTGGGCTTGCTATCTTGCTTCTGGCTCTCACTTCCGGCTGCTAGACTCTGTTCCTGTTTGCTACTCATGCAGAGGACTGTGATCTAGGTCAGTGATCTGTGAGTCTCCCCTAAATAAATAACCCTTTATTATATGCAATTCTGAACTAGTGTGGGATTATTTTGTATCTTCTGCCATCACAGGGGGAGGAGGGCTATTTTTTGTCCTGGGACTTTACAATTCTTTCCCGCAGGTAGAACATCCCAGAACTTGCTCTAAAGAAGAAGAAAGGGCAGGAGCGAGCTAACAGCCCTGTCACAACACTTGGGCTTCCACCTCTTTCCAGGTCAGCATTTAGGAGCCAGAGGGGACCTGGAGGTGCCTAGGCTCCCTCAATGGCTGTCATGAGCACCCACAAGCCCAGGCTTCAGGAAGGCAGAGGCAGAACCCATCTCCAGTGTGGTCCTCTATCTTGGCATTTCCCAGCACAGTCTGGTTCCTATGGAGACGCCCAGAGAGGAACCAGGCTGAGCTGGGCTTCCCGCCATGAGCCAGGCTCTCGCCTCAGACTAAATTAAGTCGTCCCAGTGGGGGAGGTGGAAAGAGAGAATCTAAAATGAGCAGGGGTGAGTCAGTACCCGGGGCCTGAGGGGGACGCAGCCAGCCCACCAAGGTCTCATTCAGCGAGGGTGGCCGCAGAGCAGCTCCATCTGAGAGACGTTTATTAATAGGCGTTAGGCTTTCTGTCACTCGGGGAGGTGACCATCCCACTCCATGCTGGGAGCTCCCCTGGTTCAGAGAGACACACGTGACCCCAACAGGGCCCAGGATCCCCTAGAGCAGAATCGTCCTGAGTGCAGATGACTGAACAGCGGGTAAGTCGATGAGCAGTAGTCGCTATGGAGACCACAGGCTGCGCACAACGCCTGCCATCATTACCCCTCCCAACCAGACGTGGATGTCCTTGAGAGCCCACCTGGCCCAGGATGGCTGGTGGAGAGAGGAATACTCCCAGCCCACGGCTTAGATGGCATATCTGACTATCATCTGCTCTGGGGGTGGTGCTGGAGCTGTGGGGGGGGGGGCTTAGGCTTCAGGAAAACCAATGGCTCATTTAGATTGAAACTTACTTGTTACTCATGGGGCCCAGCTGCTGGGAGCAGGCCTGGTTTCTGGTAAAAGGGAGAAGAGAGGCCTGCAAGGGCAAAGAACAGAAGGAATATTTAACCTCTTGCCTACCATCAGCGAGAACTAAACTCCTAACTACCTCAGGCCAAGCTAACCTATCTCCTGCTAGTCCCTGACTGCCTCAGTCCCAAGCCAAGATAACCCATCCTCTGCTAACCCCTGAATACCTCAGGCCAAGCTAACCAGGCAGTGGTGGCACATACTTTTAATCCCAGAACTCATGAGGCAGAAGTAGGCAGATCTCTGTGAGTTTGAGGCCAGCCCAGTCTACAGAATGAGTTCTAAGACAGCCAGGGCTACAAAGAGAAACTTGTCGGTGGTGGCACACGCCTTTAATCCCAGCACTCGGGAGGCAGAGGCAGGCAGATCTCTGTGAGTTCGAGACCAGCCTGGTCTACAGAGCTAGTTCCAGGACAGGCTCCAAAGCCACAGAGAAACCCTATCTCGAAAAATCAAAAGAAAGAAAGAAAGAAAGAAAGAAAGAAAGAAAGAAAGAAAGAAAG
>NW_026068096.1:2131137-2181706 GCF_014885135.2 Alexandromys fortis | reverse complement strand
GGGGAGTGGGGGTAGAGGGTGGTAGTGGGAGGATGGTTGGAAGACAGTGGTTGGAGGATGGTGGGAGGATCCAAAGAGTGTAGCGGAAAGATGGGAAGATAGTGGTAGGATGAAGGAAAGATTATGGGATGGATTTTGAAGTTCGTGACAGATCAGTCATTGGACACCTTCCACTTGGGGCTGTATCAGTTTACCATCGCTGAAGGGCTGGAGAGACAGATCAGCATTAGGGCACAGGCTACTCTGCAGAGGACCCAGGTTAGGTTCTCAGCACCTACAGGTGCTCACAATCACCTTTAACTCTGGTTCCAGAGGATCTAATGCCCTCTTCTGGCCTCTGTTGGCACTATAAATACACAGAACATAGACCTACCTGCAAGCAAAATACCTACACACATCAAATAAAAAATGAAGAAAATATTAAATAATTAAAAGAGAAAGGCTTTGTTTTTCTTCACATTTTGTGTAGCACAGGCCATCATGGAGGGAAACCATGGCAACCGGAGCACTCACTGGCCACATTGTACCCCGGCAGTAAACAGAATAATGAATTCTGGGGCTCAGCTCACTTTCTCCCTCCGCTGTCCAAGAACTCACTCTGTAGACCAGGTTGCCCTTAAACTCATAGAGATCCGCCTGCCTCTGCCTCTTGAGTGCTGGGATCAAAGGCTGTAGCACTAGCCGGGCTCATAGGTCCCACTTAGGGTGGGTCTTCTTTACCTAATCTACACAACCCCTCACAAGCAGGGCTAGAGGCTACCTGCTCCACAAGTGCTCACACACCTCTTGTCTATTTGACCTAAACTTTTACCACTTTTACATCCTAATCTTTCTCCCCTTGGCCCCAGAGGTTCATGGCCATCTTGAAATGCAGAATGTATCCCATCCAATTTCAAAGGTCACTCCTAGTCTTTAACAGCTCCAACACTTTGGAGAGTCCAAGATATCCCTAGTTGTGAATGCCTATACAATCAAACACAGTTGCATCCTGCCAAGACACAACAGTGCACAGTAAACATTTCCAATCCAGACAGGAGAGGACAGGCTATGGTGAGTATCTGTATCTACCAGACCAAAATAAGAATAAAACTCAGGGTGCCAGCCCCATGTCCAGCATCTGTGGTTTATAACAGAATCATCTGGGCTCCAGAGGACCTGGAGCCCCACCCCTCCAGCTCTGCCGCTTGAAACACGTGTGACGTTTCTCTTGGGCTCACCCCACAGCTCCCCTATGCTGGTGCCACTTCCTCCTGGGTCTCTACTGAAACTTACATAGATTTTGCTTGCACCACAGTGGCCTCTCAAAGCCTTCTTGCAGAGACACCACCCCTACCTCCCATTGCCTGGCTCAGTGACTCTCTGGAATCATGGTATAAGACTCCCTGACCCCTTTTATACCTGGAAAACCCGCACTTCATGGGAGATGCTGCCAAGTTCTGCCTCCAGCTCTGACACACATTGCATTGTAGCAGCCTTGATGTGATGCGTCTTAAGAAAAGTTTCCCTGAGCAGGTTTGTCCAGCAGGGAACTCCTTCAGACGCATTCTTGATTCAGGCTGTCTGCTCTCAGAGAAGTTTGCATTTATATATCGGAACCTTTGATGGATTTTTGCCCTGAGGGCACACTGCCTATCAACCCGTAGTGCAGAAGGCTTTCTCTTTTTCAGTGTGTGCCTTGATGGAAACTTTAAAGCTGTGTGTGTTCTTTCCCTAAATGTGTTAGTCAGGTCCTCTAGAGGAACAGAACTCACAGGATGAATGACACACATGGGGGTGAGATTTATCTGAATGGCTTGTGGACTGTGGTTCACCTAGTCCAACAACTACTAACAGGAGTTTCAAGAATCCAGGAGCTCTTCAGTCCACGAGGCAGGACGTCTCTGCTGGCCTTCAGGATAGTCAGGAATCCTGAAGAAGTCGGCTCCAGTGCCAGTGGGGGAAATGAACTCGCTAGAGAGAATGCGAGCAAGCGCTTCCTTCTTCCATGTCCTTTATAGAGGTGTGGCCTGGATTGAAGGCAGATCTTCCCACCTCCAAGATCTGGATTAGAAGTGGTTCTTCCCACTCGAATGATCTAATTAAGAAAAATCCCTCTGGACAGTGGAGACCCAGCACCCAGGAGGCAGAGGCAGGCAGATCTCTGTGAGTTCGAGGCCAGCCTGGTCTACAGAGCGAGTTCCAGGCCAGCTAGAGAGCTACAGAAAGCAAAGCCTGTCTTGAAAAACAAAACAAAAAAAAAGGAAGAAAGAAAGGGAAGAAGGAAGGAAGGGACAGAGGGAGGAGGAGGAGGGGAGGGAGGGGGAGGAAAGGAAGGAAGGAAGGAAGGAAGGAAGGAAGGAAGGAAGGAAGGAAGGAAGGAAGGAAAGTATTTCACAGGCATTTGTGGTTGAATATTACTTTAACTGGACAAAGCTGTGTTGCTTTTGTTTACGCTGTGTCTGTTTAAGGATGTGAGGATGTGTGTTTTGTTATGTAAAGATGTGTTGCATCTGTTTCACAAGCTTGAGGCACCTGATTGGTCTAATAAAGACCTCACTGGCCAATAGGAAGGCAGGAAAAGGATAGAAGGGACTGGGAGGCAGAAAGAATAGGAGAAATCTGGACTCAAAAGAAAGAAAAAGGAAAGAACTGGAGAAGAAAGAGGAGGGAACGAGGGACATGCCTGAAACAAGAATTCAGGCAGAACCAGCCAGTCAAAGAAGCAGTGAAAGTAAGATCTACAGAAGGAAAAAGGTAATGAGCCCAGAGGCCAAAGGAAGATAAAGAGAAACAGGTTGATTTAAGCGCTACTTGGTAACCACCACCACCACCCCCTGCAAAAACAAAACCCAGCCTGATACAGGGGTTTCCAGCCCTTAGGGTTTTAATTAATCTAGATGTAGTCAAGTAGACAACTGAGCATCCCATCCCTTACCCAGCCGCATACTTACTTTGAATATCGTTCTTCCCAACTGTGTTTTCTCTCCCTGTACACCTGCATTGTGCAGCCAGCACTTATGAGTCTCGTCTTGAAACCTCCTCTGTCATATAAATGAATATATTAACTTGTATATTTGTTTAATTATTATTTTATGTGTATAGTTGTTTTCTCTGCATATGTGTCTTGCATCATGTGCCTAATGCCGTCAGAGGCCAGAGGAAGGCATAGAATCACCTGGAGCTGGAGTTCTCATGCGGGAAGTCCTTCTGTATATGTGTTGCTTTTATTGGTTAATGAATAAAGCTGTTTTGGCCAATGGCTTGGTAGAATAGAGCTAGGCGGGAAAACTAAACTGAATGCTGGAAGGAAGAAGGCAGAGTCAATGGAAAGCCAGGTGCCTATGCAGGAAACAGACGCCTTGGCTGGAGCCCACCAGAACCTTGCTGGTAAGCCACAGCCACGTGGCAATACACAGATGAATAGAAATGGGTTAATTTAAGATATAAGAGCTAGCCAGAAATATGCTGGAGCTATTGGCCAAGCAGTGATTTAAATAATATAGTTTCTGTCTGTTTAATGCAGGACTGGGAGGGACAGAAGCCTCCCCCAATGAATTACAGATGATTGTGAGTCACTATGTGGGTGCTGGGGACTTAGCCTGGGTCCTCTTCAAGAGCAGCCAGTGTTCTAACCACTGAGCAATCTCTCCAGTCCTGAGTCTGCATTCAGCCTCAGTCAGGTTCTCTCTTGGCCAGGACAACCCCTTAGTCCTTGTTTCTCTCTAACACCCGGTGAGCCAGGTCTCCACAGTCCGTATGGGTTCCCCCAGCCTTATATTCTTCCAAAACTTCATCAGAACAACCCGTTAGGCTCTGCTCACATTTGAGGACTTTCCTGGGCCCAGATTCTGCTCTTCCACATTCCTCCCACAAACTGCTCCAAAGCTCCAAGAACTCCATGGTCAGGTCTATCAAAGCAATGACTCTCCTGACCATCCCGGTCCTCTCCCTGTTCCTGCCACTGTGACTACACACATGGGCAGAAGCGGTCTAAGGGGAGAGGTTTGCTCTGGCTCACACTCGGAGAGTGCAGTCCATGATGGGGGAGCATGCTGGTCGGTGCATGCAACATCGGCTGCACCATGTGTGCAGTTAGGAAGCAGAGAGAGAAGTGCTGGTGTCAACTCTCCCCAAACACGGAAAGGCGGGTGTTTCACTGCACTGGCTGGTTTTAGATCATTTTGACACAGCCAGAGGGAGCTTCAGTTGAGAAAAGGCCTCCATAATAATAGGCTGTAGGCAAGACTCAAGGCATTTTCCTCAATTAGTGATCAACAGGGGAGGGCCCAGCCCATTGTGGGTGGTGCCATCCCTGGGCTGCTGGTCCTGGGTTCTATAAGAAAGCAGGCTGAGCGAGCCACGGGGGAACAATTCAGTAAGCAGCACCCTCCATGGTCTCTGTATCAGCTCCTGCCACCAGTGTTGAAATAGGAGCTGCGGGGCTGCGTCCCCAGCACCCGGCCGCCCACATGGCTAGCTTATGCCCCGAAATAATTACATGGAAACTGTATTCTTTTAAACACTGCCTGGCCCGACTAGTTCCAGTTTCTTATTGGCTAGCTCTTACATATTAATCTAACCCATTTCTAATAATCTGTGTAGCCCACGAGCTGGCTTACCAGGGAGGCTCTTAACCTACGTCTGTCTGGAGTGGGAGAACCATGGCGACTCCTCACTCAGCTTCTTTCTCCCAGCATTCTCTTCTGTTTACTCCACCCACCTATGGGTTGGCCTATCAAGGGGCCTAGGCAGTTTCTTTATTAATAAGAAATCACTCCCACATTACGCCAGAAACCTGCCCTGCTTGAGTTCCTGTCCTGACTCCTTCAGTGATGAAGTAATGTGGAAATGTGAGCCTCATGAACCCTCTCCTCCCCAACTCGCTCCAATCGTGGCATTTCACCACAGCAACGGTGACCCTGGTGAAGACACTCCCAGTGAGGGCAAACCATCCCGACAGGCATAGCCAAGGGCTTGGCTCATAGGGGATTCTAATGCCACCAAGGGCTGTGCAGACACGTGTGCTGAGGTTCCACACGTCTTCCGCCTACGACTTTTTAATAGATAACAGCACAGACTCGCGAGCTGCTGTGTAACTGCAGTGGAATTCTATCGTACACCCCAATCCCAGGTCCACGACACTTTTGCAGCGTTATGCAACCATTGTCCTTACTCTACTATTCTGTCATATCGAGAACTACTCCATGGCTGTGGCTTACTGGCAAGGTTCTGGCAGGTCTGTTTCCTCCAGCAGCTACATGGAGTCTCCCGATTCTACCTTCTTTCTCCAAGAATTCAGTTTAGTTTTCCCCGCCTAGCTCTACTCTACCCTATCACAGGCCAAGGCAGTTTCTTTATTAACCAGTGGTATTCACAGCATACAGAGGGGAATCCCACATCACCATACTGATGTGGGAAGCCTTTCCATATATCCGCTGCTTTTATTGGTTAATGAATAAAGAAGCTGCTTTGGCCTGTGATAGGGCAGAATAGAGCTAGGTGGAAAAACTAAACTGAATGCTGGGAGAAAGAAGGCAGAGTCTGACAGAAGTCATGGAGCCTCTGCAGGAGACAGACGCCAGATGGAATCTTACCAGTAGGCCACAACCCACATGGCGATACACAGATTAATAGAAATGGGTTAATTTAAGATATTAGAGCTAGCTAGAAATACGCTTAAGCTATTGGTCAAACAGTAATGCAATTAATATAGTTTCTGTGTGGCTATTTTGGGTCTGAGTGTCTGGGAAATGGATGAGCAGCCTCTGCCAGCACCATATTGCATAACTTTTTATACCTGATTCTCATTTATCATAGCACACTAAGGGTCCTTGCGTGTGTGCCATAGCCTTGCTCCTGTTCACACCTGGGTACTGTTCCAGCATGTGGATCAATCGCCTGTGTGTCCCTCATTCCCTGTATGTAAACAATGCAGATAAGAAGAGTTCTGTGCTCTGTGATGGCTTTCCTCCCTTTCACATGTACATGTGAGCAGAAACAATTGATCTGCATTTACCTGAGGGTCCCCCTACCCCCAGACTGCTCCAAGGCAGCTGTCATGTGTGACGGTCCTATTTCCCAGCAGCCTCGTTGGCTGACATCTGTGGGTATGAAGCATTATTCCATGATTTTCATTTTCCTTGTTCTGGGTGGTATCAGTGATCTCTGTGAGTGTTGAATCTTTGGAGCAGTGGCTCTCAACCTTCCTAACGCTGCAACTTTGTAACATAGTTCCTGGTGCTGTGGTGACCCCAGCGTAAAAGTGCTTCCATGCTATCTACTTCATAACTGTAACTTTGCTGAATATCTGAGATGAAGCAAGCTCTGTGAAAGGTCATCTGACCAAAAAGGGGCCAGGGCCCACAGGCGGGAAGCCACTGCTCTAGACCCTGTCTGCTCAGTTCTTGCTCACTCGTTACATTGTATGGTTTTGGGCACTCGACCTTTGGGAGCTCACCACCCATGAATGAGAACACTGATGTCCCCAGAGGCCCCTACCCCCACCATGACTACCCTGGGTTCCACCTGCCCCTCACTTCATGTTGTATGAGACCAAAACAGTAAAATTATACCTTGTAGGTTAAGGGTTCTGTTTATAGTTAAGACAGCTAAGAATAAGGTCCTGGCCAGGCAGGGGTGCACGCCTTTAATCCCAGCATTTGGGAAGATTGAACCTCATGGCTGCTGCACATGATTCCCTCTCTGTTCTCCTCCCCCACTTCTCCCCGACTCAGGGTCATGCCCTGCCTCTGGCTGTGTCTCCCTTTTCCCCCACCACACCTCGGAGGCGCCAAGCCCTTTCCTTTTTCTTCATCTGCTGCCAAAACCCAGGAAACCCAACAAGAATGATATAATAATAATAACAATAATAAATTTTTAAAAACCTTATGCCCAGAGGTTTGTCCCTGCTCAGGACCCAACCTGTCACTCCCTGCTGCTACTCACCCTCTCCCTCTCCTGTCCCCTCCCACTCCAGGAAGCCCCTAGTCTCACCCTCTCTGGTGACACAGCACTGGACTGAAGGGAGCTCAGGTACACAGGGGCCCTTAGCCCTTGCTTGTCCCACTGAGGCTAGGCTCTTGTGTGTTGCCAGCCGGCCACTTGGCTGCCTGGATCTCCCCTCGGCAGGTGGCAGGTTCCCAGAGTAAGCGAAGAGTGAATGAGAACGAGGACACGGTCACTGGGAGGCGTGGTTGAGAGATGGTTCCTACTGTAGATATTACGGAGAGTTCAGTCATCGGCATCTGGAGGAGGACAGAGCAGAGCACCAAAGCAGCAGATTGAACATGGCCAGCAGAATAGAGGAGAGGTGCGGAAGAGACGAGAGAAAAGCAAGAGATGGGACCAGGAGCCAAGAGCAGGAGATCAAGAGGAATCAAGAGAAGAACCAAGACAGCATGTGGCCAAGATGACAGGTTTTCTTAGGAAGCTGGGGTGAGAAGAGCAGAGAGGAGCCTGGTGACCAGCACGCACTTTGTGTGTTAACAGACACCACAATCAGCCACTTTCCTGGGTTTCTCTGGGACCTAACTGAAACAAAGCATCCTGCTGTTACTTGGCCATGGGGATCATGACATATATGCCCAAACTGAGAGAGGGTTGCGGATGTCATCTGGGACACTATTCCAGGAACATGAGTCCCCACAGGGTCCTACCTTTTATCAGAGACTCCGGAGCCGACTTGAATACCAGATAAGGAATGCAGACGGAGCACCTTCTGTCTGCACAGAAGGCATGGTTTGCTGTGTGCAGCCGGCATGCACTGAGCACTGACTGCTGCAGCTGGCTGTATCATGTGGCCAACGGGTCACAGGTCCTTTCTAAGAAAACCCAGAACCTGAAAAGGGACACAAACATCCCTGCTGCCTTCTTCTTACACCCTAGACCGAGGTTCTCGTGGTGTGGCTTGACGTGGCATGGCATGGCACGTGAGTTCTCCAGCCTAGCCCTCTCTCCCTCCTGACAACGGGAAAGAGTGACTCCCACGGGGGCCCTCTGCTTAGCAGAGCCAGTACCATGTGTATCAGTCTCTATCCCTCCCACACCACCATCAGGATAGAAGAGTGCCAGGATACAGGCCAGGGCTGCACACAGAGCGGCCCTGAACCTGAGTCCTACAATCTGCAGCCCTGAGGGCGGGCGCTTATAGCAGCCCATTGTAAAGTGGATGCCAGGTGGCAGCTCACAGACCACCCTGTAAACACCGCAATCATCGCTATGCGGCCGTCACCACCCCACAACTCCAGCAGCTTGAAACCCAAAGTCAGCTGAGATGGCTGAGACCCCTCCTACCCAGAGCATGGAGGGAAGTGGGGGATCACCATCCAGGGAGCCACTGTCTCAGACAACCTGCAATTACCACCAAATATGATTGTGTTCATTACCACTGCAGTGTAGCGCACTGAGCTGGGAGCCCAAGGTTACTCTAGACCACACACAGGCTTTCCAAACCAATCACAGGCTCAGCTGGAACCCCACACAGTCAAATGGAAAAACAGAGGCTTAAGCTGGAGCACAGAGATGAAGGGAGACCCCTCAGGCAGCTGCAGCCTTTCCAGCGAGTGGACTTGAGGAGGTGGCAGGTGGGGCTCTGGAGATTCTGGAAAGCTGGGGAGCAGGGCCAGCAGGGCATCAAGCAGACATCCCTGTGGCCCTTCCTCGCGCCCTTCCTTGATTCAGTGCCTTACACAAATCTCAGGCAGGAGGCTCATGCCCTCTTCATTTCCTCCCGAGCTCTCCAAGCATCCACAGCCCAGGCTTCTGGAGCTGTATCCATTGTCTGCTTCTTCCTGGGGCTCCCCAGGACAGGGACCTCATCCCTCAGTCATGAGGCCACTGCACCGCTATTCTTGGCAAAACAGGCTGGAGCATAAGAGAGACGTAGTGCCTTTCCCAGCTGCAAGGATGCCCAGTCATGGACTTCAAGCATAGCTGGACCCAGGGAGCCAGCATGGACGTAACCCTCACCCTCAGTTCCTCTTCCCCCTACGCTGGTCCCCTCTGAAGAAGGCACGTCCGCTGTGCATGGAGTCCACCTATGAAGACCTGGATGGTCACTGCATCTTCAAGGCAGGGCAGCTCAAACGGAAGCCGTGCTGGGAGGGCTGTGTGCTCACTCACCTGCCTGTGTCATCACCACAGACAGGAGGGGCCTGAGTGCCCTGGGGACAGGGCAGAGAAAAGTTCTCCCAGGCAACCCTGGACTGTCCGTGCTCCCTCATGTCCTCCTAGGTAGCAGAGAGGCCACCAGGCTCAAACGGGCTCTCATCTTTAGGAGAGAGACGGGATGGACATGTAGGACCTGTGTGTAGGGATATCTTGTTTTAACAAATAAAGCGTACCTGAGACCACAGTGCAGAGCTAAGACACTAGAGGACAAATGGTGGTGGCTCAGTGGCTCACACCTTTAATCCCAGATGAAGGAGGTAGAGACATGAAGGACATGACTGGGCAGAGGGAGGAATGTAGGGCTGGAGGAGACAGCTGCTCAGAAGTTTGGTGTAGACAATTGCAGTCTGGAGATGCAGTCTGAAGCAGTCAGTCAGAGGACACAATCTGAGCATGGGATCGCCCCTTCGGTCTGAGGATTTGGTAGAGGTAAAAGGTCTCTCCAGTGGCTGGCCACATTGCTTCTCTGATCTCTGTTTTTACTCCCTAATATCTGGCTCCAGGTTTCTATGAAAAGCAACTAGAATTCATGCTACACCATTCACGTGCTTTGGTGTGGGGAAGCCCTGGCCAGACACAGACGCAGGGTGAGACAGCCATCCGGGGGCACATTCACATTACATAAGGACACAGGTAAACACACACAAACACACAAGTGTGCACAGAGACAGGGGTCTATTCAGAGTCACACAGGGTATCAGGGTGTCTTCTGAGAGATGAAATTAGCTCTGGAATGGCACACAGTGGCCCAGGAGACACCCAGTGGCCCCAGTAACACATCCCAGGACCTCGGCCTTGGCGGTACTGGTCTTCTGGTCACTGGCAGCAGCAGCTGCTGCGGATTCCAAGGCAGCAGGAGGACTTGTGTGCCCTGGGGCAGTGAGCCAAACTGGCTAATGGGCAAAGAGGGACACGGGGTCCTATCCTGGGCAGAGAGGG
Source organism: Alexandromys fortis (assembly GCF_014885135.2). Lineage (NCBI taxonomy): Eukaryota > Metazoa > Chordata > Mammalia > Rodentia > Cricetidae > Alexandromys > Alexandromys fortis. The sequence continues at coordinate 2,171,620 of NW_026068096.1, read as the reverse complement.
ACATGGCGTCCTATCCTGGGGTCAGAGGGACATAGGGATCATGTCCTGAGCAGAGAGGGACACAGGGGTCCTGTCCTAGGGTCAGAGGGACACTGGGGTCATGTCCTGGGGTCAGAGGAACACAGGGATCCTGTCCTGGGCAGAGAGGGACATAGAGGTCCTGTCCTGAGGTCAGAGGGACACAGGGGTCCTGTCCTGTGCAGAGAGGGACACGGGGATTATGTCCTGGGGTCAGAGGAACATGGGGATCCTGCCCTGGGGTTAGTGGAACACAAGGGTCCTGTCCTGGGATCAGGGGGACACAGGGTCCCTGTCCTAGGGTGAGAGGGACACAGGGGTCCTGTCCTAGGGTGAGAGGGACACAGGGATCATGTCCTGGGCAGAGAGGGACACAGGGGCCCTGTCCTGGGGTCAGAGGGGCACTGGGATCTTGTCCTGGGCAGGGAGGGACATGAGGTCCTTGGTGGGTATTAGAGAGGCCGCAGGGCCTTAAGGTGGACACCAGGAACTGTTCCCTGTCCTGAAAATCTAGGAGGCCTTTAATCCAGGGCTCTGACCCTCCAGTCATCAGGACACCCAGGCTGGGCTCTGCTCGCTTCTCTTCTGTAGCCGAGGACCAGCCAGCCCCGCCCTCTACACATGGTCACAAACTTCCCATCTTCCTTCCTCTAATATTGTAAGTCATGCCCAGGTTTAGCACAAGGCCACAGGCCGCATGGTAGCTCTCCCTCTTAGCATGTCCCTCCCACCCACAGGAACCGATGTTGACCAGAGTAGCCAGGTGATGAGGGGCAGCGGAACCTCCTCTCCTCAGTCTGCTGCCATCTAAGGCATCCTCATCCAGCACCTGACCCCCAAGGACTAGATGATCCTGTCCCAACTCTGGTGTCAGACACATAGCCACACAGTGACTTAGTACAGAGAAAACCCTGCTTCCAGAGGGCTTCCTGTAGGAAGTGCCTACCACCCCAGGGAAGCAGCCTCCAGACCTGAGTCTCACTGGGCCAGATAGGGCCAGGTCAGTTCCTGGTTTAGGCATCTAGCAGGACCTGGAAATAGAGGAAATGGAGACAGCTCTCTGAGGACTGCAGTTTGACGAGGCTCCACTCTCAACCCTGTCTAGACAGTTGGGCTACGGTGAGGATAGGATGGGTTGATGTGGACACAGGGTGAGGACAGGGCCCAGCACTCGGATCTGTTGATGTGGATGCAGGGTGAGGACAGGGCCCAGCACTCGGATCTGTTGATGTGGACGCAGGGTGGGAACAGGGCCCAGCACTCGGATCTGTTGATGTGGACGCAGGGTGGGGACAGGGCCCAGCACTCGGATCTGTTGATGTGGACGCAGGGTGGGGACAGGGCCCAGCACTCGGATCTGTGAGTCCCTCATCACACAGGCTGGGCCTCCCTCCCTCTCTGTCCAGCAGTCCCAAGTGACAGAGAATAGGAGTGTGAGAAAGGCCTTCCTCACCCAAGGCTCCCCACTCCCTGCCCGTCATCCACAGAGAAACTATGTTGTTATTAAACACAAAGCAAGCAGACCTGCACCCCCGCACTCCCCAAACACCTTTACTGCACTAAAAACAGCATTATAAACAAACACATTGGGGGAGGCTTCTTAAAGAGGCGCACACAGTCAACTGCAAACACAAAGATATCGAACAGTGCAGGGTGTAGAAAACGGGACCCCACGGAGCATAGGGGATGGGAAACAGAATACAGGTGATCCGGGCACCCTTCTGTCCATCACCCCAACTGACCAGCCCAGGTTTTGGTTGTGCCTCAGTTCCAGAGACTGTGGGCACCAGGCACAGGGAAAAGTCAACCCCAAGGTGCCACTAGGCTGTGCCTAAAGGGTCCCTAAAGAATCAGCTCCCATGTTCTCTAGAGGGACTTGGGCTTTTAGAGTTTGAGGATAGCAAAAGAGGAAGGACACCAGGCCCTTCCTAATCCACCAGGGCCCAACAGGCAGTCCATTTAATCCGAGTCATAGTTTGTGCAGAACACAGCAGCCATTCAGGGAGCCAGGATCCTACCCCAGGAGGGCTTCCTGTGCGGGGGGGGGGGGGGGGGGGCGGGGGGGGGGGGGGGGGGGGGGGGGGGGGGGGGGGGGGGGGGGGGGGGGGGGGGGGGGGGGGGGGGGGGGGGGGGGGACACGACCACACAGAACCCAGACCTGTCCCTCCCTCCCACCACCAAAGCCTATTTACACTCTGGAGCAAGCGGCACCCTGGGAAGGAAGGAAGTTTGTAGCCTGTAGAATGGGGAGTCATGGGCTTGAGGCAGAAGCTCCAGGTTACAGGTGCTTCTGGTTGGTCGGCAGGAGTTGAGAGAATCCTGCGCCAAAGAGCCAACAGCGAAGAGACACTGCGACCCTCGGCTCCTAACGCACTTCTAGTCTCCCCAGCTCTAGCCAGAAAGGAACACCAGCCCCAGAATCTGAGAGGCTGGGTCTACCTGGAGCCAGCCTGGTCAGGGAGGATGACCTCCCACAGACGAGGGGTTCTCAGAGCATCTGAGCTGAGTATAGCCACGAGGCTGTGACGGGAAACACCCCCTGTACAGTGAAGGGGGGAAAGAAAGGCCAGCCCCCACACGGGGACCTAATCTCTGGGTACCGGTTGCCTTAGGTACCCAGGATCCTGGGACCGCTAAGAACCCCACAACTCAAGATGAAAGGGCCAAGAGGTATCACGGAGTGGGAAGGGGGAGGGGTGCCGGCCGGCAGAGCAATGCTTTGCGCCTGCAGCCCATCTTCTCCTCCTATGAAAAGAGCAATCCACTAAGAGAGACCCAGGGAAACACAGGGCCGCAGGCCCCGCCCCCACCCACTCCGATGAGCTCAATGTGGAGGGGGAGGAGCCGGTGACCTCACAGAAAGGGCAGCAGCGAGGTCAGTGGCAGTTCCTCCTCCCCCAGGATTGTGTCCCGCTTGAGACTGCTACCCTTATTGACCACCTTGATTCTGAGGGCCAGCTTGCGCACGCTGGCTGGACCCAGGCCGTCAAAGAAGAAGTCCTCGTTGAAGATGGGGTGGCGACTGTTTTTGATGATGGTGCTCCGCTGCTTCTGCAGCTTCCCGGGCACCAGGCACAGCCCCACGCAGCAGTTGATGCTCCGGGCATCACAAGGCCGGTCGTACAGACCCTCAGCCGCCAGCAGGCGCACACGCAGGCGGGCCTGAGCCGCCTCGTATTCCGCCAGCAGCCTCACGCTGCCCCTGGTGCCCATCCGCACTGTGTGCTCTCCACGTGGTGCCTGGCCAGACTCGGGGCCTGGCTCCAGGGTAGCCTTGCGGGTCAAGCGGCGACGGACACCTGGGCTAGTGTCTGGGGTGCTGTCATCGGCAGACAGGGAGCCATGGCGGCCCACCGAGTGTTTCAGCTGGCTCACCTTGGCCTGGCTGTCCTGGGCGAAGCCCTTGAGCAGCGACACAGAGCGAGAGAGCAGAGGGGACCCGAAGGGAGAGGACTCGGCAGAGGACCCCGTGTCACTTTCCCCGCCGCTGAAGTAGCGACTAGGGCTCATCAGGCCCCCCCCAGCCTCCCGGGGTCCCCCATTACCCCCATTGGCCTTGGCACCTGCTCGCCGGCGGCCAGCACCAGGGGAACCCACCTGGGCCAGGGCCCCGTGCTCACTGTGGAAAAGGGACTCCTTGCGTCGGGTGTGGGGGCTCTCAGCCAGTGTGGCAAAGCCATAGGATGTTTGAGCCTTGGGCACAGAGGGCAACGACATGGCACCCTGTGCCTGGGGGTCGGCGTTGGTGGCCTCCTCTGCTGTCCAGTCCTCTGCGCTCTCTATCTGAATCACGTGTCGTGTGGCTGCCTTCAGCAGACTCCTGCTCTCTGAGGCCAACTTGACAGGCAGCCTGGGGCTTCGTGGTGCTCGGCGGGGCCCAGGTGAAGCCAGGTTCTGCTCGGAAGTGGATGGGCCCAGGTCTGCCTGCCCCTCGGCCTCTGGAGGGCCTGAGGGCAGCTTGGGGGGTATGAAGAAGTCGGGGATCTTGTCCGGCGTCAGCACGTTGCTATATAGAGGGCCCTTGGAGGCCTTGTCCCCAGCATCGCCACCCACCCCGCGGCTGGCTCCATTGTCCCCAGACCCCCGAAGCCGTTCCAAGAACCACATGTTGGTTTTTCTCATGAGGACAACAGGCAAGAGACCAGGGAGTCTGAGAAAAGAAATAGGGATCAGAGGTGACAGATGTACTCAAAGGCCACCTGTCAGAGGGTGGGACCTGTTGGGGTTACCAAGAGGTTGGTATTTGTGCCCAGGTGTAAGATGACTGTCAGAACTGTCAGGGGCCGGCACTTTACACGGGGCGGGGGGGTCATCTGCCAGGGCCCCATGGGGTTGCCATCTGGTTCAGTGGTCATCACCTGTCCGGGTCGAGGCCAGCGTAATGCAGGGACACGCTGAGCGCTTGAAGCGCCCTGAGTAGTGTCAGTCTCCCAGGTCGGCTGGCCCCAGCCTGCATTCCGCACACCTACCCACCCACCTGAAGGGCCGGGGTCTCCCCCAGGAACCACAGGCCTGAGCTGTCCCGGCCCCGCCCCCAGCTGCCACCCACCTGTGGCTTCGCTCAGCTGCTGCGCCTTGCTTTGGGTGGAGGGGAGGCGGCGGTCCTGGGTCCCGCGCTGCGAGGTGACCGCGCCCCCGGCTTTCCGGGCGCGGGGTCTGGGCACCTCGGAGCGCGCGGGGCTCCCCTGCCGCTTCGGCGGGGCTTCGGCGACTCCGGAACGCGGGGCTCGGCTGCGGGCCCGGCGCAGCTGCGAGCGAGGCGGCAGAGCAGGGGCCAGCTCTGCGCCCGGCGCGGGAAACCGCCCACCAAGCCGTATTCCTCCGAATGTGGCCGCGCGCCCGCGTCCCCGCAGTCCGGCAGGGGCGGGGCCTCCCGGAACTGGCCGAGGGTGGCGAATCGGGGGCGGGGTTCCTAATATAAATAGGGCGGGGTCTGCACGTAGGACCGGACAGGGAGCGGGGATGGATGACGGGCGGGGCTCCTGGTTAAAATAAGGTGGAGCCTGGAGAAGGGGCGGAGCTGGCAGGAGAGGCAGGACTTTGTTGGTCGGGGCCTGGGGGGGCCGGTAGTATTGGATCAATTGTCTGGCACAAGGAGGGGACGCTGAGATGGTGAGGGGAACCCACTCGTACAGCCAGGGGCGAATCCAGCTGTGTGGGACGGGTCTTGGACTCTGGGCTGAACCTCCTGATACCAACTTGTATCGCCTGTGGTCCTGAGCAGGACCCCACAGCACTGATCTGGGCCTCTGGTTCTAGACTGAGTGGAATACAGACTGGATGGGGAGCTGAGGGGCGGGGTTTGTGGCACCGAACCCAGCTGAGGCAAGCCATACCACTTCTGGTATGGGCACCACCCCTCACCTCTGGGGAGCGTAGTAGTTATGACTAGAGTTGGGAACTGAGTCCCAATCAGCTTCTAAATGACTTTCTCCATCTTGGGTTCTCATGGCCGCTCAGCAGGTAAATGGCAGTGTGGGTGTGTGGCTCTCCATGACACAACCGTAGCAAGCCGATCGTGGTGGCACACACCTTTAATCCCAGCACTCAGGAAGCAGACGCAGGCGGATCTCTGTGAGTGAGGCCAGCCTGGTCTACAGAGTGAGTTACAGGGCTATACAGAGAAACCCTGTCTCAAACCAACAAAACAAAAATAACAAGAACCTGTGGCAGGAAATCTACAGGGGAATGGAAGAAACTGCCATTGGCCATGGCAGATAAAGAGGCCTGGCAAGGTAAAGCCAGGGCTCAAACTACGCTCACCTACTGGGTCACAGTGCCTAGGAGCCAGGCTGCCTTGGTCTGCTCAGCTGGAGCTTGGATCTTGTGGCCATACGCACTTGCTGCCGTGTGTCTCTAAACTCCCTGTCCCTCTGCCACCCCAGTGATTCCACAGGCCACATTTGTTCACAGCTGAGAGTCCCGGAGAGCCTAAGAGATGTTGGCTGGAATTTTTTCTCAAGCTTTCTGCAGGTGATCAAGCATCTTAACGAAGGGCACTGACGACCCTCGCAGCAAAGGACTCCAGCAGCTGGCTCCAACAGCTGAGCCCAGCAGCTGTTCCCTGCACCCTGTTATGTTTGGAAGCTTAGAAATGGAAGCCATGGGGAAAGTTATCTGGAAGTGGGTCTCCACCCCTACCCTATTGGCCCCGGTGAACCCCACCCTGCCGGGAGGGAGCCCAGCCCTTCCAGCTGGCAGATGGCGACCAGGAGCCTCTTGGTCAACAAAGCCGTCTGCCTCTTTCTGAGCAGAACCACTGGCCGAGGCAGATGTGGCCAACCCCCTCCTATCTAGGACTCAGGCTCAGTTCATGCTGGAGAGAGCTCCTAGAGCAGGTGGTATTGATCCAGCTTCTTCCTACAGTCCTGAGTTGTGCCACCTCCTGCTGGGCACAACCTTAGCCCCCAGGGTCAGTGGGAGGGGTCTTTCTCAGAGGTCTGTGTGCTATTTTGCTCCTGTCTGGGCTAAAGAGATGGCTCAGTGCTTAAAAAGAACATTCTCTCATCGAGGATCCAGGTTCAGTTCCTAGTACCCATATGACTCACAGACATACACGAGGGCAAAACGCTCATACACTTAAAACACAAGGCAGTGCTATATACAACGAAGGTGTGGGGCTCAAGATCTGGTGCCAATCTTTGTACCCACACAGCTCTAACAAGAGAAGCCTTGCCTCAGGTCACAGGGGCCTGATGGCTCCTACCCTGCAGCCTGTTCACTTAGACATGAGCGGTGCATGGCAGGCCCACAGGATGCTGGGCCTCCTGTCTCAGAGTAAGGGACCTATGGGCACGCCAGAGAAAGACCCCAGAATTCAAACTCATAACTGTGGCACACTCATCTGAGATCCCTCAAGGCAAGCATTTGCTGAGTAGTTGGTGTGAAGGGTAGGATGGGGGTAGAATCCCCCAGAGACAAGCACCTGAGCTTCCTGGAGAACTGAGCCTGAGTCCTAAACAGGAGGGTTGGCCACAGCTGCCTTCACCCAGGGCTCAGCTTGGTGACAGGAAGATAACGCAGCCTGGCGGCTCGGCCATCGTTGTCACCCCTCACCACGCGTGGGTCTCTGGTGGGTCACTAGCATCCACCTCCTAGCCTGCACCATGAGACCTGAGGTCCCTAAACACGTCCTGAGAGGCACCAGACACGGGACTTGGGGGGGGGGGGGCCTGGACCTTGTAAAAACAGTGTATGAACGGATTCACCAATGACTGAACAAAGCTAGTTGAGACCTCTTTGACCCAGGTTCCAGAATCCAATCCTCAGACATTCCTGTCCTGCCAGAGTGGCTCTTCTCACTGGAAATAAAGTTTAGGACCTCATGCCTCCTCAGTCCTGTGTCCTCCAGCCCTGGGCACCATTCTGTTCCCTGGGCATGCCAGCTCCACACACACAGGCCCTCTCTACATGTTCTCGCTCTGCCTAGAACTCTATGTCCTCCACGTTGGGATCAGCAGCGGTCTGCAACTAAGCCATTCAGATTTCCTGGACTCTAAAACAGTTCTCTCCCTAGGTGTTATCTGTAAAGTACACTTAGGGAGACCTGCTGATCAATGTCTGAGATAGTTTTTCATCCCTGCTGAAGACTGTGGTGGGAAGAATGGATGAGTTGGTATGTGGGTAGATGAGTAAGTGGATAAAAGGGTGGGTGGGTGTGGGCAGGGCTGAAGGTAAAGACATGGATGGATGGGTGGATGGGTGGGTGGATAGATGGGTGGGTGGATGGGTGGATGGATGGATGGATGGATGGATGGGTAGATGGATGGGTGGGTGGATGGATGAATGGATGGGTGGGTGGGTGGATGGATGGATGGGTGGGTGGATGGGTGGATGGATGGGTGGGTGGATAGATCGATGGTGGGTGGATGGGTGGGTGGATGGGTGGATAGATGGGTGGATAGATCGATGGTGGGTGGATGGGTGGATAGATGGGTTGGTAGACGGACAAACTGATGGTTGGATAGGGAGGTAGATGGGTGGATGAATGGATGGGCTGATGAGTGGTGGGTAGATATGTGGCTAGATGGGCATATGAATGGGTGGGTGGAAAGACGAGCGTGTGAATGGGTGTTAGGAGATGGGTGGGTGGGTGGGGATGGGAGGAAGAGAACTCTACCTCTATTGTGTCTCATGTTTGGGGCAGGTGGAGGTTTTTACTCCCGAGCACTCCCAGGCATGTACTCCAGAACACCACAGAGAAGCCCAATCCTTGCCTGTGTCCAGGGTCTGTTCCTTCAGGGGGGGCCCTAGCAGGTGAGCCACAGTGACTCCAAGAAGGGGCTAAGAAAGGAGGAAGAAGCTGGCTTTATCTTGGAATAAAACCGGAGGCTTGTTGAGAGTTGGGGCACGGGGTGGGGTAGGACGCTCCAGCCCCAGGACTCTGCACAGCTTCCTGCTCAGCCTCAGTTTTCCACCCCGGAACCCTGGCAGGTGCAGACAGACGCTGCGGCACATGTTCAACACTGTGTTTAATTACAGCTGAAGGTCCGGGGAGGTGACAGTTGGAAGAGCTGACTGGATACCATACCTCAGTGAGGCTCCTCGGCCTCTAACTCACCTGGATGTCCTACCATTCCAGGCGAGCCCCAAGGCTGCTCCCCCACCAGGGGTTTGAGACTCAAAAGCACCTTGATCCCCCCAAAGGTAACAATGCATCCGGGTCCTCAGAGCCAGTCAGGAAACACACAGAGGTATGCACGTCACTCATAGACACAGCCTGATAACTCTGCCCCACTAGGGACCAAAGGCACAGGGCCTGCCATTGGGGTGTTTGTTAAAGGCGACTCGGTCAGTCTTTGGTTTATACAACCCCTCCCACGTTCAGGGTGGGGGCTCAGGCAGGACCAGGGGTTTGGACCCTAACTCTATCTCATTGGCCCAGCCAGCCGAGCACAGCTGGGGAAAGGCGGCTTCCTGAGGCTCATGCAGAAGGAGAAATGACAGCCATTCTGTTTCTGGTGGTTTCAGGGTCCGAGAAAAGGGCTGTGCCCTCAAAGCCACTGCAAGGGCCTCTGGGGGTAGAAGCTGTCACCTGTGGACAGAAAGAAGTGATGGCAGGGTGTCCATGACAACAGCCACCGCTGTGTTCGCTGAACAGAACAGGCCTCAGTAGCCATGGGCACCCAGCAACCTGGGCCTTGGGGTTCCCCAAGCTGCTGCTGTGTGCCCCAGGGCAGTATCTTAAACTCTCTGTGTAGACCGAGCTGCCAGCCTCACAGCCTGTCTCAGAACTGCGCCGAGAGAACGACAGCTCTGACAGCTGGCACCTCAGTTCCCTGCTTTGAGGCTGGAACAGAACCTGTCTGGGTGACATCACCGGCCCCAGCTTGGTAGGTATCCGAGAGGCCCACAGGGCCTCATCTCACAGAGCAGTTCTGCCTGCAGCCCTGGCCCCCAGGCAGGAGGCCTGAGGGGGACAGGAAGGAGACATTGCCATGGGGATGAAGAACAGCTTGACCTGACCTGCAGCTTCAGGGAAAATCCCACAGTGCCCCTCTTCTTCCCGCCACCCAGCCCCACATCCAGCTGCTACCTCCTGCCCTCCCCTACCACAGCCACCTCCCTCCTCCAGTTCTGCCCAGAGATCCCGAGGGCATCACGTCTTTCCCTCCTTCCCAGTCAGCCCTCCATCCCCTTTACACCAAAATCCGAAGCTAAACCAAACCCACCCTCCACCAGACAGGAAACCTGGGCAAGCAGCACACAGTAGGGCCACCTTAAAGGATGGGTGACTGCTTCTAGGGGCTGGGCCTGCTTTGGAATGATAAGACGTTCCACAGTGAGTTGCGGCAATGACTGCACAACCCAGCGAGTGTACTGAAGCCATCGGTGGTGAACGGAACATTGAAGACAGCAGCTGTAGCTGCTACTACACACCTGGCTCATGGCTCCCGGGAGACCACTCCCCGCAGGTGCAACTCACTCTCGGCAGCCACAATGGGCAACCCGTTCTTCAGGTGGTAGTCTATGAGGTGGCTGATGCTCTCAAACAGCACGTCCTTTGTCCGCACCTGTGGGCAGAAACCTCAGCACCCATCCCTGACGGCATCCCACGTGCCACACTCCCACCAGCTTAGACCTGCTGGGTAAGCACTTGTGGAGCATAGGGCTCCACCCAAGAACCAGCCCCAAGACTCCAGAACCACAGGCCCAGTGTGATAAGGCACACCCATGAGCCTAGCGCTCAGAGAGGCTGAGGCAGGAGGATTTTGAGTTTGAGGACAGCCTCATAGACTCTGTCTCAAAACTAACAATAAAAAGTTGAAAAGCTGAGGAGTTTGGTCAGTAACGTGCCTGCTGCACAGCATGGAGATCTGAATCTGGAGCCCCCAACTCTGTATGAAAACTGTGTGCACCTGCACCTGTGTGCACCTGCACCTGTGTGCACCTGCTACCCCAGTGCTAAGAGAAGATCCAGCCCAAGGTGGGCCCCTTGGAGCCTGCTCACCAGCCAACCTAAATCTCTGAGCTCCAACTTCAGTGAGAGACCATGCCTTAAGAGAAAGAGGGAAACTGTTTGCCCTTAACCCAGCATTCAAGAGGGCAAAGGCTAGCCTGGTCTACAAGCTCCAGGACAACCACTGCTGCACAGTTAGACCCTGCCTCAAGAAAGAGAGGAAGCCCCAAGAGGGAGATGCCATGTGCATGCATACAAGTCAAAGAAGAAGAGACGGAGCCGATGTGTCTGCAAACCAAAGACGGCAGAGATTACCAACCACCCCCAGGCTCCGGCTAAGGGCTGGCACAGAGATCTCCTCAGGACAAGTCCCACCCTCTTTTAGGCTGTATCATCTGTGGTCACGTGCTTCAGAACCCCAGGAAACCAAGACACCCCGAAATCACACAAGGGTCCAGCTAGACTATCAGTTCTCAACCTGTGGGTTGCAACCCTCTGGGGTGGAACGACCCTTTCACAGGGGTCAGATGTCAGATGTCCCGCCTAAACAACACTGGAAAATCGACAGTTATGAAGCCACAATGAATCAGTTGTATGGCTGGGGTCGCACAGCATGAGGAACTGTATTAAAGGGCCACAGCATGAGGAAGGTTGGGAATTACTAATCTAGACAGTAAAATCACTATGGCTTCCGTGGCTGAGAAGGCTCCAAGCCCAATCTTTCCCCAGCAGGAGCCTAGAAAAGGCCTCTAAGTCCCCACGAAGTCAGAAGGACTTCCCCAGCCTGGAGTGCTTCAGAAATGGCTGCTTATGGGTTCTCATGGCACCAGCAAAATCCTTGCGGGAGGAACAGGGAGGAAGAAACCAAGGTCAGTCATGCTGCTGTTCAAGAGGCAGCCTGTGGTTTAGAAAAATAAATAAATAGATGGACTGGAGAGGTGGCTCTGCATTTGAGAGCACTGGCTGCTCCAGCAGAGGACCGGGATTTGAGTCACAGCAGTCACGTGGGCACTCATAACATTCATAACTCCAGTCCTCTGGGATACTCTTCTGGCCTTGGAGGATACTGCACACACACATACTGCACACCACACACGCACACACACACCATATACATACACATACACCCACCCACACACCACACACCATCACCAAACACACCACATATACACACACACCACATACACACATAACACCACACACACACCACATACACACACATAACACCACACACACACACCACATACACACACATAACACCACATACACACACACATAACACCACACACACACACGCGCGCGCAGGCAAAACACCCATAGACATAAAATAATAACAAATATGAAAAAAAAAAAAGAAAAAGGAACAAGAGCCAGGTGTGGTGGCACACACCTTAATCCCAGCACTCCGGGGCAGAGCTCTGAGTTCCAAAGTAGGCTGAAGTCTACAGAGGAAGCGTCAGTCAGACAGGGCTCCACAGTGAGACTGAGCAGGAGCCAGAGCAGCTGATTCCAGCAAGATTGACTGCACTGAGAAGCCGCAACTGCCATCCTGCTTGTGGAACAGCCACCCAGGCTGGGGGCTCGGAGAGGCTGGGGGTCAGAGGTGCTTATGTGAACCCCAAAGTGCTTTTCAAAGTAGAAACCCCTTTAAAGTGTTTTACTATTGTTGTGTTGGGACAAGGTTCTCATGCTGAAGTTCCAGGCTGGCCTGAAACAGCAATCCTCCTGCCTCTGCCCCCCCCCCCCCCCCCCCCCCCCGTGCTGGGATGTCAGGCATGAGTCACACATCTGGATTGTTTTCGATCAATCAGCACTCAAGAGGCAAAGGCAGGTGAATCTCTGTAAATATGAGGCCAACCTGGTCTACAGAATGAGTTCCAGGTCAGCCAGGGCTACACAGAAAATCCGTCTCAGAAGAAAAAAAATTAACTGAAAATGTTTTGTAGTTCTCTAGAAGCTGATGCCAATGAGCTTCGCCACAGTAAGGGAATCCATTATCTAAAGCACCAACTCTGAAGTCGGCCCCTGCCCTCCCTCCTGCCCCAAGTGCCAGCTTACCACACCCTCGGGGTCCACCAGCAGCAGATGTTTGGGCTGCCCTGCGTGCATGCCTGTGAGGACATACTGCCCCGGGTTGGTGATGCTGTCTCTCACAAGGAAGTCCCCATCGGCACGAAGCAGCTTCTCCGCAGCCCGACGGCTCATGCGTCCATGGTACCAGGGCTCCTGCCTCAATTGCTCCTCTGTGGGTGCAATGGGGGCCCTGCGGGTAGGGGGGCTGGGCCACTGGTCCTCCAAAGGGAACGGGGCTGCAGTGATGCCTGTTGCGACTGTGCACTCGTGCAACTTCAGGGCATCCTCAAAGGGTCCTGCGGGTCATTTTTTTTCCTGTTGCTCTCGGGCTTGCAAGGTAGGTGCAATCCAAGGTCACAACCCCAGCCCCTCCTCACTGGGGAATTCTAGGCAGGGCTCCACTCCCTGACCACGCCCCAGCTCCTCATTGGGGATTCTAGGCGGGGCTCCATCCTAACCGCTCCTCAGCCCCTCACTGGGGATTCTAGGCAACGACTTTACCCCTCAGTCAAGTCCCCAGTCCTTGTTTTACTTCTTGAGAGAGTCTCACCAAGTTGTCAAGGCTAGCCTCAAATTCTGTCTTTCTGTCTCATTCTCTTACTTAGCTGGAATGACAGGTACTCAGTTATAAGGCCAGACCTAGAACTTGACCCAACCTGGCGCTAGTTACAGCCTCTACAACCTGTCTGGGGATTGTCAGCAAGGCTTACTGGTTCCACTCACTGCCGAAGCTGTTTTCATAAGAAGCTGAGGCACACAGCACTCCCTTCACTCCAGCCCTCTACCCCCATGGACGTCTCTCGTTGCTGACCATTGGTATGGCCAATGATTGGTAACAGCAAGTGGCCACACATCCCTACTTCTGTGGAGCTGTCACCGCTGAGCCAAGTGACCTCTCCCAGTCTCAGGACCCTCCCGAGAAAAGGGGGCAACAAAAGTTGACACAGATCGGCACCCACATGCCTAATACAGGAGCTTCAGTAGGCCCCACTGACCAACCTACCAAGGGCTACCTGGGAGCCCACCTTCCCATGGAAGTCAGGTAAGCGGCTGTCGCCTCTGCAGGGAGCTCACCCCAACCTGTTTTCCTGCTGAGGGGAGCCAAGAGACATGCTCTGTAACCAGTACCATGCACACAGCAGGCGTCATGTGGGACCTCACACCACAGTCACAATGATGAGCAGGAACACAACCGAGATGTCTTGGGAAATGGCCCTTGCAGTGCCAACCAGAGGACCAAAGTTCGATTCCCAGCACCCATGTAAAAAGCTGGGAACAACAGTGTGTCCCGGTAACTCCAACACAGAGGAAATGGGGCCAGGATGATCCCGGGGGCTCACTGGGCATCCAGTTTAGCCTAGTTAGTAAATCCCAGGCACTAGAGAACAAGGTGGTTAGTCAGCACTGAGCAACGCTAGCCAAGGTTGTCTTCTGGCATCTAAATGCTCACAGACACAAAGAGAAGATGACAGTAATGGGAGGATCACCTGCAAGGATCTGGGGGAGGCTGAGAGAGTCCTCATAGTGCCCAGGGAACATGAGAAACCCTTCTGGGAGGAAATATTAGCAGGGCCATCAGACTGAGTATTTTCCTGGGGTTTCCGAGGAGAGAGCTGGACCAGCTCTCCTACCCCCACGTGAGACCCTGTGTTGAGACTGAGACAGACAGAGAGATCTCCTAGCCAAGTAGGTGGGAACTGACAGTCCCCGCTGACAGGAGGTCGGGGCTCTCCCCTCAGACTGTGAGTCTGTGGGCAGAGGCTGGGATGCCCACAGAAGGGGCTTCAGCCTCACCCAGCAGACTAGCGTAGGCGTGGCACAGAAGTCTGTCCCTAGCTGACTGAGGCTCATAGTCTGGGACCTCTACCCTCTGGATTCCCAAGGACGGCCCCCATGCAATCCCAGGTCAGATGGGGAACAGGCCACGCACGCATGTCAAACAGGTCCTTCTTGGGGCTGTCCTCAGGCAGCAGAGGGGCCTCGAACATGTCCTCAGACTCCATAGTGTCCAGGCCCTGGGTGTTGACGTACAGGTGCTCCTCATAGTCATGTGGCCCTCGAGCATCTGCCTGCACGTAGCCATCCCCAGGTGGGGCTGGAAAGGAGGGAGGGTGGCAGGTGAGATGAAAACCCCGAGGACTTAGAGAGAGGGAGGCAGGAGCGGGCAGGGACGCTACCTGTGTCACCCGACAGGGGCTAAACCGAGGCTCCTCACACGAGTAAAGAGCCACACAGTGTTCCAGCTGGGGACAAAGGCTGGCCACACACGCAAGATTGAGGCAGAGCCCAGTTATGCCACAGCCAGAGGACAGCTCTCTGGCCAAAAGGAGGGTGGGGAGGGACTCCAAGCTCCAAAGAGCTAGATGCTCACACTGACCCTGTTTAGACAGTAATGACCGTGGCTCTCCTGATCCTGCCACTACGTGACCCGCCGCATGGTGGAGCTGTTACCACTCGCTGCTCCTATTCTAAGGCTGGCAAATCCCTCCTCCTCTTTTGTGTGGAGGTTGAAGGTCAGTGTTGGTGTCTTCTCACTCACTACCCATCTTATTGTTTGAGACAAGGTCTCTAAACTAAAATGGTGGAAGGCCAATGAGCCCCCAGGATCCTCTAGTCTCTGTCCCCAGTGTTGGGACTCCAGACAGCGACCACCTCGCTCAGCTTTCACCTGGGAGATAAGGATTAAATCTGAATTTTTGTGCTGTCTTTTGTCTTGTCTTATTTGTATTTACCTGTAAGATGGATCTCAGTCCCCTGAAGGCTGTTCAACTTGCCTGCACCCACGCAGGGGTAGCAGGACACCCTATCCCCTCAGCCTCACCCCTCAGGGTCCCTGGGGGTCATGTCAACCTCATGAACAGCCTGACATTCATTTCTCCCATCTGAGCTCAGCTGAGCAGATTTCTCAGAGTCCAAGGGTGGTTCCAGGCACTTCTCAGAACCCCAGGTAGGTAGTGAGGAACGGATGGTGTCAGCTGTGGCCAAGCCCTCCTCGAGGAGTGTGAACCCTGCCTGCATCAGCATGATACAAGATACCTGGCTCTGCCCTCCAAGAACCCAGATACGGCTGTCACTTAGGCTCTAACACGGGAAGAGTAAGAACTTAATCATGAAATTAGAAGCTGGCAGGATGTATGTTCAAGGCCAGCTGAGGTGCAAAACGAGACCCTGTCTCACGTGGTTCTCTTTTGTCTTCGTTTCTGTCTCAAGGAAAAGCCTCGTTTTCGTGAGCAGGAGCTCAGGGTCATCCTTAGCTATAGAGTAAATTCAAGGCCAGCCTGGGCTACGTGAGAGCCTGACTCCAAAAATCATCATCATGATAATATGGCAGAGAGTGAGAGGGGCTGGCGAGACCTGAGAGCTGTATGAACACTACTGACGGCTCAGGTGGGTGCTGAGGGAGAGCGAGCCAAAGCCACAGCCCAGGTGGGAAGATTAACAAGACACCAGAGAGAAGTCACACTGCCTTGTATGGAGGGGGATTGTATAGTCGTGAAAACGATCAAGAGGTCTGTGGTGTGCAGGGGTGGAAAGACCCCACAAGGATGGACACTTGGACAAGAGCCCAGTGTATCACCTATGAGTGAGCCCCCACTGGAGACACAGGAAGCGCTGGAGTGTACACAGATGATTCTGGAAACCTCCATAGTCATAGACACCCATCATACGATATGATGATGTCATACGCCTGCCTCGTCAGGGTACAGGCAACAGACACAGGCTCACAGGAGAGCAGCGCCCCTGAAGCTCAGAAGTGTACGAAGCTGAGTGTACCCCCAAATGTGTGTGCCTCATTGTGTGAGGTAATAAAGATGGCAGGATGGGGTAGATCAGGAAGCACACAACTGTGGGGCACATTTACACAATAACAGACAGGTTTGTTGGGGATGGGACATTTCAGGGGGACACCAGACACAGTAAGGTTAGCACCACCTACCTGTTCCGGAGGGACCCAAGTCCCATGGCAAGCCCCGGGTATCTCTCCGTGCAGGTGACATTCCCTGCAAGAGAAGCATGGTGACCCTGGCATGTGCCAGGCCCTCTTCGCACTCACCCACCCCAAGGATAGCTCCTGGCCCCTCTGCCCCATAGGGGAGCGGAGACTCACCTGTCCGAGGTCTCCAAGTGTCGCCAGGGCACAGGGCTGTGTGACAGCCAGTCTGGAGTCCACCAGCCCACCCAGGGGTGGTTCCTTCCCTGGAATGCTGTTATAGTAATTGTGGTCCATGGCCTCGTCGTCGTCACCCCAGGCCGACTCCTCCAGCCCTGTCAGCCTGGGGACCCAGAGCAAGGCTAGGACACTTGGTCCTCCCTTCCCAACCCCCACTGCCACCTAACACCCACACCTTCCCCACGTAGCACTGGTGAGACGGGAGGACTGCCACACAAGCCAGCAGCTGTCGGCACTACAGCCTCTGTGGGAAAGCAGCAGGGAGCACCCAGATGTTCGACGTCCCCACCCCCATCTGCTATCGGATGAGGCTCCTCCCTCATGAGGACAAGGAGGCTGGTGCTGAAGATGGAGCAGCCACACAAGGGACTCCGGGCAAAGAGAAGTGATGGAGGAAGGACATTGGTTAATTATAATAAAGAAACTGCCTTGGCCCTCATAGGACAGAAAATTAGGTAGGCGGAGTAGACAGAAGAGAATTCTGGGAGAAAGAAGCCGAGTGAAGGAGTCGCCATGATTCTCCTGCTCCAGACAGACGCAGGTTAAGATCCTCCCTGGTAAGCCAGCTCATGGGCTACACAAAATATTAGAAATGGGTTAGAACAATATGTAAGAGCTAGCCAATAAGAAGCTGGAACTAGCCAGGCCAGGCAGTGTTTGAAAGAATACAGTTTCCGTGTAATTATTTCGGGCATAAGCTAGACATGCGGGCGGCCGGGTGCCGGGGACGCAGCCCTGCTGCTCCTATACTCCAACAGAGAAGGTAAAGGCAGCCAGCCCCTGGGCTCTTTTTACCTTTCGGGGGGCACTATGGCCTTGGGGGGACTGTGCAGGTATTGCTTGAAGCGCAGCTCGAAGGCTTGGCCTACAGTGCTGATGATGCTCTGGGCTAGACCCTCACAGCACTCCAAGATGTGGCAGGCTGTGGAGGGCACATGTCAGCGCACCTGTGACCCCAGCACATCCCTGCCCCCAGCCCAGGCTCCCGAGCTCCGCTCAGCTCACCTCTCTGGTTGATGGGGTCCTTGGCCACATAGGCCACGTAATCAGTCATGTCCTGGAGAGACAGTGGGAGAGATTGGCAGGTTCAGCTCCCTGGAGGTGGGGTCCAGGGAAGGACACAGAGGTCCGCCTGGCCCTTCTTACCGTGTCTCCACCCGAAGCGAAGGAAATGGATTGCATATGATGGTTGGCAATGATCTGTGAGGACAGGAAAGCAGACATGGGCACACGGCCAGCTGGCAGGGGACGGGGACATGGGATGGATGGAGGGATGTCCCTCTGACTGATGTCTACCATTGCTAAGGCCAAAGAGTCCCACCTGGACACCAGCCCCCATGAGGACTAGAACATGGCCTAAAGAGGGTACAGGAAGGCCAGGCCTTGGAGACACACGATTGTGTACCCTCCTGAGTGTAGAAATGGCAGCACCCTCACACACACACACACACACACACACACACACACACACACGCACACACAGACGCCCATCCCAAGCTCTGGTCTCTGAAGATGAACCAGTTCCATGTTCATTCCCATTCATTTACACAACCCCACCCCATCTGTTCCGTCATTCGGTTCCTAAAGTTGTATAGAGATTTGCTTTCCTCAGAATTAAAGCACTCCCTCCTGGAGGGAGGAGGAGAGAGGAAGGAGTGGGGAGGAGAGAGGAGTGGGGATGAGGGGGGGGAGAAGGGGAAGAGGAAGGAGTAGGGAGAAGAGAGGCTCCTAAGACTCAAATAACCAAATTCAGAAGGCTGAAACTGGGGTCTCAGTAGCCACATCTTCCCCAGGAACCAGGGCTCAGGATGAGATGGAACATGCCATGTCCCTCCCATCAAGTGCAGAGCTTGGACATCTGACTGAGGCTTCTGCTCCAGGCTCTGGTCCCCTGCCCGCTGCCTTCATCGCTCCATCCCTAGGCCTGTGTCAGGAGTGGTCTCCCTTCTCCACCATATCAGCAGCATCTGTGGGAGCGTCCATGCTGCGGGTTCCCAGTCTTCGTGTGTGGCAGAGAAGCCCCCACTCACTAACCAGTGGACTCTGGAGCTGGGGAACCTCGGAAGACACCACACCCACCACGCTCCCAACTGGGCCCCAGCCCACAGGCATGTCTCTTTGGTACCACCTGCGTCTGATGGAAGGCCAGCCTTGTCCCATATCTGATGTGAGACACCCTCCTGCATGCAGCATGTGCCCGCGCCAGCACCAGCCAGGAGGGGCAGAGATGGAAGGAATGCTCACTGAGGGGCTACAGCGGGAACCAGTGTTGATAAGACTCAACCTTGCCTGGCTAGCAGATAAAATTCCAGCTCAAGACTTCCTTGGATCTCAGCTCTACCAGGGCAAAATGAGAATTTGTGCCCACAGCTAAGAGGGCCGGGTCTGCCACAGACCTGATGACCTGGTTAGGGTTAGAGTTAAGGTTAGGGGTTGGGGTAGCTCGCAATTAGGGCTAGTGTTAGAAGTACAGTTGAAACCAATCATGGTGACCCAGGCCTTTATCCCAACACAGGCAAGTGGATCTCTGAGTTTGAGGCCAGGCAAGGCTATATGGTGAGATTTTGCCTCAAAACAAAGAAATGGGGTTGGGGTAGAGGTTGAAGCTGGAGTTAAGGTAATCAGAATCAAGAGTTGGGCTTGGGGTTCAGATGGTTACAGTTGGGGTCAAGGTCTTACCACCATGAGCCCCTCGGCAGGGCCTGCCCATTCTGCCTCTCAGATTCTCCTCATTTCAGCCCCCCCATGAGATCTAACCATGGCCCCTCTTGCCAGGACAACTGCTCAGATGGCCCTACACTGCCCCTCAGTTCCTGACAGAGTCCGCAATGCCACTGTCGCCACTCTCAGGACAGACCCCAGGCTCCTCCCCCAGGCTCATGCTGCCTCCTCCGGGGCCAGCCTAGAATCCCTCTCCTCCCACCCCTCTGGGCACTCCAGCCCAGGCACCCTTCTAGACACCTGTGGACATAGCTGCCCTGCACCAAGGGTCCTGGCTACTGGGGACTTTGTGCACACAGCAACCCCCACTTCCTGACTCCACCTCAGTGGACAGCAGATATTTCTGGACATCTTAAAGGTCTTGCAGATTATAGGAGAGGCCTGCTGGGTCGGTGTGGTTGAGGGCTTTGAAGTTGGGTGGAGGGTTTGTGGATGGGTGAAGCAGAGGGCAAGGCCCAGGGGTTGGTTCACCATTGGTGGGGCAAGCGGCGCTGTGGACTGGGTTGAAAGTGAGAGTGGCACCGTGGGAGTGATGGGCAGGCAGGATGTACTCAGGGGCAGGGCTAAGGGTGGGGATTTGGACAGAGCTAGATGCGGGGACTTAATTATAGGACTGAACTGAAAGGTGGTGGCGCACACCTTTGATCCCAGCACTCGGGAGGCAGAGGCAGGCAGAATTCTTGAGCTCGAGACCAGCCTGGTCTACAAAGGGAGTTTCAGGACTGCCAGGGCTACACAGAGAAACCTGTCTGAAAGTATAGGACTGAGAAGAAGGGTGCTGGGCTGTGGGGTGAAGGATGTGGAGGTGTGGTTAGGGGGGCAAATATCAGGACGTGGACAGGGTAGAGATGGCAGGGTTGTAGGCTGGGCAAAGGCAGGGTTGTGGGCAGAGGGCAGTGGCTCCCACCTGGCGGGTAGCAGGAACAGACAGGTTGAGGCCATCCACAGAGATGTTGATGGAGATGCTCATGCCAGCGAAACGCAGGTTGCTCTTCCCCAGGATGGAAGCCAGCGCCTTGTTTGGGGCCTGGGAGGAGGGTACAGTAAGCCACCTGAGTCGGATGCCTGGGACCACAGGGGCTCTGGATGGCCACAGTGTTCCTTCAGTCTCCCAAGACACACACCAGCTCTGCGGGACTACAGGCCACACCCACCTTCTTCTTCCAGGAGCCGTGGACGCCAGGCACGGCCTCATGGAGCCGGTTGATGGCTTCCCTGTAGGATGAGACCAAACTTAGAAACAGCAGGGATGAGAGCCAGGAGAGCAGCCAAGGGAAGCCAGGCGAGATGATCCCTTTGCTCAGGAGGCAGAGCCAGGAAGACAATGAGTTCAAGGCCCGCCTGAGAGGTGTTGCAAGTTAGAGGCTAGGCTGGCCTTCATGAGAATGGGTGGTACAAAATACCAGGGGCAGAAATAGATCGCCAGGCTGATGGGAAGTGAAGGGTCCTAGGTACCCGGTGTCCAGAATGGGTGAAGGCACACACAGCATGGTCCACCCACCCATGGAGAGGAGTGAGGGTCGGACATACACCACAGCGTTGAAGGGATCGTGAGGACACTTTGTGATCGGTGAGACAGGTGGTCTATCACCTAGGGGTAAGCCTCAGAGAACGCCTCTAGAGGACTATCTCGATTGTGTGGAGGTGGGGAGAATGTCCACTGTGGGTGGCACCATCCGCTAGCCAGGGGATCCTGGACCGCGTACAAGTGCACAAAGCAAGGTGCACATAAACATGAGTTTATTAATTCATCTCTCTCTGTTCCTTATATGAGTATGATCCCTCAAGAAGATTTAGCTTTTTATTTATTGTCTTATTACATATTTATTATGATGAGCAGACGATGCACTGGAGGGGCTGAGTAGACCCTGTCTCCCTTGAACGAGCTGAATAGACCCTGTTCTTGTCAGGACTTTGTCACAGTGACACCAAGGGAGACAGAGACATGAGGCCACAGTGGGCTCCATGCTCAGAAATGCCCAGAGACAGGAAGGGGATATGTAGGTGCTGGGTGGGTTAGGAAATGGGATAAATGCTCAGGAGAACAGGGCTTCTTCTTGGGTGTTGGAATGTTCTGGAACTGACTATAAAACACTATGCAGAGATATTTTAAAGCAATGAACTGCAGTTGACAGGGCGGGTTGCTGGGGCAATAAATCCTATCTTTTGTTCTTGTTTGTTTCTTGATACAGTCTCATTCTGTAGCCTAGGCTAGCCTGGTCAGTCCCACTCTGTAGCCAAGGCTAGGCCGGTGATGGCCAACCTCCTGACTCTGTCTTCCTACTGCTGGAACTCCAGGTGTGAGCTCCCACACCTAGCTTTGTGTCTTGGTTTTTAAGTTCACAGCAAATGGAATAAGCAAAGGCCTTCCCGTCACCCTCCTGAAGTCACACCCCAGGGTACAGCAGGCTGAGGGAAAATGGAAGCAGGGGAGTGTCCATGACAGCCATGCACAACAACCAGGGATGGAGCTGAGACGAAAAGGTGAAGCAGGGCTGGTGCTGGGCCCAGTCTACCTGCTGTCAGGGGTGCCCAGCGGGTCACCCCCAACCCACCATGCCACCCTCGAGAGGCCAACTGTGACCCGAGCCCCCAGCCCACTCCAAGGCCTCACCTCGTCACCTGCGTTCGGGTGTTGAAATCCAGAGAGCGCATGGACCGGAGCACCTCAATACAGCCCATGTACTGGGGAGAGAGAGTGGTCAGTCAGCAGGTGAGCCAGCCTAGGAACTGGATCGCTGCTGAGACTTAATTTTCTCTCCAGCTCCCCAGAGCTCTCCTCCCTCCCTGACATCTACAGCCACCGTCCCAGGACTCTGTGCCTGATGTCCTGGATCCACCCTCCCTCACCTACCATTGAGTCCCACCCAGCTCTGAACCCAAAGTTCAATTCAGTGTCCAGGCTCTCAGGCGGGATGGTGGCACGTGCGTTTATCGAGTCCAGTCACCACCCACAGACAAGATCCAGACAGGAACCATCTGGTGGGCACAGATGCGAACATCAGCCAACCACCGTCCACAGTTGGTAGAGCCCTCACCCAGCATGAACTAGGCCCTGGGCGCTGGCCCAAGCACCCTATGAACGCGGTGTGGTGGTGCACACCCGACCACAGTGCACGAGGCAGTGGTCAGGAGTTAAAAGCCATCTTCAGCTAGATAGGGAGTCCGTTCTTTGTTTTGTTTCTCTGCATAGCCCTGGCTGTCACAGAACTAAACTCTACAGACCAGGCTGGCCTCAAACTCAGAGATCCACCTGTCCCTGCCGCCTAAGTGTTGGGATTAAAGATGTGCACCACCACTGCCCAGCTACACAGGAAGCCTGAGGCCAACTTGGGATATAAAGACCAGGTCTCAAAAGAAGAAGAAACTTTGTAGGCCTCTATTTGACAAACATCTCCGTGGAAAGGGACACCTTCCGTGCATCCACCACCTGGCTTCCCCTCTGGAAGTGAAGCCAGCATGGGGGCACTTAGGAGGCTGAAGCAGGAAGATCAGAAGTTTGAGGTTACCCTGAGCTACGTAGGGGAACTATGTCAATGGAAGGGAAGAAATCTAGCGAGAAGAGGAAGTGACCAGAAATTACCGCCACTCCCTTCCAGCCCCATCTTGGCAGCCATAGCATAACCCCCATTCACAGGCTGTGTGGTGGGTTTGTGCATGTAACGTTTCAGGGTACCAGATGCCCTGGAGCTGAAGCTGGGGCTCCTGGGAGCCACCCAGCTGTGGGAACTAGGAAGAAGGGCTCTCAACTCAACCAGGCGGGTCCCCAGCCTGTCGTGATTTAGGCTTTGTTAGTTAATTCTGGAGTCATGCTTGGTGCAGAGGCTAGCCCTGAACCTCTGGGTCTGAGACGTTCTGCAGCTTCCCCACCCCCCGAGTGCTGGACCACCACACCCAGCTTATTTTGTAATTTTGCTGTTTGAAAGGCAGGGGTTCTTGTAGCCCAGGCTGGCCTCAAATTCACTATATAAAGTATGACCTTATACCTCCAGCCTCCACCTTCCAATTGCTGGGATTGCACCCACGTGCCATCATAACCAGCTCTCGATTAAAATAAAATAAAATAGATCAATGTATACACGCTTTCACCTCATGACTCCGATTCTAGAATTTTACCCCACAGCCCATCAGCACTGTGCCATGTTGCAGATGCCCCATGGGTGGGAAGAGACAGCTGAGGCATCCACCATCCCATCCCCCCACTCGTAACTACTGCCTCAGTTTCTCCTACGGGGTCCCAGCCCTGAAGGTACTCCCAGTGGAGGGAGCAGACTGTCCTGCAGACATAGGGGGCAGGGTGATCTGTGCTGGCTGAATTCACTCTCAGCAAATAAACAGCTTTGCAGCCCCAGGAGCTACCCGTGCAGGACACGCGGACATGAGATCTGCCCGTGCTCTCTGGAAGTTTATATTAAGTCGGCTGCCACTGCGTTGGAGAAGCTGAACAAACATGGCACGTGGGAGAAAAATGGCGCACAGTGGTAAAAGTGAGGCAGGTTATTTTTGTGAATTTATATGACATTTCCAAATTCTGCTGCTGGTGGGAAGGGGGAGTCATCATGAGAACATTCGTGTGACTCAACATGAAGGAGCACAGAGGGCATGCTCACACACAGTGCCACCAAGCAGAGGACAGGAAGACACTGACACTCTAAAGTGCAGTAATTCACTCCTCGTAGACCATGTGATTTTTCCAGTATGATATCAGCAAAAGGAACAGGGTTTCAGAAGCACAGGGACATTGGATGCATCCCTAGCAGTTATCTAAGGTGATATGACTGTCCAAGATGCAAGGAGCAACGAAGTGACCTGCATCCCAGCCAGGCTGCTCACATGCAAAAAGGGGTACAAAGAGGGCACTCAGGACCTGCCCAGGAAGGAGACTCTGAGCTCACATCTTCTGGACCACGGGACAATGACCAAGAGAAGGGAGCAGTACGGGAGGACCCAGGCAAATTGAGCAGCATTGCCAGGCCAGAAGTGGGTTAGAGACCAAGTGGAAGAGAGAAGAGGATGAAGGCTGGGAAGCCAAGGCCACAGGACCCTGCCGTGATGTTACAGGGTTCATGCACTCTGAGGTGAAGAGGTACAGGGGAGCTACAAACAGGAATGAGCTGAGGACCTCACCTATGAGATGAATGGATGGTCAGAAGGGGGATGAGAGGGAAGATGGGTGGAGTGGATGGGTGGATGGATGGATGGGTGGGTGGGTGGAGTGGGTGGGTGGGAGGATGTATGGTGGGTGGGTGGATGGATGGTGGGTGGATGGGTGGGTGGGTGGGTGGGTGGATGGATGGTGGGTGGATGGGTGGTGGGTGGATGGGTGGGTGGATGTATGGATCTATAGGTAAATGCTGTGGGGTATGCTCTTTTACACTCTAAAAATTTGTCACTTGTTTTGGTTTAATAAAATGCTGATTGGCCAGTAGTCAGGCAGGAAGTATAGGCAGGGAAACCAGACTAGGAAAATTCTGGGAAAGACAGAGATGCATTCATTATCCAGAAGCAGAGAAAGCAAGATGAGAAAGGGTACCAAACCACATGGCTAAACATAGAAAAAAATTATGAGTGAATCTAAGTCAAAGAGCTATTTAGTAACAAGCCTGAGCAATGGGTCAAACAGTTTATAATCAATATAAGCCTCTGTGTTTAACTGGGACTCAATGGTTGTGGGACTGAATGGGACAGAAACTTCCATCTACTGATAGGTGGATGGGTGGGTGGGTGGGTGGGCAGAGGAATGGGAGGTTAGATAAGTCATGAATGGATGACTGTTGGGTGGGTAAGTGGGTGGGTGAGCAGATGGCCGATGGTGAGTTGTCAGTTCCTGGATAGAGAAGAGTAACAGATAAACAGACAATGTGGACTCCCTATCAGGCGTATCTCACTATGAGTGTATCAGAGAGCATCACCCAGGCCCCCTGCTTTGGAAGGACCCAGTTGCTCCCACATCCCTCATTCCTAACCCATCTCTGCCAGTGTCACTGCCCCAGGGAGGCCAGGGGTGCTGATGGCTCATAAGTAAAGTACTTGCCACACAAGCATGAGGACCTGAGTTCACAACCCCAGCACCCACATAAAAAATGGGGCATCAGGATACACACTGATAACCCCACTGTATACACTGGTGCACTGATAACCCCACTGTATACACTGATGCACCGATAACCCCACTGTATACACTGTATACACTGACGCACTGATAACCCCACTGTATACACTGACGCACTGATAACCCCACTGTATACACTGTATACACTGATAACTACACTGTAGGAGACAGAGAGAGATGCAGAATTTCTGGGACTTGCTTGCTGGCCAACCTCGTCCAATCGGTGAGCTATGGGCCAGTGAGAGTACATACGCATATGTGTACAACACACACACACACACACGTGCACAAACACACTAAGGGGAGGAAGGCTATGCTACACAGGATGGAGTAAGCAACCATCAGCTGCCATGCCTCAGGACACAAATGTACAAGGGTCCCAGTCAGTGTGGTTCTGAAGTCATGTGGCCCTGTTCTGGTGGGTCAGTTGGGAAAAGCATCACAAACGTGGCCCACAGACACCAGGAGAGGAGCTAGCCAAGGACAGTCAAGACCCTGAGGATGAATAGGTCCCCAGAAACAGACTGACAATTCCCACAAGGATAGTGCTTACAATACTTCCATCCACATTCTAGAGGCCAAAGACCAGGACTCAGGTCTGCTAGGGCCTACTTGGGGCCAAGCTGCCTACAGTGGGCCCTTCCTGCCTCTCCCAGGCTTCTGTGTGACCACGGTCCTCTGAGGCCTTTGATTGGCAGCTACGGAGCTCACTCTGCCTGACCTGTCACAGCCTCCTTCCCCATGTCTTCCCGTGGTTTTCTGAGGACAGCAGTGACCAGATGTAGGACCTGGCCTTCCTAGTCCAAGCCCATCCCCACTGCATCTCCCATCTGCAGATATGCTGTGCCCCAAAACAGCTGCATTCTGGGGTATCTGGTGAGCGTGAATCTGGAGGGGCACCTTTACCCAGCTGCTCACAACCTGGGTGCATGACGAAGCTGCTGGGCTAGCCAATGCAAGCTGTTCACCCAGAGTCTCTCTCTTCTGACACACTCCTCCAGGTTTGAGCCGCTGAACCAGGCTGGCAGTGGCCAGGACACTGGCATCTCCACTCCTGGGAAAGACTCAAATGGCTTTCTGCTTCACTGGGTTCTGCAGCTCAGAAAACATCACAGTGTGGTGACACTGGTCCCCAGATGAATCTAGATAGCCAGGGTTTGACCTGAACTCATCTGCAGGTCACTTCAGTCACAGGTTATAGTCACAGGGTCCCAATGTGGGGGGGGGGCGTGACCAGGCTACTGGCCATAGGGATGTATGAGAGAACAGGGTGGGTGCTGGTTAGACAGAGCCTCTTACTGACATTGACAGAGCAACCTTAGGCCCAATTCCATGTGCCTCAGTTTCCCTATCTGTAAATGAAGGTGGTGCATCCTCTCTGAGGAGCAAGAGCCCTGCTCGGATGGACCCTTGTGATCATCCCCGTGTGACTTGGCTGTTCCTTGCTCTGACCTTTCTCATTGTCAATGGGGAGGTCAGACTGGCTCCCCGTGCTCAAATTGATAAGGCTCAACCTGGGCAGCAGGTGGACGCCTCAGCTGCTTCGCCCTGCACGCCTTTCTGTCCTGTCCATTTCTAACATGGACACCATTCTGCATAACCCACAGTCACCCAGATCCACATCACTGTCAGCTCTCCCCACACCTTCCAGGTCCCCCTTCAATCCCTGTACCCCTCTGT
This sequence comes from Alexandromys fortis, assembly GCF_014885135.2. Taxonomy (NCBI): domain Eukaryota; kingdom Metazoa; phylum Chordata; class Mammalia; order Rodentia; family Cricetidae; genus Alexandromys; species Alexandromys fortis. Next base: position 2,144,446 of record NW_026068096.1, on the reverse strand, counting down.
GCCCCGTGATACTGTTCTGACAATACCCTGAAATGATCCTTTGGAAACCCCAGGCTCCATCTTATCAAGGTCTTCCACTGCAATCGGAGACCACTCTTTTGTTCCAGGCACCTAGACCCAAACAATCACACAAAAACATATTACAACACTCTCTGACCTATTAGCTCAGGCTTCTTATTTACTAACTCTTACATCTTAAATTAACCCATTTCTGTTCATCTGTGTATCGCCACGAGGCTGTGGCTTACAGGGTAAAGTTCTGTCCTGGTGTCTCCTCTGACTCCATCTCCTCTCTCTTCCAGCCTGGCTCTATTCTGCTAAGTCATTGGCCAAAACAGCTTTATTTATCAACCAATAAAGGCAACACATACACATCATTCCATTGTTCCTAGAAAATTCCAGATCTGCCTCCTGCACAGAGCCTTTGCGCTGGCTGTGTCCTGCCAGAAATGTCTCCTGTGTTGTTTTCTGCCGGAGGTTTCCACAAGTTCAAGTCTCAGCACTTGAGACATGTGTTCCAAAGCACTGTGACCAGAGAAGCTACAACTCCCATGGACGTCACACAGTTTTACCACCCCCGCCCCATCAGGACCTTCAGTCTTCCCATGGGCAGTCTTCTTGTGTATTTATTATCTACTTCTCCTGTGCAATCAAAGACCTGGCAGATGGAGATCAGAGATTTCCCTTGTCCTCCGCAATGTCACTACTCCATAAGGGCTGATCTAAATACCACACTGCTTTCACCCCAACATTTGGAGCCCCAACAATGACAGTATGTGAACTCTCAACATGTATCCACCAGGGCTGGAGAGATGGCTCAGAGCATTGCCTGCTCTTCCAAAGGTCCTGAGTTCAATTCCCAGCAACCACATGGTAGCTCACAACCATCTGTAATGGGGTCTGGTGCCCTCTTCTGGCCTTCAGGCATATACACAGACAGAATATTGTATACATAATAAATAAATATTTTTTTAAAAATGTATCCACCAGACAGGACAGGCTGGAGGAACTGGGTGAGAGGTAGCTGAAGGCAGCATTGGTGGGACGCTTTCTCACAGTGACACCAGAATAGATGAACATCAAACCATGTGGACACAGGAGAGAGGAGACTGCGGGGAGGGACCCAGTGCCACAGCTGGCAGCAGACACACACCCAGAGGACTCGGTGTCAAGGCCAAAGGGCAGGAGGGTTATCACTTAGTATGGCTGGAGATGGACAGAACACAAGGGGAGCGCATTAGCACTCCATCTGAAGGCTGGTCTGTGCAGATGGCATCTGGGGGTCCAGGAATCTCCACTGGCCCTTGGGTTGAGACTTAGCATTTGTTCTAGCCTCAAACTCCTCTCTAAACTGTTCAGTTGTCTTATAACAGGGTCTCGAATAGCCTAGGCTAGCCTCAAACTCACCATTCAGGCAAGGATAACCTTGAATTCCTGCTCCCACTGCCCCCACTTTCCAAGTACTAGAATGACAGGTGTGAGCCACCTTGTGTCTTGGCTTGACTTTGTGTCTCAGTCAGTGCCTGAGGACCCACCCTGCTCCGGGGAAACCTCCCCTGGATCCACAACACCTACAACAAACATACTTTCTTCTTTGAGTCTTTCTGTGTGCTTAAGCATTTTGAGACAGAACTGGAACTCACTATGTAGACCAGGCTGGCCTTGAACTCACAGCTTCCCCAGTGCAGGGATTAAAGGTATACACCACCATGCCCACCTTCTTTTTCTTTGGCTGTGTAGCCCAGGCTGGCCTACAACCTTCAGCAATCCTCCTGCTGCAGCTTCCTGAATGTTGGGATTACAGGTGTGCCCCACCAGTCACAGCTGAAGTCACCTCTAAAACAGGTCCTACTTGCAGATCCCCAAGGCATAAATATTGGAGGACTCAACCCAGTTCACACAGAAGGAAGTGACACTGTGGATCACGGTGGGGAAAACAGGACACCCGCTTAGCATCCTGGTCCAGGACAGCCAATAAACGGCATTCTGGGATCATTTGTCATCTCATAAACTGTGGTGAGCATGACACCGGACTAGGGTGCCTATAGTGAGCGTCACACACCAGCCTACTTTCAAGTGGTTGATAAAACTGCACACACAGGAGTTGAGGCTTAGAGTGAAGATAAAAGGTCCGTGGTGACAGGTGGGCACGTGGGAGACCATCCCCCACATCTCATCCCTTGCAAAGGTCACAATAAAAACCTGGCGGAGGTGCGACTGGGGCTGGCGCTCAGTGTATACAGACCTCGCCTGGCATAAAGAAGACTCTGAGTTCCATCCCCAGCCCCATACAGATGGAGATGGGGCGTGGGGGTGCGTGACTGTCACCACAACATTTGCCAAGTAGAAGCAAGGGGCTACATAGTGACTTCCGTGTCAGCCCGAGCTACAAGAGACCCTGTTTCAAAAACAAAACAAAGACTAAAGCTCCGGGAGTGGTGACAGACATGCAACATCCCAATATTAGTGAAGCTGATGAGGCCGGCTGGTAGCTGGCAGTCGGAGCTCGAAATCCCCTCCTCAAATCCCTATTTCCTCCCACCCCTGCAAAAATAGAAGGGATAAACAGCCAGGTCCATTAGCTTCATTAGTAGAACCCCGAGCACCGAGCTTAGTTTCCATGCTCCATCCAAAGTCTTTGCGTGTCCCCACTACATCGCTGCAAAGTCGCTTTCCCTGAGACTCCGAGAGTGAGAGGGTACTCCGTTCTCTCCCTGGTCCTCACCTAAGGACTCTTTCACCCAACAGCAAAGGGGGGGATAGCCTGCGCATGCGTGCGTTTCCTCCCCACCTGCGCCCTCTCCCCGCCCCTCCCCACGTGATGCCGTGGGAACCCGGACCCCAGAGCCTGCGGGTGGGGGCGGCCAAGAAGCGCGCACCGGAGACGGGGTTCCATGGTAGTGGGGAAGAGCTCACTTGGCTCTTTTTGAGATACGGGACCAAAGTGGAGGGGTCCCCGAACCCGACGTGCCGGGAAGGAGGCTGGGCGCACTCACCCGCACGATGTAAGAGACCCCGGGCCCCAGGACCCTGGCGTCGGGGTGCAGCCAGCCGTGAGCTGGCTTGTGGATGAAGCCGCCCTTGCGCGCCCACTCATCGGCGACGTCTGGGGTCCCCCGTGCGCACCGCGTTCCCGAACCCCGGCAGCGGCCGAGCGCGGGCAGCGGGCAGGGCGCGGCGCAGCGCGGTTCGCAGGCGCCCAGCACGGCGGTCAGCGCGGGGACCCCTGGCTCGGGCTGCGCCTCAGCCGTCCCCGCCGCGCGCGCCGCCGCCGGACCGCGACCCAGGAAGCCGCCGGGTGCCGCAAACTTCCACTGCGGCATGCGCGGCAACAGCGCGCAGAAGGTGGTGGGCGCCTCGGGCTCGGGGGCCGCGCGGCCACCCGGACCCTGAGTCATGGCCGCGGCCGCCGAGGAGCCCCGGCTGAGCCTGGCACGGAGCCGCGCGCTCCTCCCCGCCTGGTGATGTCACCGCTTCGCGCAGCGCGCAGCCGCGGGGGGCTGCGCTCCTAGGACCCCAGCCCTTCGCTGGCGGCACCCATTCGACCCCGCACGGCCTGCCGGGGCTCCCAGAGGGGCTGTCCACTCACACGCTCTGACCGGTGGGGAAACTGAGACTAGTGTCTGCAGATGGGAGGCGGGGCGCGATCCTCCAACCTCGAAGTGCCCCTTCGACCCCCGCTCCAGCACCATTCTACCCTTCGTCTGAATGGAGAAACTGAGGCCTGGGGTCGCGGGTGCAGGGCGTCATCCATCCTCCAACCCCGAGGTGCCCGTCACCACCGTTCCAACAACATTATGCTTTTCTTCTAAGTTGGGAAACTGAGGCCTGGCTTTGTAGAGGCATCCTCCTCCCTTCCCTAAGTGACCCCTAAGCCACTGTTCCAGCCGGACTGTGCTTTCTTTCCTGAGTAGGGAAACTGAAGCCAGAGCAGTGGGAAAACTAAGGACTAGGGTAGGGAGAAGATAGCAGAGGCAGGATGTGAGGGTTTCAGTCGCCGACACTTCCAGCCATATCCCGACTAACTACTTCAAAATAGGGCATGGGCCAGCGCGGAGGCTGGGGTCCAGGACTCGAGAACCTCCAACTCAGAGGCGTCCCCTTCCCCTGTTTTGCTATTTAGTGGGTAAATTGAAGCCTGGGGCGGGGACAATGTTTAAAGGGAAACTGACGGCTGGAGGTGAATCAAGTGCCCCGGACAGCGCAGCCGCAGGCGGGGCTGTGGCTGGAAGGGTCTGAGAGTAAACACAGACCGCCTCTGCGGACTCCTGGCCTGTTGCCACGGCTGTAAGCCAAGGACTCCCGTTGGTTCTTGGGGTTATTAGAACCCGAATATCAGAACTCTCAGGCCCGCCACCAGTCTCACCCCAGGCTCAAGGGACCTCTGAGATGCCTCCCTCAGACCCCAAGAGGATTCCTTCTGTGAGGGAAAGGGGTTGGCATCACCACCCTATCTCTGTCTCCCCCACCCACCCACCCACACTCCCAGGACAGTCCTGCCGGGAAACAAAGGGAAGAGGGCTGGGCGGGGCAGGGTGTGGAGGAGGGGCAAGGCCAGCCAGATCGATGAGGAGAGAAACTAGATCACTGCGTGCGCCTGCGAAGGGGGCTGGCGTGCGCACGCTCGCGCCCGCCCGGACGCTTAGCAACATCAACAAAGACACACCACTGAGCCCTTGGTGCTCTCGGCTGGAGGAAGACTGTGGCTGGGCTGAGGTCTGCGAAAGGAGGCTATGGGATCTGGCTGTGTCGAGTGTAGATCTCGGCATTCCGGGTCTGGGTGCCATCCATCCTGTGTTCTCTCCATTGTAGAGAGGGTTGGTTCTACTCTTTAACCTGCTGTACGACAGTAAATCATACTACAATAGTTTAAACTCCTACACACCCTTCAAAGCCCAGCTTCACAGAACCCCTCCCCAAGAACCTAGCAGGTCCCACAATCCAAATCCAGGCTCTAACTCTAGCCTCCTGGTGTCAAGGTCTCCCATTTGCCCCATCTGGACCGGAAGAGGTTTGTAGAGTTGTGGATCTGGAAGGCAATGTTTCTGTTCTTTTGTGGCCAAAAGTAAACCAAAGTGCAAGCCGGGTGGCGCATGCCTTTAATCTCAGCACTCGGGAAGCAGAGACAGACTGAGTTTGAGCCCAGTCTAGTCCAGGAGAGCTAGGTCCAGGACAGGCTCCAAAGCTACAGAGAAACTCTGTCTCAAATAAATAAATAAATAAACAAACAAACAAACCAATGTGCACAATGCTGACAACTGTTGGAGGAACAATTTATTGGCAAGCAACTCTAGAGGGTGGGATAGGTAGGGCAGAGGTATCAGGATCACCTCCAGGAGAATTCTCCTGCCTCATCTGTAGAAACCCAAGTGGCCTAGATGCTGAATTCTAGGACACAGCCCCTTGTCCTGCCAAGGGAAGGGATACTTCTCCCTGGCCTGGCTTGACCTAGGAAAAGAAACTGGGGCCCTGGAAGAGGACTCACCCTGACCCCGGATGGGGCCTTGGGTCACTGGCCCCAGGGACAGAAAGATCAAGTGGCCCCTAAGGACCTCAGACTGCCGGAAGGGTGGCATCTCCTCTGCCCAGGGAAACTGTACCCAGCAGCCATCAGCATTTGGTGTCCCCTGCCACTGAAGATACCCGCTTTGAGTGACGGATTCCCATGGAGTATGCCGGGGCCCGGGCCCGGTTCACGGTGACCTGCTCTGGGTTGTGAGTACCAGGACCAGGTGTCTCCTCCAGGAGCCGAGGGGCTCGGGGTCTCCCCAGTATGCTGAAGGCCGGCCTACGCTGTCGGTAGGTGTTGGGGTCAGGAGTCTCATACTGCCCAGGGCCTGGAATCTCTGAGGGATCCTGAGCGGGGCGTGCTGGGGGCCTGCGGCCCACAACTGTGAAGCTGGGGCTGCTAGGTTTGATAAAGATCTGCGATCCCCAGAGGGGTGGCATGCTGTAGGCATTGGGGGCAGGAAAAGAGGCGTCTGGGGGCTTCTGTCGGAGGCGGGAGCCCAGAGTGAAAGCTGGGGGGTTCCGCTGGCGAACCGGGGGAGCCTTCTCTGGGCTGTAGGCCCCAGGGCCTGGTGTCACCTCCAGACCTGGGGAGTGAAGGAGCATTCGCACAAGATGGAGGCCTCACCGGACCTGCATCAGACATCACGAAGACCCAGAGTCTAGCCCAAGCAAATTCTTCACACATGCATTCTGTGCCTGATACTCCTGGTTGGAGCCAGCAGAGGCTCCCACTTCCACCCCAGAGTCCAGACATCAGCCTCCTGCTTCCCACGCCCACCAGCTGGTACCTTCGACCCCTCCAAGGCCCCATGATCACCCGGATTGTCCTCCTTGAAGATCTGGGCATCCTGAGATAGAGCTCTAGGTGGCCTGAGTCTACCAGGAAGTTCACTAAAGATGTCTCAGCATTAGTGTGACTAAAGAGCTGGGGCGGGGCCGTGAGTGAAGGCTGAGCAGAGCCATGGAGCACAGGGAGATGGATGAGTGGGTAGGCAGGAAGATGGGATGGGCAGAAGAGTGGGTGGATGGGTGGGTGGGTGGGTGGATGGATGGATGGGTGGATGGGTGGGTGGATGGATGGATGGGTGGATGGATGGATGGATGGATGGATGGATGGATGGGCAGGTGGATGGATGGGTGGATGGATGGATGGATGGATGGATGGATGGATGGATGGATGGATAGGTGGATGGATGGATGGATGGATGGATGGATGGATGGATGGGCAGGTGGATGGATGGATGGATAGATGGATGGATGGATGGATGGATGGATGGATGGACGGGTGGATAGGTGGGTGGGTGGATGGGTGGGTGGGTGGGTGCGTTGGTGGAGGGTGGTTGGATGGATGCATAGGTGGGTATATGAATGACTGGGTAGATGCATGGATGGACTGATAACATGCAGAGAATAAAATCAAGTGTTTGAGCATTCCTCTGGGACCATGAAGGGGCTTTAAAAAAGGGCCCCTAGGCAGCAGGGTCACCATGTGTTGTTCACCCCAGCTCAAGGCTGCGGGACTGGAGTAGTGAGCCTTCCTGAAACTCAGATTGTATCGCTGTGAACACTCAAGTTTAGAGCTCCAATCGTGCAGGAAGAGGACAGCCTCCCAGACTGTAAAAGGCCACTTCCCACCACACACATTGTACTCACCTCGAATCTTGCCCCGGCCCTGCATGGAGTAGGCAGGGGGACAGCTACGGCCAAAGCGAGTAACTCTGGGGTCCAAGAAATACACGGGTCCTGGGCTGGAATCCTGAAGTGGTGCTGGGGAAAGGACCCGAAAGCGCAAAGGTGCCGTGAGCTCCGGGCTCCCCACACCTGGCCCAGAGCCGCCCAAGAGCCTACCTGGGAAGGACTGACTCTCCTGAAAGGGGTCAAGCAGTGGGACTGTGTGGGGCACGCCAATCCCAGCTGGGCCTTGGCTCACGCTGAGTCACCTGGAGTCACCCTTGAGATGGCTCAGCTTGCCTGACCCACATTTTCACATCAGTGTAGAAGGAAGAGATCACAAAGGCTACAGTTGGTACCATTTTCACAGTTGTATATGGAACCTAGGCAGTCATAAATGGTAGTCTTGAGCTTCCCCCTCAGCCACACCTGTGGATTCTAGGCTGGGCTCCACCCTGACCACGCCCCCAGTTTCTCACTGGGGGGATTCTAGGCGGGGCTCCACTCTGACCACGCCCCCAGCTCCTCACTGGGAGATTCTAGGCAGGGGCTTCATCCTTTTTCCCTTAAACACTTGATCCTCCTGCCTCAGTTTTTGAGTTGTCAAAAACGACAGATCTGTAGCATCATGCTTGGCCTGGTCACTGGTTGCTGGACTTTAGACACTCCATGCTGGGCCCGCAGGTGAGGGCTAAGCTTCACCAAGTCTTTCTCAAAGCCTCAGTGAGTCCCAGGATGTGCGTAGGTACCACGCAGTTGTGGGCTTCTGTGCACGCCCACACCGGCAGTGTTTGCACACACACAGTCTCCCTACTAACCCTATGGTGGTCACTAATGTTAAAGAATGGGCTCAGAAGCACCCTACGCCTGTGCGCCTAACAGCTCTTCCCTAGCTTAGAGCTAATCTAAATGACTCCCAGGATAGGAGGAATGGGGTTGCAGTCACCGATATGTGCTGGGCCACACACAGGAAGATGCCTGTCCCTCGTCACCTCAGCCAGCCTGTGGCAAGCAGAACTGTTGGTGCTCAGCCCCTGCTCGGCCCGCGCAAACCTGCTTTCCATCTCCTATGCAGTTTGTGTAATGAGAGAACCCAGCTCGCCAGCCAGGACACGTCTCTCCCGACCTGCAGGCTGCAGCGGGTGGGCTTTTCTCCTGGGTCCCCCTTCACCAAACTTTCTCTTTTTTCGGGGGGGGGGTGTCCTAGAACTCGATCTGTAGACCAGGTGGCCTCAGGCTCACAGAGATCCACCTGCGTGTGCCACCACACCCAATTAAGAGTTCATTTTTCAGTTAAACGCTGTGTACTTGTCGGGGAGGATTTGTGCTCTGTGGGTGCGGGGCCCACAGAGGCTGGCAGACAGCATCGGATTCCACTGGAGGTGGAGCCACCGTCACCGTCTCCAGCCCCATCCCTAGGACTCTACCCACTGAACCACACCCTGAACCCTGGCCACCCAATCCTTGCTGACCCATCAAAACCTTGGTGTCTGGTCAGATGTGATGATATACATCTGTGATCCCAGAATTCGGGTGATGGAGGCACCTGAGCTACATGAGGAGGCAACAACCTACCCGACGTGGCACAGCCACTGGGAGGGAGACCAGACCTACCTACCCGGCCTTGCTCACCCTGAGGTCTTCTTCAGCAGAATTTTGGGGGCCCAAAGAGGTCCCTGTACTCCTCAGCTGGCCTTACCTTCACTGGGCCGCTGAGCCAGTGAGTAGGCGGGACTGGCTGTCTTGGTGCAGTCGTGGTTGACATAACCAACGGTGGACGGAAGAACGTACAAGCCAGGTCCGGAGCCTGAGACCCAAAGACCATATCAGAGCTGGTGTCTGCAACCCTGAGAGGCTGGGCAAAGCGTCCCACCCTGGTCCCCCAGTCACCTCCATGGCAGAGTAAGCAAAGGGGTCCTGGAGGACTGGATGACACCCACATTGTGAGCTGGTCATGAGTCACAGGACTGTGGAGATTCAGGAAATAGGCTAACACAGGAAACAGGCTGGGAGCAAAGACCCTCACTGGTGGGGAAACTGAGGCTAGGAACAGGACAGTTGTGTTACAGGGGTTACAAAGCTGAAAGCATAGACCCTATCACAGGTGGGGAAACAGACGCTAAGGGCAGAGATACTTCTCATGAGCGGGAAAACAGGCCAACAGGCCAAAGCAAAGAGACTCACAAGAGAGAAAACCGAGGCCAGGATATAGAGACCACTACAATTAGGGAAACTGAGGCTGGGGACATAGAAATCATCGAGGGAGGGAAACTGAGCTCAAGACAAAGAGATCATTCTGGAGGGGAAGGTGAAGCCAGCACAGAGAAACACCACCTGGGGGGAGATGGAACCTGGTGTAGATCTGAGCCCACTGTCCACCCTAAAATGGGAAACTGAGGCACAGGCTACAGCCTGAATCCTCCACAAATGCCCCCCCCCCACTGAACCCAGCCTCAGCCCCTTCACACACTCTGCAGGTCCCACAGGGACCCCCCCTCTGACTCCTTCCCTCCAGTCCTGCCCTACTGTGCTCCCAACCTGTGTCCCTGCTGGGCAAGCATGCAGGACCAGCAGATCCCACAGGGGACGTATGGACATGCGGTCCTGCCTTAGATGCTGCCTCTGCTGAGCCCTCTCCCACAAGGCCAGCACAAACCATTCTCCAGGGTGACCATTCCACAGGACTTCCTCAGCCCGGTCTCTGGAATGTGGCCCTCAGCCACCCGCCGGGCCAGGGGTACTGTGGCCAACCTGGCCGCTGGGTCGCAGCTGAGGGTCCCCATGGTGAGCAGGGCCTGGTGTGGGCTCCTGTGTCCTGCTGCTCTGGAGCCACAAACCAGGCACTGTCCCCGATCCTCACAGCTCAGCCAGTGTGTTGGCAGAGGCCTGGCCTCACCACACCCTCCCACCACCACACAGACAGCCCCTTGTCCCTACGCAAGGATCTTGGGGCCTAACCAGAGCCAGGCTGGTCGCCGGACGCTGGCCTGGAAGAGGAGCTGAGATCAAGTGTCAGCCAGGTGGCTGGATGGCCCAGGAAAGACTCCAGTGTCAGCCGAACAGGTCCCCAAGGAGCTGACTGAGCTGGGCCACCGGGCCAGAGCAGGCCCCAGGGAGCCAGGACTGCAAACAGGACACCCCCAGCCGCAATGATAAAGAGTGCAGCGCCCCATTTCCACAGAGCCCAGGGTTGTGTACAGCACATCCCCAACTCAGCCAAGTGCTCATCAGCAGGCGTGTACCGAGTACCTGGTATTGTATACCTGACTCCTTTTAGGGTGGCGTGAACAAAACAGGAGTAAACTGGTAAAGGGCAGGTATGTTCTTACCGTGGGGAGAGAAGCTAGGCAATAAAGGAAGTGGATTGTTCTGGTGTGGAGCATGCTGAGAAGGAAGGCGTCAGGAGGAGAGGTCCTGAGGCAGGACTGAGGACAGCGGTCTAGGGCGGTTCTGTGTTCTCACCCTTGCTTAGGGCTGCTGGAGCAGCTTCAGGTAGGGAGTTCTGGGAACACTGGCCTAGTGAACAAGGACACACTTTTGCCCGAATGCTTGCCTCTAAGCTGCTGGGCATTCTTTTAACGTAGTGACTTGGGGTTTTGGCGGAGAGAAGGACTCACATTGTAGCCATGCTGACCTTGAATTCCTCCGCCTCCCTGCTGCTAGGACCACAGTCAAGAGGTCAAGAGCGTCACCTGTGGTCTCAGATGGAGGAAACGGAGGAGGATGCTCTATATTATTTCTATATTTCTCTCTGTTTCACCACCATCCGGCACACCTATATTTCTGCGTATATAGATGGGCTACATAGGTGATACGAATTATGACCGGTGGTGGTGCACACCTTTAATCTCAGCACTCAGGAGTCAGAGGCAGGCAGATCTCTGAGTTAGGGGCCAGCCTGGTCTACAGAGTGAGTTCTGGGACAGCCAGGACTGTTACACAGAGAAACCCTGTCTCAAAAACAAATAGTTACGTGGCTGTACAGAGTTCATGAAGTTTAAGGAGCTGAGACAGAGTCGATACTGGATCATAACAAAGCAGACCAAGCATGGGAGGGGGCTGCTGGGACAGTGCTAGAAGGTGAGCTGCCATGTTCTGTTACAAGGTAAAGGGCCAAACTGATCAGGGAACAGCAGGTTTGCATCCTGACCCAGATGGGCAAACAGGTGGCTGGCAGGCAATCCAACAGACGGTGTCAACCAGGGGACAAAACTGGATCTGCACCCAGGAAAAGTTAGGGAGTCCTTGACACACACACACACACACACACACACACACACACCAGTAAGCAGACAATGAATGAATTGGTGTGGGGCCACCAGTGTCCTTCATGGGATCCAGGTGTGGGGTCACCAGTGTCCTTCACAAGATCCAGGTGTGGGAGCACCAGTGTCCTTCATGGGATCCAGGTGTGGGAGCACCTGTGTCCTTCACTTCACGGGATCCAGGTGTGGGGTCACCAGTGTCCTTCACTTCATGGGATCCAGGTGTGAGGTCACTGGTGTCCTTCACGGAATCCAGGTGGGGGGGGTCACTGCTGATGTGGTAGAGTCTTCTGTTTTGTGTTGATTTCATTGGTTAAATAAAGAGACTGCCTTGGCCCTTTAATAGGACAGAAAATTAGGTAGGCGGAGTAAACAGAACAGAATGCTGGGAGAAAGAAGCTGAGTCAGGCAGTCGCCATGATTCTCCCACTCCAGACAGACACAGGTTAAGATCTTTCCTGGTAAGCCACCTTGTGGTATTACACAGATTATTAGAAATGGGTTAATCAAGATGTGAGAATTAGCCAATAAGAGGCTGGAATAATGGGCCAGGCAGTGTTTAAAAGAATACAGTTTCCCTGCCGGCGGTGGTGGTGCACGCCTTTAATCCCAGCACTTGGGAGGCAGAGGCAGGCGGATCTCTGTGAGTTCGAGGCCAGCCTGGTCTACAAGAGCTAGTTCCAGGACAGGAACCAAAAACTATGGAGAAACCCTGTCTCGAAAAATAAAAAAATAAAAATAAAATAAAAAAAGAATACAGTTTCCGTGTAATTATTTCTGGGCATAAGCTAGCCAGGCATCTGGGCGGCAGGAATGCAGCCTGCCACTCCATACTACACACTGCATCCTTCATGGGATCCAGGTGTGGGGCCACCAGTGTCCTTCACTTCACAGGATTCAGGTGGAGGATTTTGCACCTTCCCTTGCTTGGATGAGTCTGATAAATCGTTGGTCCTGGTTTACCTGATGTTTCTTTAATATGTCCGTGTGTCCCCCACAACCTTGATTGACCTCCATGAACACAGAGCAGTCCTGTCTGACCACCAGGAATACATGATGTGTCGACCTTGTGTTAGCCACATAGGCTACAGTTACGGGGCCAACCGAGGAGGGCTGTGGTCATTCTTCTCCTCAGGACAAAGCCAGAGGCTGCTTGTAAAATGGTGGAGTTGCCTAGAGCAATGTACAGTGGGGGGAGGACATGACTGTTTTATCCAATATGGAGTAACTTAGGGTAGGGCACAGCCTGCTGGACAGAGCCTCATTCTGCCTCTCTACAACCAGAGCTGCCCAGTCAGAAAGACAAGATCCTTCCCCTGGCACTGGCCATAGACCCAGAGCCAGGCAGAGACAGGACCAGGCAGAGAATTCTCTGATCCCCACCGGAGGCTATTTCCTGGGCCCAGCCCGCCAGAAAGCCCCGGAGTGCAGGAATCTAGGGCTCAACCTGCATGTCTGTTTCTCCATAGGGACCAGGGAAAGTTTAGGTAGGAAAGTCTTGGAAGCAGAGGAATGGAGGGAGAAAGGGAACAGAGAGACAGAGAGACAGGGTGGAGAAGGAAGCAGAGAGACAGGGGCACAGGCATGAAAGGCCTGGTCTGGGCAGGAAGGAATCTTCGTGTGGCACATGGCAGGGGAAGGCTTGAGGGCTGGTGGATTCTGGAGCCCACAGCACAGGGAACTCATGGGTACCCTCTGGTGGATGACTGGTGAATAGGCCCTAGCATGTCTGTAGGTCTGCGGAGATTAATACAAGGAAAGAAAGATGGGGACATGAGGAAAAGACAAGTAAAAGCATTAGAAGGGATGGAAAAGTGGAGGATGGTAGAGGATAGTGGAGGGTGGTGGAGGGTGGTGGGGGG
>NW_026068096.1:2128505-2130254 GCF_014885135.2 Alexandromys fortis | reverse complement strand
GGGGGATGGTTGGATATGGTGAACAGTAATGGTAGATTACAGAATATAGTGGAGCATGCTGGGAGGATGGTTGAGTTGGTGGGTGAAGGTGTGAAGGAGTGGGAAGATGGTGACAACTGACCATACTATTTTATTTTATTTTTTATATTTTCAAGACAGGGTTTCTCTGTGTAACTGTCTTTGCTCTCCTGAAACTCACTTTGTAAACCAAGCAGGCATGGAACTCACGGAGATCCACCTGCCTCTGCCTCTTGAATGCTGGGATTAAAGGTGTGCGCCACCACCAGACAGAAATGAGAGGTCTAAAGGAAGACTGACCGGAATGAAGAGTGTGGTGCCCTCAGGATGAGACCTCACTCAGCTAACCCAGCAGCCTGTGAAAGGAAAAAGTTATGCAAACCTAATTTAAGGAGGGAGGAGCAGGTTCTAGACCCAACAGACAGGAGAACTTGGCAGCTTCAGCCGTGTGGTTCTGGCTTTGTCACGAAGTGTACAGGAGATGTGCAGAGATGGCTCATCAGTTAAAAACACCAGGTACAGAGGACCTGGATTCAATCTTACATGGCAGCTGACAACTGTCTGTAACTCCTGTTCCAAGGGATCCAACTCCCTCATGCAGACAAAACATCATTGTACATAAAATCAAAATTTAAAATCTGGGGGGAGGGGCTGGAGAGATGGTTCAGCGGTTAAGAGCACTGGCTGCTCTTCCAGAGGTCCTGAGTTCAATTCCAGCAACCACATGGTGGCTCACAGCCATCTATAATGAGATCTGGTGCCCTCTTCTGGCATGCAGGCATACATAGAAGGAATGTTATATACATAATAAATGAATAAATCTTAAAAAATAAAATAAAACAAATAAAAACTGGGGGGGACTGGAGAAATGGCTCAAGCAAAATCAAAGAAATAGAATTTGAGGTTTATCCTGCTGGGTTCTGAGTCTTGCTTTGGTCCTACAATTTTTTGTTTGTTTGTGTTTGCTATGTCCCCTTTCTTCCCTTTTGAAATGACAATGTATGTTCTATGCCATTGTATGTTGGAAGTATGTAATTTTACAGGAGTCACAATAAAGACTCACTTAAGTCTCAGAAGATTGATCTCTGAGACAGTGTTGAGGCTAAAAGATTATGGGGACTTTTTTATTTTATGTACATTGGTGGTCTGCCTGCATGTGTGTCAGTGTGAGGGTGTCAGGACCCTCCCCCTGCGGATCTGGAGTCACAGACAGAGCTGCCATGTGTGTGCTGGTCCTTTGGGTGGTGGGGACCAGGGGTATAATGTCATGGTTTGAGTGAGAATGACCCCCATAAGCTTATATGTTTGAATGCTTGGTTCCCAGCTGATGGAGCTGTTTAGGAAGAATTAGGAGGTGTGGTCATGTTAGAGGAGGTGTGTCACTGGGAGTGGCCTTGGAGGTTTCAAATGCCCTCACCAGGCCCAGGCTCCCTCTCTTTCTGCCTCTGATTTATAGGTGAGGTGTAAGCTCTTAGCTACTGCTCCAGAGCCTGCCTGCCTGCCTTGCTGCCATGTCCCCATCATGGTGGTCATGGGCTCACCCTCTGACACCATAACCAAGCCTCCATTAAATGCTTTCTTTTATAAGTTGCCTTGGTCGTGGTGTCTCTTCACAGCAATAGAAAAGCAACCAGCAAGCCGGACGATGGTGGTGCACACCTTTAATCCCAGCACTTGGGAGGCAGAGGCAGGCGGATCTCTGTGAGTTCAAGGCCAGCCTGGTCTACAAGA
>NW_026068096.1:2124840-2127194 GCF_014885135.2 Alexandromys fortis | reverse complement strand
AAAAAAAAAAAATTTAAAGTAAATAAATAAGAGTAGGTTGTGGTGACTGACACCTTTAACCCTAACACTGTAGAAGCAGAGGCAGGCAAATCTCTGAACTCCAGGGCAGTTGGGGTTACACAGAGAAGCCCTCTCTTGAAAAAGAAAGGAAGGAGGGAAAGACTCCTGGGGCTTAAGGGACGGCTCAGTGGATAAAGTACACTAAACAATCATGAGGACATGTACTCAAATCCCCAGAACCCACATAGATCTCTGTGGTGGAGGTCATCTGTAATTCCAGTGTTCTGAGGGCAGGATGGGAAGTGGAGTTGGAGAGCTCCCTGGAAACTCTCAGGGCAGCCACCTTGATATATGAAGGAAAAAATGAGACCCTGTCTTAAAAAAAAGCAAGGACTGCCACCAGCCTGTCTTCCAATGCCCAAATTTTGCTGCCACTTGTCCAACCCACCCCCATGATGATGATGGAAGTCATAAAATAATCCCACACCAGTTTATAAATATGGATAATAAAAGGGTTATTTATTTAAGGGAAAACTTACAGATCGCTGTCCTAGACAATAGTCCTCTGCACAAACAGAAACAGAGTCGAGCAGCCGGAAGCTGAGCCAGAAGGTGCACACTTTACAACTGCTTTTAGAGTATCAGAGACCACGCCCAAGTGAGCTGTGGGCTGGTATCTCAAAGGCTATTGGCTGAAGGAGTGGAATGTGCTCCCACAGCACCATCCCACTCCACCCCATACACACAGAACAATGGTGGAGGTTGTTCTTTGATTTACATGCACAGACATATGCACCCACACATGAACTTGTACCCAAAGAAGATATAGGAGATTGAAAAACAAAGCAGACCCCTTCTCATTGTCTGGCACATGTCCTGAGTTCAGGAAGATGTAGAAGGACGCACCTGCATTGCCAGAGACGGGCTCCAAGGACCCAGCTGGTGGGTGGCTGTTGAGGTGGGGGGGTCGCTTGTTCATCCTGGCTGCCCAACTAGCTTAGACCCAAAATAATCACACAGAAACTATTAAGTAAGTCACTATTTGGCCCATTAACTCTAGCTTCTTATTGGCTAACTTATATTCATTTAATCCATTTCTATTAAGCTGTGTATTGCCACGAGGCTATGGCTTACCAGGTAAAGTTCCAGTGTCTGTCTCCAGTGGGCTACATAGCTTCTCCCTGACTCTGCCCTTCTTTCTTCCAACATTCAGCCTAGCTTTCCCTGCCTGGTCTGTTCTTCTCTGCCATAGACTCAAAACAGTTCTTTATTCACTAAGCAATAAAAGCAACACACAGACAGTAGGACCTCCCACACCATTTCCCCTTCTCTGTTTAAACAAAAAGGAAAGCCTTAACTTTAACATAGTAAAATTACATATAACAAAACAGGTATCAAGCAAGAATTAGTTATAATATTTATATCTACTTTATCTTTTATCATAACTAAGAAAAACTTTATCTATTCTTCAACTCCATCAAAGACCCCAGAAGGATATAATATTATCTAAGTTAACATGAAGTACACTGTAAGCAACTTCCAAAACTCTAGAATTGACAGAGATGTCTCACTGCCTGGACAGTCACTCAAAGTTCTTCTATAACATTGGAGCATCCATCTTTTGCCTACTGGCCCATATATCCAGCAAATTTTTCCATGAATCAGGAAATTTCAAAGACAGTTCCATCTATATTAGCAGCAGCAGACTCTTTCATCAAGCAGGAACCCTGAAAGATCGTCTCCCCTTTAGGCAAGTTCAGCAGTCATTTCTCTGCGGGTCCTGTATGTCCGGTTCATCAAGCAGTTCAGGCAAGAGCAGTTTCTTGCCCAAATGGCTAACCAAGTTCATAAAGAGTCTCTTTGATGCCCATCTTTTTTTTTGTTTGTTTGTTTTTCAAAACAGGGTTTTTCTGTAGCTTTGGAGCCCTGTAACATGAGGACCTGTTAGTTGGGGTGTCTGTCCTGTCCGGTCCCCCAGCCATTTAGTCCCATAGAAAATCACACAGAGAATCTATATTAGGTTATAAACAGATAGGCCCATTAGCTAAGGCTTCGTATTAACTCTTATAACTTTTATTAACCCATTATTCTTTTTTTTAATATTTATTTATTTATTATGTATACAATATTCTATTTGTGTGTATGTCTACAGGCCAGAAGAGGGCACCAGACTTCATTACAGATGGTTGTGAGCCACCATGTGGTTGCTGGGAATTGAACTCAGGACCTTTGGAAGTGCAGGCGATGCTCTTAACCACTGAGCCATCTCTCCAGCCCCATTATTCTTTTTTTTAAGATTTATTTATTTGTACAGTATCCTGCCTGTAGGCCAGAAGAGGGCACCAGATCTCATT
>NW_026068096.1:2118933-2123598 GCF_014885135.2 Alexandromys fortis | reverse complement strand
TTTTAATCTATGACTCTCTGTACTCTGCCTCTTTAAAGACTTTCCTTTTTATAAAAAAAACATTTAGTTCTTTTTATAACTCTCTGTTATAAAAAGAACTCTGTACTCTTTTTCCTCTCTCTCCCAAGCCTACCGTACATTTATCCAACACTGTGACCCATTTAGAAGTCTTTTATGTCTGAATCTGTCCTATTGTGTATCTGTAATTCTTTACTGTCTTGAAGAGCTTTTAAAATGGTAAACAGCTTGTTTGCAGCGGCTCTGGATGCTTGGTCCACCTCTCTCCACTTTTGAAGTGGTGGGGGTACCATTACTGTCAGTGAGCTGCGGGCAAGGTCAGCTACTTTCCCAAGTGGGCATACAAGCACCTGAGCTCCTCACAAATCCTATTCAAGAGCTCCATAGCTGGGCCAGCAAACAGCAAGTAGCTGTGTTAAACTCTGCATTTTTGTGTCTAGAATTCCTTTCTAAGACCTCTCAGGTTTTATGTTGAATTAGATAGCCACATTGTCACCAATTTGTTGAAGGGAGAGGGCTGCTTGTTTGTTCCTGGCTGCTTAGCCCTGAAATAATCACATAGAAATTGTATTAATTAAATCACTGCTTGGCCCATTAGCTCTATCTTCTTATTGGCTAACTCTTAGATTCATTTAATCCATTTCTATTATTCTGTGTGCCACCATGAGTCTGTTGCTTACTGGGAAATGTTCCAGCATCTATCTCTGATGGGTTACATGGCTTCTTCTCTCAGCTTAGTTTTCTCCACCCAGTTCTGTTCTTTCCTGCCGTAGGCTCAAAGCAGTTCTTTATTCGTTAACCAATAAAAGCAGCACATAGAAGGATCTCCCACATCAGATGACTGTGGGTGCTCAGACAAGACAGAGTCTAGATCCACTCCTATGCCAAGGCAGTGGGCAGGAGATGGAGGATGGTGGCCAGGATGGTACATGCCCATCACCCAAGCACTGGGGAGACTAAGGCAGGGAGACTGTGCAGCCTGACAGGCACTCCCGATGGGGCTGAGTGTCTTCTTGCATTTCTGTCGTTTGTGCCCCTGGCCTGTGGTGGGCGACTCAGAGGGCTGGACTCTCCCAGGTGGCAGCTCACAAACTGCCCTCCCAGACACCTCGATCTGTCCCCTACCTTCCTAGTACTGCACATCTTGTCCTCTGTCCCAAAGCCAGGCCCGCTGACTTGGACTCACAGAGCTCTGAAGTTGCCTGTTGGCCTTGTTCCATGGGACTCTTAACAAAGAAAACCTGTCCTGTCCCAGCTGGGCTCCTGTCCTGTCTCTCCCATGCAGGTCAGAACCAGTTCCTGTGCTCTGCTGGGAAATCCAGCCTCAGGTTCAGATCAGGGGGACATGAGCCTCTCCAGGAACGAAAGACCAGGGGGTCTGCAGAGGGGACCTGGTAGACTCATTTGTCCCCACAAAGTCCTCCCCTCTCTAGCAGCCCCTCCTGTTTCCTGCTCTTCCAGAGCACCCTGAAACCCAGCCAGCACACTTGTCTGCTGTCTGCCTGGTGCACCCTCTCCTCCCCTCCTCCAAGCCTTTGTCTGTCCCCATATGAATGACCTATGACCTTCCTGACCCCAGTCTACCCCACAGTTCACCCTATGCCCATTCAGCCAAGTTCAAGACACTAACCAAGCACTTGCCACTTCACAGAGCCTGTTTTCCAAGCTAGAAGCAAACTGTGGCTTAAGCCTGAGGTACCCCCAAAAGATCCTGAGTTCTAGCATGGGGATATGGGGGACACTTAAAGAACAGGGCCTAGGTGGAGGCCCTCTAAGGTCACTGACGTAGTGCCCTCAGAAGGGTTTGTGGGACTCCAGTCTCTCCCTCACTCTCTGGCCCTGGTTTTGTCTAGTTTTGTTTTTGAGACAGGGTCTTTTGAGGAAGTCCAGGCTAGGCTCAACTTCGTGGCAATTCTCCTGCCTCAACCCACTGAATGCTGGGATGGCAGATATGTGCTGCTGGTCCCAGCTCTCGCTCTCTCTTTTGTTTCTTGGCTGTAGGGTGAATAGAATGCATCTCTGCACACATCCTAATTCATCAAACTCCCAAAACTCTAAGTCAAAACAAACCACTTCCCATGTGTTAAAGTAATAGAAAATAGACTACTTGGGGCTCAGACTCCTCCTCCCCCTAGAACCAAAGCTCCAGGAGTCGAGGAAGTGTGACTCATGGATGGAGCCCCGCCTAGAATCCCCAGTGAGGGGCTTGGGGGCATAGTCAAGGTGTAGCCCCGCCTAGAATCCCCCAGTGAGGGGCTGGGGGTGTGGTCAGGGTGGAGCCCCGCCTAGAATCCCCCAGTGAGGAGCTGGGGGAGTGGCCAGGAGGGGAGCCCCTGATTCAAATCCTCCAGTGCAGGGGTCGGGTGTGTAATGATACTTCTCTACCACATACGATGCCCTCAGCCTATCCCAGCACCATCTGTCAAGTAAGGCACAGAGCATAAGATCCTTGAGCCAGGAGTCTCTGTGGTACTTAGAACAACTCTTACTATAGAGCATTGTTCAATAAATCCATCCTGAGTTATCTGACCATGTCTTGTCCTAGCAGCTACTCTCTCACTCCAGGACCTCAGGGCTCTGCCAAAGGCTAGTGTATCAAACAGGACCCTGATGTCCAGTAATATCATGTCTGATGTATGCAAGGCGTCAGGAAGCTGAGACAGGAGAAATGAGTTTGAGAACAGCCTGAACTACAGAGTGAGTTCCTGCCCAGCCTGGTTATTAAAATTAAATAAATAAAACATCAGATTTCCCCAGCATCTTCACCCCAGGTAAGGAAGGGAGGCACTTGACTCCATCCTGACAACAAGACCTGCTGCTTAGCAACCTTGTCACTTGCCATCAGAATCTCAGCCCCTAGTAATAACACGGTTACTTTGAACCCATCTCCCTAGAAACAGGACCTGAGACCTATCAACATTCAACCAGCACCTAGCAACAGGATCTCAAGCTTAGCAGCAGGTCTCCACCTTGGCAACACAATCCCAGCCCCTAGCAACAGGATCCCAGCCTAGCAACACTGTCTCAGCCTAGCAACATCATCCCAGCCTAGCAACATGATCCCAGCCTAGCAACATCATCCCAGCCTAGCAACATCATCCCAGCCTAGCAACATGATTCCAGCCTATCACCATGGTCCCAGCCAGCAGTGCCAACTCCTGAGGTGGTAACACACATTTCTGGCACAGGGAGACTGTGAGCGCATCCTTGGACTCTAATGCCTGCACCCTGGCACTGACCAAAGCCCCTCAAGTGAGATCTGTGACTGACAAACTGAGTGAGACTTGAAGTCCCCTCTGCTCCAAATCCCCCTTGGTTGAGAGTGCTGAAGATTGAGAGCTCAGGTGCCGGCTTCCACAGTTTTGTGGGCCACATACTTGGCCCACAGCATGATGGGAATTGGAGTTCAGTCACAGTGGTGGTAAAGGACTCCAGAGAACGAAGGACTTGACTGAGATCACAGGGAAGGGTGGAGCCAACAACGGAGAGGTGAATGGAGGGTCTGCTGAGCCCATAGGCGTGTCCTCAGTGAGTAGGGGGCTAGAGACAGCTCCTGTCCCATGGGCAGGATGTAGTGGCCTTGGTTAGGTAGGTAGGTCAAAAGCTGAGGGACCGGCCCAGTGTTTGTGGGTAGGATGTGGAAGTGAGGGGTCAGGAACTGGTAGAGATGCAGCCAGAGTCCAGAGTAGAAAGTTAGGGATAGCATCAGGGCTAAATGCTTCATGGCTCCCAGATCCTGGTAAGCCTTCTCATTTCTGTGTCCAACCATCGGCCGGATGAATTCTGAGAGGTCAGTCAGGGCCACTATTGAGCGTGTCCTCAAGTGAGGGGTCAGTGTGGCATCCCCTGGCATGCAACAATCAATAACAGACCTGAGGTCAAGGCTTCAGGTTGTTCCATCAAATGGAGGGCAGTTCTGGAAGCCAGGCCCTGTCAGGTCCACTTGGGACCCCCTACCCACGGCTGCCTGGGCCCACTCCTGGGCAGAGCCAGCACCCACCAAACAGTTATCACTGCAACATGGCACTCTGATCCTCTAGCAGGTGTGAGGGCCACCAGAGAGGGCCCTGAGCTTCCAGCCTCTCCGCCCAGGTTTGCCCACAGAGTCCACTGACTGGGCGGCATGTCTTGCAGGGGAGGTCTTTTGTCTTGGACATCAAGTTGTCTGTCATGGGGCTTCCCAGCCCAGTAATGCCTGAGACACCCCTTCACGCACTCCCAGGACAGACCCCTGCTGAGGGATCGCCAGTGTCGGGTGAAGAGTGGGTCGTTTTGGATCTGTGAAGACACCGCAGCCAGCCCACCCACTCCAAGCCAGCAGGTGTCACTATCGGCCTGACCAGGTACCTCAGCGGCCCAGATCCACCCCGGCAGGCATCCAGCTTCCCGCAGAGAAAAGGCAGCAGACAGCATGAAGCCCCTCTGGCTGACAAAGCAAACCTCATCGCTTGTGATTTGTCGGCTCCCCGTCCAGGCCCAACACAGCTTACACGGGAGATTCCAGGAACACAAGGGGCGTGTGGCTGGAGTTGGACAGTAGGTAGCCAGGGCCAGCCCTCCCTCCACGGTGGTCTGCACAGGACAGTGTGTGCTGTGTCTCGGCAGTGCACTAGAATGTGCTCGTTGTTGTTAAAGGTTTTTTTTTTT
>NW_026068096.1:2020749-2117041 GCF_014885135.2 Alexandromys fortis | reverse complement strand
CCTGATTGCTCTTTGGGCTGACGAGGGAGGGGGACTTGATTGGGGGAGGGGGAGGGAAAGGGGAGGCGGCGGGGGGGAAGAGACAGAAATCTTTAATAAATAAATATAAATAAATAAAATTAAAAAAAGATAAACTAAAAAAATCTTGAAAAGAAAGAAAGAAAGAAAGAAAGAAAGAAAGAAAGAAAGAAAGAAAGAAAGAAAGAAAGAAAGGCGTGCGCCACCACAGCCCTGCCAGCCCTGTGTCTGTGTATGGGGTAGGGGTGCATGTGAATGTGAGTGACCTCAGAAGCCAGACTTTGATCTCCCTGGAACTAGATTTACAGAGCTACCTGGCCTGCGTGTTTAGGACTCGGGTCCTCTGAAGAGCAGTCAGTGCTCTTAACCCCTGAACCATCTCCCCAGCCCCCCCACATTGTCCCCTCAAAGTCCAATCTCCAGCTGGCCCCCACCTCCTCAAGCTCCACAGGGCCAGGGATCCCAGCCAGTCTCTTACCACCCTGGTCTCTGGCAGCCACACTCTGAAAAAGCCAGGAATGTTGAGCATGCAAAATTGACAAGGGAGTGAGAGTGAGCAGGAAAGCCATTGTTGGAGCAAGACTACCTTCTGGAACTTTCCTGATGCTGTCAGCGAGGGAGCCAGGATGTCAGGTCTCCTGAGAAGGTTGAACCTCTGTGGAGAGGAGGGCTTCCTGTGGCACTAGAAGGACAATGGCGGGAAGGGGGGTCGGGCCCTGGACTTGCAGGGAAAGGGTAAGGACCGGAGGTGCCTGCCCCAAGTGCCACAGAGCACAACAGAGTCCTGCTGGCCCTTGGCCCTGCTGGGGATGGACAGCCCCCCCGGGCCACCAGCACTCCAGGCCCCCGTGTCCTCACTGTCTCTACTGTTTGTCCCTATATGTCTGGGCGTCTGCCACTGTATCTCTCTCTGTCTCTGTTTCTTAGTCTGATCTATGTCTGTCTTTCTCTGTCCTTGGTCATTCTCTGTCTGTCTGGTGTCATGTCATGTCTCTGACCCTGTCATCTGTGTCTTTCTGTCCTCTGTCTGTGTGTGTGTGTGTGTGTGATGTCTCTGTCCCTTTCTGTCTCTCTGCCTCTGTCCCCCTCTCTGTCTCTCTGTCTTTCTGTCTCTCTGTCTCTGGGCCCTCTGTTTCTCCAAGTCTCACCATTCCTCCTTCCCCTCTGGCCCTCCCAAAGCTTGTCCCCTCTACCCTGTGGCTCCGGCCCCTACCCTCTTCCCCACCAGGAACAGGGATGCTCCACTGCCCTGCAGGTGGGGTCAGAGCTGAGAAGAGGGTCCCCTGAGATCTTCAAGGAAACAGGGACCACGCCTGCAGCCCACTGCACCTCAGCCTGCCAGGCGCCTGCTGACCCCTTCCCACCTGGCCTTATTATAGCAGGAAGCCAGGTCAGGGTCTGGGAAGCAGCCCATTCACCAGGCCCACTGCCCCCCACCCGGGTTAAGGGCCCAGCTTCCCGGGAAGCGCCATGTCTTAGAGTCACCTTCCTGCACAGCTTCCGGACACTGGCTCACGCTGGGCAAGGAAGGGGGAGGGGAGGGACCCAGGCAGCCACAGTCCTGAGTCAACACACCTGAGCCTGCTGTGCGTTACTCTGTGTGTGTTTCAGTTTCTCTGTTGTGATACCAGCCTCCATCTGTCATACACCCTGCCACTGGTGCCTCAGTTTCTACTTCTGAGAAGATCCCGACAGTCTGCACGCTGGGTAGGGGTCAGGGGTTATGGCAGGAGCAAAGTCTCACCCTGTCTAGTTAGGGTCTCTGTTGCTGTGGCAAATACCATGACCAAAAGCAGCCTAGGAAGGAAAGGGCTTCCTTCAGCTCATACTCAGGCATTGCCCGCCATGAAGGGAAGCCAAGGCAGGCCCACGCAGCCGGAGCTGATGCATCGGCCATGGAGGGGTGCCGCCTACTGGACTGCTCCCCATGGCTTGCTCAGTTTGCTTCCTGATAGTATCCAGGACCACCTGCCCAGTCATGACTCCACTAACAATCATTAATCAAAATACACCCCCACAACCCAACTGGAATGTGACTGTCATCTTTAATCCCAGCACTCTGGAAGCAGAGGCAGGAGGATCTCTGTGAGCTTAAGGCCAGCCTGGTCTACAGAGAGAGTTCCAGGACAGCCAGGGCTACACAGAGAAACCCTGTTTCAAAAAACAAAACAGGGCTGGAGAGGTGGCTCAGAAGTTAGGAGCAATGGCTGCTCTTCCAGAGGTCCTGAGTTCAATTCCCAGCAACCACATGGTGGCTCACAACCATCTGTAATGAGATCTGGTGCCCTTTTCTGGCATGTGAACATACATGGAAGGAATGTTGTATATATAATAAATAAATAAATCTTTAAAAAAAAACAAGCAAACAAACAAACAAAAAATACCCACAAAGGGTTGCCTACAGGCCAATCTGGTGGGACATTTTTTTTCCCAAGTGAAATTCTCTCTTTCCAATGATGCTACTTATGTCAAGTCACAAAAGCCTTGGGTAAACACACTCCCCATGTGTCTGAAGACTTGGCCTCCACAGCGGCCAAGGAAGGCAGAGGGGGGAGGTGTGCCTCGGAGACGGGAGAGTACAGAGCAGAGGTGCAAAGGTCAGGAAGGACACAGGACTCTAGCTTTCTTCCTCTGCCTGCAGCACAGCCCTGGGGGTGCTGATACGCAGAGGGGTGTCCTCAATAAAGGCCTAGGCCAGGAGGGGATGATGGGAGGGACAGTGTGCCAGTCTCGGAGGAAGGCAGCAGAGAACTCTCAGAACTCCAACTCCACCTCCAGGCCCCGGATCTACCCCAAACAAATCCAAAGCAAGCCAGGCCCAGACCCCAGGCTCTGTTGGGAAGGACACAGCCTGGGGGTGACTGATGGTAGAACTCGGTCCCAGGAGAAACCCCCCACCCTGCTGCACGTGGCTGCAGGAGACCCCCATCATTCAGAACAGGCTGGGCGTCTCCGCCACCCTCGTGTGGCCACCTGTGGAAATGAAGGCAGAGCTCGAGTCTGCTGGGGCGGAGCAGTCTAGGATTGGCTAATTTCCATGCAATGCACTTGACCCACCGTGGTGACCCCAGCCTCCCCAGCCTCTAACCTCAGCCTTCCCGTCCATAAAACCGGGGTCTGGAAACTTCCCAGGCCTTTCCTACCCGTCTGTTCTGATTGTGTTCCCGGGTCCCTGCCTTCTGCGGTGTGGGGGTCGGGCTGGGAAAGCCCCCTGGGAAACTCCCACAGAATAGGGAGAAAGGGGAGGAGAGGCAGGGTCCCAAGACAGCGGGAAGCCGCCAGCGCGCTGCTATTTAAACCGCTTCCCCTGGCGGTCACAAGGCAGAGGGGACAGCATGGAGTCCATCCTGGCCCTCCTGCTAGCCCTGGCCATGGTGCCCTTCCAGCCTGGCGGTGGTGAGTGGGGATATGGGGAGGGGACTTTGAGAAATGAGCGGGTAGAAGTACAGGGGAAGGAGCTTTGGAGGTGCCAGGAAAGCCCAGGGCTTTGAGAGGTTGGTCTGGGGAAGTGGGGCTCTAGTTGTTCTCTATCCGGAGACCTGGGGCAGAGGGCTAGATTCCTGAGGTCTCAACCCAAGGTCAAGGGTCAGGACTGGAATCTGAGCCCAAGCTGCCCCAACATGGTTTTAATGCTGTTTTCCCTCAGGCCAGTCCCTCCATGTGGATCCCCCTGAGCCTGAGGTAGCCGTGGCCAGGGGCACATCCCTCCAGCTCACCTGCAGCCTGTCCTGTGACGAGGACATAGCCCGGGTGCAGTGGCGTGGACTGGACACCGACCTGGGCAATGTGCAGACCCTCCCTGGCAGCAGCATCCTCTCTATACACGGCATGCTGACAGACACGGGCACCCGTATGTGTGTGGGCTCCTGTGGGACCCGCACCCTCCAGCACCGCACGACGATCCTTGTGTATGGTGAGGCCCACTCTGACCTTCCGGGTGCCACCTACCCATGGGTATCAGGACCTTGCACCACACCAATGCCATCAGCCCCAGGTTCCCGCACCCAAGTCCTGCAGGCTGACGTATCCACCCTTCCTGTCCCAGATACCTAAGGCGCATAGTTGCACCATCACCCCAAACCTACCTACGCTGCCTGGCCCAGCCCTGACCTCTAAGCTCAACCCTGGGTCCCACCTGCCATTCACAGCCTTCCCAGACCAGCTGGTGGTGTCCCCAGAGACCCTTGCACCTGGACAGGACCGAGAAGTAGAAGTGACCTGCACAGCCCACAACATCTCAGGCCCAGACAGACTCTCCTTTGCCCTGCTACTGGGAAACCAGACACTGGAGGGTGTCCGGGCCCAGGAACCAGAGCAAGAAGAGGAGACACAGGAGGCCGAGGGCATGCCGCTGTTCCGAATGACACAGCGCTGGCTGTTACCCTCCCTGGAGACCCCTCCCCCTCCTGCCCTTTACTGCCAGGTCACCATGCAGCTGTTTAACCTAACGCTGACCCACAAGATGGAGCTTCCAGGTAAGCCCTCTGGGTTCCACCTGTCCCTAGGCTCAGCTGCTCTGGCCCTTGGACCAGGATTGCTTGTCCCCACCAGGAGATTCCCTGGTCCAAGCGCCAGAGCACAGTGTCTGCCCCGTGAGGCAACCAGAGAAAAGACTAATTCAAAAGATAAGGGCCTACTCTGTGCCAGCTCCAAAATGATATCCGCACCCTTTTCTGTTCCCAAGTGGTTGGCTTTGCCATGCTCAGACTGTCCTGAAAGACTAGGCTGGGGCCAGCGCTCAGTAGGTGCTTTATAAACACTGCACAGTAGACTCAAGGTAGGTTCCAGAACTCAGTAGGTCTTCTACAAATGCTGGCTGACATTTCGGCGGAGCTGGCACGCTATAGATGTTTATAAATACTGACCAGGTAGTCTCAGAAACCTGCACCCAGTAGGTGCTTTATAAACAGTGGCCTAGCCTTCAATCCCAGCACTAGTGAGGCAGAGACAGGTGGATCTCTGAGTTCGAGGTCAGCCTGGTCTACAGATCAAGTTCCAGGACAGCCAGGGCTACATGGAGAAACCCTATCTCAAAAAAACCAAAATAAGTAAACTATGCAGTGGCCTAGCAGACATATATAGGACCCGGTGCCCAGAAAGTTCTTTGTATCATCATCTCCTGGCCCCTGTGTCACTTGAGTGACAGGGGTGGGGAGTGGGTGGTGGCGCTGTGTCCCAATCCTGGGCTGCAGATGAAGGGCCCAGGGCTACAGGAAAAACATTCTGTTTACAGTCCTACAGAGCCAGACCTCACCAGAGCCCCCCACCACCACCTCTACCAAGCCCTACTTTGTGACCTCATCTCGCACTACTGAGACCAGCTCCACTGGGATCCCCAGCACAACCCTGCCGTCTACCCTTCCTCACTCCACACTTAGCCCCAGGACTCTGAACTCCACTGGAACCTGCCGTCCCGAGATCCACCAAGACCAGGAGGCCGGCTGGCAGCTCCTCTGTGAGGCGCGCTGTGGGCCTGGAGTGACTGTGCGCTGGACCCTGGCTCCTGGCGACCTGGCAGCCTACCACAAGAGGGAGGCCGGGGCCCAGGCATGGCTAAGCATGCCACCCCCAGGTCCCATTCCTGAGGGCTGGTTCCAGTGTCGCATGGACCCAGGGGGGCAGGTAGCCAGTCTGTATGTCTCCGGCCAGGTGGTCCCAAAAGCCTGTGAGTGCTGGGGCCCTGGGAGGGACAGACAAATGGGATTAAAATGCTACTTGAGGCCAGGCAGTGGTGACTTTAATCCCAGCACTCAGCAGTTCTAGGCCAGCCTGTTCTAGGCCAGCCTGTTCTACAAAGCAAGTTCCAGGACAGCCCAGGTTACACAGAGAAACCCTGTCTCAAATTAAAAAAAAAAAAAAAAACAAAACAAACAAAAGAGCCACAAGTTGGGGTAATTCTGTGCCATGCGTGCCTCAGTTTCCCCCTAAATTCTGTATGCTTTCCTGGCTGTGAGAGCACTTAGACTTCAAAGTACCTTGCAGACTAAGTTTTAGAGATGCAGAAATCCCGTGAAATAAATGGTAAAGAGGAGAGACATCTAGGGGCTGAGAGATGGTTCAGAGGTTGAGAGCACTGACTGTTCTTCCAGAGGTCCTGAGTTCAATTCCCAGCAACCACATGGTGGCTCACAGCCATCTGTAATGAGATCTAGTGCCAACTTCTGGCCTACCAGGACACATGCAGGCACAACATTGTATACATAATAAGTAAATAAATCTTAAAAAGAAAAGGCACCCAGAAAGGAGTTTTTGTTTTGTTTTTAGGGCTGGAGTGATGGCTTAGGGGTTGGGAGCACTGGCTGCTCTTCCATAGTTCAGATCCCAGCACCCACAGGGCTCACGGCCATCTGTGATGAGATCTGGCGCCCTCTTCTGCTGTGCAGACAGAAGGGTGCATACATAATAAATCTTTTTAAAAACTTTTTTAGTGTTGATTTCACATAGCAGAGGCTGGCCTCAAACTTGCTGTGTAGCTGAAGGCAACCCTGACCCTCCTGCCCCCACACGCATCAGTACGCCTGTTTTAATGGCTGAATTTTACAACACGGGAATTTAATTACACGGGAAGTCCACTTTTAAACTGTAGGAGCCTATGCACAATGGGGCCTCCAGGCGCCAGGCCTGATCACGGTCTTTCTTCTACTCTTTCAGCCTCCGTCATCACCCTATGGATTGGCAGCTTGGTGTTGGGACTGCTTGCACTGGCCTTCCTTGCCTACCGCCTGTGGAAATGCTACCCACCAAGTCCTCACCCGGACACCAGCTCGTGCACCCTCCTATGATGCTCGACTGTGCCAGACTAAGGGGGCCAGAGGATGACCAGCTGCTAGGTTTGGAGTAGTCAGGATGACAGAGTGTGCCTTTCCTTGGTGGTCAGCACATCTACAAGCTCCTTCCAGTTTTCTGGCCCAGAACAGAATAAAGGCTCCATGTCTGGCCACTGGTGTGTCCTGTCGTACTGTGAAAAATATAGAAGCTTTGCACGTGTCTCAGCCCTACACCCGGGTCCATTGAAACAGGCCCACATCCCAGTCTGTCATCTTTGGTAGGCCCAAGCAGGACGTGAGAGGATGCGAGGCTAGGTAACGCCCGTGCTTCATAAGAGTAACTAAGGAGGTACCCGATGGCCTGAAAAAAGTCCTGGGGGTAGGGTTAGCCTGGGCAAACACCAAGATGGAGTGTGGCTGATGTCGCAGGGTAGGTGTGTGGGCTCACGCGGATTCATGAAATGAAGACCCAGAGACACTTGAGAATGAACTTGGTCCAGGGGTCCCCAGCCTTGGTGGAATGAAGCACCTTCCCTTTGCCCAGGGCATTTTTATTTTTTTTCCCATATTTACACTTTAATCAGTTGATTTCCATATGTTCAAAACAACCTGAATGAAGCTTCCAAAAATACAATGCCCAGTGCAAATACCTGATTCAGGAGGTACCACAGTTTTTCCGGGATGCCCCCTAAGTTTTTGTTTTGTTTTGTTTTTCGAGACAGGCTTTCTCTGTCTAACAGTCCTAGCTGTCCTGGAACTAGCTCTCACGGACCAGGCTGGCCTTGAACTCACAGAGATTTGCCTGCCTCTGCCTCCCAAGTGGCCCCCTAATGTTTGCATAAGCTTTGTACCCATGGGAAACTCTCAGACAAGATTCACACGCGGCGACAAAGGGTATCTGTAACACAAAGGATGGATTAGTGCTGGGTGCAGACTCCAGAGCTAGGCCAGGCCAGCAGAATTCTGCAACGATGGGGTTAGGGGTGGGGGGTGGAGGTAACACACCATGCAAGGGTACTAAAAACCCACAGCAGTTCAGTTACAAGAGCAACCCCCTCTGGTGGTCAGAAAGGGGAACTAAAGTCTGGGGTAGGAAAGGGAATCCCGTGAAGTTTGCTAAAAGTGCAGGCCTGGTGGCAGTGGAGCACACCTTTTAATCCCAGCACACGGGAGGCGGAGGCAGGCGGATCTCTGTGAGTTCGAGGCCAGCCTGGTCTACAAGAGCTAGTTCTTCCAACACAGCTTCCAAAGCTACAGAGAAACCCTGTCTCAAAAAAAAAATAAAGTAACAGGGTCTGAATCCCGCTCGCAATTTTAGATTCCCGGTGGAAGAAGCGCATGCATGCTTGGTGGGGTTTCTCTGGTACCCAGGGAGACTGGTTGCTAGGAGACCATACTTATGAAGACTTGCCAACTACCAAGATGGCAAGCAATCGCACTTCAAGCCGGAAACCAAGCCCTTCCTAGAGGACCATATTGGAGTCTGGCAAGCTAGAAGCTAAGAGCTGCAGTCACGGAGTACCAGGAAAGACGTAAACGGAGAATACCAGTTAGGGCACAGGGGAAACGGTAGCCTGTGCCTGTCGCTGCCGAGACTCAGAGAGAACCCCCAACCCGCGCTGCCTCTGCCCTTAACAAAAATGGCCGCCCAAGAAGGGCGCTTTGTCGTGCTGTGAATTATGGCAGTGCTTCCGGTCCCACTGCCCTCGGCAAAGATGGCGACAGTAGAGAAGCGGCGGCCGGCAGTAGCACCAGCGGCCAATTTCGCGGACAGCGGCCGGACGTCGGTGTCTCAGGCGGCGGCCGCAGCCGAGAGCGAAGAGGACTTCCTCCGGCAGCTCGGCGTGACGGAGATGCTGCGCGCGGCCCTACTGAAGGTGCTGGAGACGCGGCCCGAAGAGCCCATCGCCTTCTTGGCGCACTACTTCGAGAACATGGGGCTGCGCTCGCCAACCAACGGCGGCGCCGGGGAGCCCCCGGGTCAGCTCCTCCTGCAGCAGCAGCGCCTGGGCCGCGCGCTGTGGCACCTTCGCCTGGCTCACCACTCGCAGAGGTGCGGACCGATGGCGGGCGGGGTGCCTGGACTACAGCTCCCGACAGGCCCCGCGCGGGCTCAACCCACCGCCGGCGCGGGGCATATCCGGGAGTAGTAGTCTGTCCTCTTTTCCCGGACCAGGTCCTTTTAGGGTGGTGTGGCGTCAGGATTACAGTTCCCGGCAGGCTTCGCTTAGATTTAGGCCGCTGTGAGCGCGGGGTATACTGGGACTTGTGGTTCTGGTAGGAAGTGTTGGGTGTTGTAGTCCATCTATAGCTGGCGCATTCAGTTGAGTATGATCTAGGGGTTTTTTACTTTTGAGCCTCGCAGCCGAGGGTTTTGGAGGTCAAGAAGCCAAGCGAGGACCTGGCTCAAAAAGCCATCCCTGCAGTTATAGCATAAATAGCTGCGGTGCTTGTCCAGGAAATTGTCAACCTGTGTACTGAGGCCCCACCCCGCAGTACAGTCCCGAGTTGCACCCGCAGAGCACAGGCTGGTCTAGAGCCAGATGGGAACCCTGCAGGAAGGCCTGCCTGGAGCTCGGCAGCTGATAGCGCTTCTGTACCCCAGTGGGAATAGTTCCTAGTGGAGAAGATGAATGAGGGACACTTTTCCATTGCGTAGTGGATGGGGAAGTTGATCAGTAGGTCTCATTAACCAGGGGTGGCAGCATGGAACCGGCTTTACAAAGGATGCGTACAGGACTCAAGATGTTGGGCAGCAGTGACCCCCGCTTTCCCGAAGAGTGAAAGTCCAGGGATCATACATTCCTGCCGGTTTCCTCTCAGAGTCCCAGAGACGCCAGAACAAGTAGGGCATGATATGAGTGAATCCGAGCAAAGCAGACTCCTCCGCGCCAGGGAAAAAGGTTCAATGTCCCCAGATGAAGGCCAGGAAGGGAAAGGTGGAGCAGGATGGGCCGATGTTGCAGGGAAAGGCGGGGAGGGGGCAGGGACGGTTGGATGGATACAGGCACAAAAGCTGGGAGATCCGTGTTTCTTTTTCTTTTTTTTTTTTTTTTTTTTTTTTTTGGTTTTTTGAGACAGGGTTTCTCTGTGGTTTTGGAGCCTGTCCTGGAACTAGCTCTTGTAGACCAGGCTGGTCTCGAACTCACAGAGATCCGCCTGCCTCTGCCTCCCAAGTGCTGGGATTAAAGGCGTGTGCCACCACTGCCCGGCGAGACCCGTGTTTCTGCAAGGTTGCTGGCCACTTGGTGAGGAGCCCAAGAAAAAAGGTGGACAGAGTCTACAACTGAGATGGCAATGCGGGGTGTGGCAGGCTTTCTTCTGGGCCACCAGTCAGCTCCCAGATCATCACCTGAGACTTAACATTAGTTGTGAGCTCTTGACCTAGGCTTAGGCTCATTTCTTGCTCGCTCTTACAACCTCACCTGGTTTTCATCTGTGTTTTACCTTTCTCATTCTGTTTACCTTCCTTCCCAGCTTCCTCCACGGCTGGCTGGCTTCTGCCTCCAGTCCCGCCCCCACCCCACCCCTTGCTCTCTTGTCTCTCCTTCCTAAATTCCTCCCCTATTCTCTCTGCCCAGCAACCTAGCTATTGGCCTCAGGTGTC
This sequence comes from Alexandromys fortis, assembly GCF_014885135.2. Taxonomy (NCBI): domain Eukaryota; kingdom Metazoa; phylum Chordata; class Mammalia; order Rodentia; family Cricetidae; genus Alexandromys; species Alexandromys fortis. The sequence goes on along the minus strand of NW_026068096.1, from coordinate 2,106,649 downwards.
TTAGGCAGGCAAAGCAACACATCTTTACTACACCGTTTAATGCAGCAGAAAGAAATGTAACACATGTGCCTAGTTCAGTTAATGTCCCACAACAGAAACAAATGTAGCACATCTTCACAGAGATAAAATAATATCCTGCAACACTTCAGCAGAAAAGCAGGCACACAGGTCTGCACCCTGAGGTGCCCCAGGGAAGGAGGGACCAGGAACAGACTGCTTCCTGGGGCGTCTGTCTAGAAGAGACTCTCCCAGGGGTAAAAAGCAGTCAACTTAGTAATTTAAAAGAGGAACATTGTGAGTTTAGGTCAGTCCCACTTGAGGATCTGGGCCAGGTTTGTGACACATGACCTCTGTGTCCTCCAGCCACTGAGAGCTTGCTTTCCGTCCTCTGACGTGGCCTCCCCTTAACCTGAAACCATGAAAACTGTGGGTTTACCACATTCTGAGGTTTGTGGACATGAACTTGGGGTCACTGCTCACCCCAGAACCTAGTGTTATACCACTGAGTGTCAGCAGCTCAGGACAGCAGGGGACATGGAATGGAGCCAAGCCACAGCTGTGTCCCTGCCTGGTGTCACAAAGCAAGGCCTCACTTCCTCCCCAGAAGCCGCCATCACTGCTCTCCACTTCAGACCCCCTGACTGATATCTACCTGACCCACCACCCATGTAGCCCCTGCTACGTCCCTGGAGCTGAGGGGCTGTCCCCATCAGGTGCCTCCCCACCAGCCTGTGAGACCACTTAAGGTTACCCTGGAAGACAGCTGAAGCCTTGGCCACCAGGGGCCAAGCCAGGAGTCAGACCCATGGGACGAAACCTCTGCTACCTTCCTGGCTACTGTGCTGCTAATAACGGTGGCTGGGGGAGGGACACTGACTATACCATCCCTAGGCTATTAGGGAGTCATTTTTAGGGCTCTCTTGGGGCTCTTTTGATCAAGTACAACTTCGAAATGAAGGATGACCCCATGTAAGCATCCCCTCAACTACAGCCATTCTCCACGAGGCTCCCCAGATCCTGCAGGACACTGAAGAGCATCCCTGCCTCCAGCCCTCAAAGATCAAAGAGCCGAGATCTCTGAATGTAGAGAGCTGGAACAGGGGCATATACATCATCCAACCCCGACCCTGGGAAAGCCACTGGCAGGAGGGAGGAGCTTCTGCTGCCTGTGCAGAGTGCTAAGCACTCGGCAGACAGAACTGCACAGTGGAGCATCAGCCGTGCTTTCCCAGTGCCAGAGCTGTCACCTTCTCTCTGCCCCCACCACCTGTCAGTGACTCAGTGTGGATCCCTCTCCCGTGCCAGCACAAGATCACATCCATCCTCCCAAAACTCTGGAGCTGCAGAATTGAGGTTTGCATTCCTCAGGTAAGCAGAGCTAGGCTCACAGAGGCAGCAGCATCAGAAACTCAATGACCCTGGGAGGCAGTACTGGACCTGGGCCAGGAACCAAGGAAGGATCCAGGCCCTGTACCCTTGGAGGTCACTGCCAGAGAAGGCAGACTCAGGGCAAGAGAGCTAGTGGCTGTGTGTCAACCGGTGTATCAGTCAGGAAGAGCTATTTGTGTTGCTATAACAAACAGCCCCAGCATCTCCGTGGCTCTTAACACAGATGGCGTTCTGCTAAGTGACCTTTACAAAAGACACACACTCTATTCTTTGAGCATCTGCAGCTGACTAGGATTTATGAACACCTGCTACATGAAGGTCTCTAAAAGGTGAAGCATCCAAGAAATCAGGATGGAGCAGACCACCCCTCACTGTGAAGCTGAGCCATGCAAGGACCAGAGTAAGGTCCACTGTAAGGCAGTTACTCTCTGGGTCCTGCAGTCTTCTGACTCAGAGCCTCAATTTGTGATCCACAAGGAGGGACCCCATCCTGAGGTCAGGGAAGGAACCACCTGACCCAGCACACCCTCTTCCCACTAGCTCTTAGTTGAGAATGTGGCCTAGCCACAGGTCCGTGTCAGAACTGGCTAGCTACATCATGTTTCAATAAAACTTTATTTACAAGTCATGGTGACTGAGGCAGGGAGATCATGGGCACAAGGCTCATGTGTCAGCTGAGATCCTGCTTCAAAATAAACGACTGGCTTGCCACAGACAGCATGGCTGCTTGAAGACTTCACAGCAAGGCTTAGGTGTGTACACGATGGCACCCCCCACCATGTCCCGTGGATACAGTGAATGACCCCTTCACAGATACCCCGGCACGTCTTCAGGCTGGTTGAATGGGCACTTACTACATGCATACTGTGTGTTGGGATGGGGTCCAGCTGGCAGAACGCTCACTCAGCATGCATGAGCCACTGGCACCACATAAACTGGACGTGGTGCACTTAGGAGGTGGAAGCAGGAGGATCGGGAATTCAAGGTCCGTCTGGGCTACATGAGACTGTGTCTCAAACAGAAACCCCAACGGCTTGTCCGGAAAAGGTGCTTGCTAAATTTTGACAACCTGAATTCTTTTAGTTGCTGGAAGCCATGTGAAGAAGGAAGGGACCTAACTCTACAGAGTGCTCTCTGACCACTCACACATCACAGATAAATGTGCATGCTTATGACTAATAATCAATTGGCTTTACTAGAAGGTCTCACTCCAGCCGGGCAGTGGTGGCGCACGCCTTTAATCCCAGCACTCCGCCTTTAATCCCAGCACTCGGGAGGCAGAGGCAGGCGGATCTCTGTGAGTTGGAGACCAGCCTGGTCTACAAGAGCTAGTTCCAGGACAGGCTCCAAAACCACAGAGAAACCCTGTCTCGAAAAAAACAAAAAACAAACAAACAAAAAAAAAAAAAAAAAAAACAAGAAGGTCTCACTCTGTAGACCAGGCTGACCTCGAACTCACAAAGGTCCTCCTGCCCCTGCCTCCCGAGTGCTGGGCTTAGAAGATGGCCCACTTATATCTATGGCTGTTTTGCCTGCATGTATGTCTGCACCATGTGTATGCCTGGTGCCTCGGAGGCCAGAGAGGGCATCAGACCCCTGGAATTTGAGTTCCAGATGGTTGTGAGCTGCCATGTGCTGTTGGAAATCAACCCAGATCCTCTGCAAGAGCAGGCCCACAGACCGAACCTCTCTGCAGCCCCTTAAATAAATTTTAAGAAAGCAAACACTTGGGGGTTCCTCGACCCCTGGAGGCGCAGACAATGAGTGGGATTGCTGGGGTGCGGGGAGGTCTGGAATGACTCCAGGTGGCCGGCCATACTGGGGGCTTCCTGATACCCCATTATCCCCACAGGACAGCCTTCAACAACAACGTGAGTGTGGCCTACGAGTGTTTGAGCGCCAGTGGTCGCAAAAAGAAGCCAGGACTGGACGGGCGCACCTACAGTGAGCTGCTGAAGCGTGTGTGCAGGGACGGCGGGGCACCCGAGGAGGTAGTGGCGCCGCTTCTGCGCAAGATCCAGTGCCGGGACCACGAGGCTGTGCCACTGGGCATCTTCCGGGCCGGCATGTTGTCATGCTTCGTGCTGTTGGAGTTCGTGGCGCGAGCCAGCGCCCTCTTTCAGCTTCTGGAGGACCCAGGCCTGGCAGTGGCCGATAGGCGAGTGGGCCAGGCCGTACTGGACACGCTCGAGGGCGCGCTGGGCACAGGAGACCTGGCGGCAGCGCCCACACACTACCTAGAGGCCGGTTCCCGCTTTGGCCCCGACAGTCTGGCACGTGCCCTGGACAGGGCAGCAACAGGACGGCGGCCCAGCGTGCCCATGGCCCGAGAGGAGTTCCTGGAGAAGGCTGCAGCCCTCTTCATTGCCAAGGTCAAGCCTGTGGGTTGAGCCCAGAATGTATGCACGCCCTGCCACCTCGCAGGGAGGGCGAGGACTAGGGACCTGCAAACTGGTGTCCCGGTTTCCTGCACAGGGCCCTCGCCCAGGGAGGGGACCAGCATCTACAGTTCAGTCCCCTCTGTTTTGGCCTGTCTTCCATACTCACAGAAATAAAATCTGAAAAGACCCCCCCGGTCTTGCTAGTCGCCTGTGTGCAGCTCCTCGACCAAGCACTGCCATCCCCCAAGGTCCCTCCAGACTACCAAAGATGAAGGGATCATTGGGAGGATTTCTTAGGGTCCTCCCATTTCTGCCGATGTCAGGACTTTTGGCAGGCTTTCTTAGACTAACAGCCCCCACTCACGACACAGACTTACTGTTAATTATGAGCGCTCGTCCTTAGCTTGGTTGTTTCTAGTTAGCTCTTCCTTTAACTTAGATTAGCCCGTTCCTCCTATCTATGAGCCGCCCGTCTATGAGTTTTCCTTATCTGCTACCGTCTGACTGGCTCCCCTTTTCTCTCGGCCTGCCAGCCACACCTAACCCTCCTCTGCCTAGCTATTGGCCATTCAGCTTTTTATTAGAACAATCAGGTGCCTTAGGCAGACAAGGTAAAACATCAACACATCTTTAGGCAGCTGAACAATTATTCTGCAACACAAAGATGCTAAGTATCTTTCCATAGTTAAATATTCTAGCAGCAAGGACTCTCCACCCTTAAGGTCCTCCCGGGAGGATTCCAGGCGGGGAGGATTCTAGGCGGGTCTCCACCCCTGACCACGCCCCCAGACCGTAACTGGTGTGGTGCCAGGAGGTGGAAAAGGGGGCGGGCCCTTGCTCAGGAAGTTGTGGGTTGAGATGCACGGGCCTCTGCTCATTGTCTGTCACCCCCAACCTCCACCCATCCATGCTCTGTTCAGTGCACCCTGCTCCAACCAAATCCTGGAGGATAGCCTTCTTGACCTAGCAGAGGACATGTGGTTCTCATGCCTGTCACTCCTGTGTCCTGTCTCCTACATGCCTAGTGAGCTCCCAGGGGAATGGAGTGAGGGCACTGAGGAAGTTTCTGGATCTCTCATTTAGTCAGTGTTGATTGACTTGCGTCCCAGAAATGCTGAGAGATGGAGCAGGTCCAGCCTGTCTCTTGTCAGTCATGGGATTCAGAGAGCATCAGTGCGGCTGGGCAACTTGAGGCAGGAGTCCACGAGTTCAAGCCAGCCTAGGCAACTTAGTGAGACCTCTCAAAATACAAAGGGTGGGTGAGGTGACACTTGCCACCAAACTGACCTGAGTTCAATTGGTGGAAGGACAGCTCTGATTCCTGCAAGCTGTCCTCTGACTGACTCACACACACACACACACACACACACACACACACATCCAAAAAGAAAAACTCCAAGAGAGCTGAGGACCTGGCTAAGGAATAGAGCCTCTGCCTAGAATCTCCCAATGAGGTACTGACTGCATAGTCAGGGTGGAGCCCCTGTTCAGAACTCCTTAGCTACAGAGCAAGTTCAAGGCCAGCCTGGGCTACCTAAGGCTGGGAAACACTAAAGGAGCTGAAGTCAGACCGCCTCAGGCTGAGTTCAGCAATGTGGAACCGACTCACACTGGATGTGACAAGAACATAATGGTGTGCCGGCCTGATCTCGCGTGAAGAAGCCAGAGGCCTGCACCTGCATTCCTCAATGGCTCCTCCTCCTATTCCTGACAGAGGGGTTCTCATTTCCACTAGGCTGGCTGGCCAGTGAGTCCCAGGGATCCTCCTGCCTCTGCTGGGGTTACAGACCTGTGCCACCACACCTGACTCTTACCAGATGCTAAGGATCCGAACCCAGATTTTCATGCCGAGCCTTCGCCTTGGCTCCATGACTCATTTTTTCTTTTTCTGTTTCTTGTTTTGTTTCTCTGTGTAGACCTGGATGTCCAGGAACTCACTCTGTAGTCCAGGCTGGTTTCACAGAGACCCGCCTGCCTCTGCCTCCCAAGTGCTGGGGATTCAAATGTGCACCACCACCGCCCAGCTTTCATCCTGAAAGACCCCTGGGTGTGGGGAGACTCTCACTCAAGTCTCGGGATAACACGACCCCCCCCCCCAGTAACTCACAAGAGACCGTCCTTGCTGCAATCATGCGAGGTTTATTCGACAAGGACAAGACAGGAACCAGTGCACTGGGGAGTGCATAACCCACGCAGGGGAGGAGTTTGACCCCAGTAAGTGGGAGAAGGGGTTTTTAAGGGAAGAAACTACAGATCAGTAATCCAAAGGGGTAGGGAGGGCTTCATAGAAAATTCCAAAAATACCAATGATAATCACAAGGGGACAACTCCCTGTTTCTCAAGATTACAATCTTTACAAACTTTATCTTCAGCTAGTTCGTGAAACTGAACCGGTTAATTCTAGATTTCTGATTCTTCTCTCCCAGCTTAGATTTTTGCCTCTATTTTTTCCTGCTGGGGGGGGGGGTCTGGATTTATCCAGGTCTTTCAATCCCATGCTTCTTACAGATAAACAAAAACCTGGTTTTGACGGGACATATCATCCAAGGTAACCATGAATGTAAACTTGGTAGTTGACAAAAGGCCCAACTCAAGTGGCTCAACATAAAAACAAAAGAAAAAAGACACAGAAGTTCCCGTGCATGAAGTCAGGACGGCTGGACCCAGGATCACTAACAGAAACAGAGCCTGGTGGACACACTTGGCAACCCAGAATTTTAAGAGGCTGGAACAAAAGAATCACACATTCTAAAGCTACAGAGTTAAAAGTCAGTCTCCGTACTATTGAGAAACTCTGTCTCAAAAGTCAACGAATGCCCTGGGTGGCAGCTGCAGGGCACGCCTTTAATCCCAGCACTTGGGAGGAAGAGGCAGGCAGATCTCTGTGAGTTCAAGGCCAGCCTGGTCTACAGAGGGAATTCCACTGGGGCTACACAAAGAAACCCTGTCTCCACCAAATAATAAATAAATAAACACAAAAGTCTCAGAAGCACACTATCCTCAGCTTCTCCCTCCTGGGAGGTCTCAGCTTTCCACAACAGGGCAAGAGTGGTCCTGTTACCTGCCAAGCCCACTCTGAGGAAATGCCCAGGGCCAAGGGTTCTCATGAGCCACCCCTGTAGCTTGGGGTAGGGATCTGATTGCTCCTGGCTTTGAGGCCTGGACTGTCCTGATCAGACAGTCTCTGAGACTAGGGACTTGGGGTCATGATATCCATGTGTGAACACGTAGGAGAGAAGTGAGGAGACCCCAGTCGCCAGAGGCCAACACCCAGCATTCAGGATGTCTATGTGCCCAGATGCAGGCTCACTTGGAGCCATGGAGGAAGGGAGCAAGGGAGGGAGGGAACCCTGTCCCTCTGTCCATCAGGGCTTCCCAGTGTAGGCTGTGGGAGTGGCATCCCAGGCACACTAAGAGGAAAGCCTGGGCTATTTACTATGAGCTGACAACTAGTGACACTAAGTCTGAGACCGGCAAGAGAAGCAGAGAACACCAGGAGCCCTCGGGAGAGCAAAGCCCGAGAACCCAGAGTCTCCAGGGGGAGGACAGCCAAGGCCTGGCTCTGCTGCACGTGAAGTGTGGCCACATCAACCAGCCCCACCTTTGACGCTGTTTCCCTGTCCCCAAACCGGTCTACCTGCTATCCCCAACCAGGACAGGATGTTGGAGCACCTGTAGGTGTTGCTGCAGGAATGCCCACAGGCAAGGTGAGTCACCTGACTACCCTGAGCCAGAACCACCCACCCCTAGAGGTCACAAGTACACCAGGCACACCCTCCAGCAAGGTTTAACTACGTTGCCACCCCCAACTCTCAAAGATCCAGGCGTGGAGTGTAGGTGTGGGCACGGGACAACCACAGGGACTTTGCTCGTCTGTTCCCGCTCCTATAACCTCCCACTGCGTATCCACTGATTTCCGGTCTGTTTAAGCAGCACTAAGGTGTGGTCAAAGGTCAGCCTGGCATGAGAGTCTAGCGCCGGGATTCAGATTCCCTCTTGAAAGCCAGGCCTGCGGGCCCATAGTCGTCAACGGCCCTCCTAACCGAGCCCGCAGAGACCACAGCTTCAGGTGTGTGTTAAGGGGGGGTGGGGGGTAACAAAGTGGATCCTACTCCGCCCCATTCAAGCCACGCCCAATTACCCGCCCATAGCCACACCCCCAGGACGTCACAAAAAAGGCGCCCCAAAGCTGCAGCTACAGGGCTGCACTGCTCAGCCCTGCCCTGCCCGCCACCCCGCACCCAGGCATCCGCGGAGCTCTTCCGCCGGAGGCGACGGCGGCCTCCGGGGATTCGGAAACGCAAGGCGCCTGCGCGGCAGGGCGGGGAAAGAAGACTACAGTTCCCGGCGTGCCCCGCAGGCGGGCGCGCAGACACATTCCGAACCCGGTGGAGGCGTCGCACAGGCGCATTCTAGACCCGGCAGTGGCGCGCAGGCGTATTTCTGACTCGGTAGCAGCGGTGCGCAGGCGCATTCGAGGACCGGGTGTGGCACGCAGGCGCATTCCAGGACCGAAGAAGGCACGCAGGCGCATTTGGGGGGCCGGAATCGGTGCGCAGGCGCATCCGAGACCCGGTGGCTGCGGCGCGCAGGCGCATTCGACGCTTTCGGCGCGGGCCGGGCCGGGCCGAAGCAAGCGCCGGGCGGGCAGCGGCGCCAGAGCGAGTGGAGCCTTCGGGGTCCCCGGGTGGCGGCGGCGGCGGTGCAGAGGAGGAAGGCGGCGGCTCTCCCCCTGCCGGCGCGCGACCCGGTCCGTCCCGCGAGCTTGCGCCGGTCCCGCGGCCCGGCCCGGCCCCGGGCCCCTCCACCGCCGCCGCCGCCACCGTCATGGCCAGGCAGCTGGTGCCCAGCTCGCAGAAGGCGCTGCTGCTGGAGCTGAAGGGGCTGCAGGAGGAGCCGGTGGAGGGCTTCCGGGTGACGCTGGTGGACGAGGGCGACCTGTACAACTGGGAGGTAGCCATCTTCGGGCCCCCCAACACCTACTACGAGGGCGGCTACTTCAAGGTGAGACGGGCCTCAGTTTCCCCTTTGTACCCTCTCGCCCTCGGGTTGTCTCAGACCCTGAGTGCAAGGCGGGCCCTCCTTTCTTGTTGAGCACCTGCTGACCTAGCCCCCGGATCTGGTCTCCCTGGACTGTCCTCCAACAGAGGACCGGGGGCAACCAATGACTGGCCTGTCCCCAGGCTGTTCTGCACTCGACCAAGCATGTCCCCAAATTGTCCCGACTTCTCCCAGCATGCTCTAGTGAAGGGGATCCCCAGGGGCAACTGCGACTTTTTTGTCCCCAGGCAGGCCCCTTACAGGACACAGGAGATTTCGAAACCCCCTGCCGGCAAGCATGTTTTCCTCTAGGCTGTCCTCATCCCGGGACATAAAGAACCAGGGGCACTCGAGACGCAGAGGCAGGCAGATCTCTGTGAGTTCGAGGCCAGGCTGGTCTTACAGAGCTAGTTCCAGGACAGGCTCCAAAACTACAGAGAAACCCTGTCTTGTGGGGGGGGGGGAGCCAGGGGCAGCTGCTGCCTGGCATCCCCAGGCAGTCCACCACTCTGGAACACAAACTCTCAGAGACAGCTGCTTGCTGGCATGTCCTCAGGCTGTTCCCCGCTCCAGGACACAGGACCAGGGGTAGCTGCTGGCTGGTGTGTCCCCAGGGAAGGGATGTACAGCCTGGACGCCACCTGCTCCAGTTCCAGCAGAGGCCCTGACAGGGCTTTGGCAGCCATGCCTACTTGGACAGCAACCATCTTTAGCCATAGCCAGGCTTTCTGTAATACATTCCAAGAGGACAGTGCAGGCAGGGGCCGACCTACCCACCTCGATCTTCAGAGTCGCAACCTGGATTCCTGCCCAGGCCTCTGCCTCCTAGAGCTCTCTGCTGGCCCCGGGGCTGCCTTTCTCAGATTCCACAAAGCAGGTAGCTTCTTGGAGGCCTAGTTTTGCCTTGCAGGCAGTGTCATCTGCCCTCTGGTGGCTTAAGGCTCAATGCACCCGATGTTGCCAAGTGTAGGGATCCACATCAGTGCAGTTGGACCATCCTGCCTGCTGTGGACTGGAACTCCTAGCAAACTCGATCTTGTTCAAGGGCCAAGAGGAGCACGGTGAGGACTAGGTGGATGCACAGATCCTAGCCAGCCCAGGTCCCAGTTGTAGGTCCTGTGTCCTCACCCTTCCTGGGCAGTAACTGGGACTGTGGTAGTCTACTCCGCCAGGGTAACTTGAGAGTCAGAGTTCTAGGGTGCAGCATATGGAGAATGGGAGATGTGTGGGTGCCCTTGTCTCCCACCCTGGACTGCGGTCTGGACTGGGAAGCCTCTGAGCTATCCAGATGCTATTAATACCTCCTGGAGTCTCCACTGCATGGACACCTGAGCTGCTCCCCACCTGTAAAGGATGGTGGGTTGGGCCTCCTAGGCTCGCATTATTCTAAGTACAGCTTGGGAAGAGGCTCTGCAGGATGTCAGTCAGATTTGCCAGCGTAGGTGCCTCCTATGTGCTGTGGGTGGTTAAGACATAGAGCCCCTCTGAGGGGAGCTGTTAAGAGCTTCCTCTGGACGGCCAGCCTGTCTGTGTTGAATGGGACTGTCCAGGAATGGGTGGGAGCTTTTCCGATGCTGAGCCTCCCTTTGCTCAGTTTTTTGAGACAGGGTTTCTCTGTAGCTTTGGAGCTCTTGTAGACCAGGCTGCCCTAGAACTCACAGAGATCCGCCTGTCTCTGCCTCCTGAGTGCTGGGATTAAAGGCGTGTGCCACCACTGCCCTACCTGTTTGCTCATTTTTAAAAAGCATCTGGAGTCATAGAAGTGACAGGTTCTGTTCCCCTCTCGGCTGTCCTGAGGGGAGCAGGGCTAGAAACTGCGCACTAGGTTTGTTTATATCTGGTCCAATTGGAAGGAGCGGTGGGGCAGAGCCTCCAGCTTGAAATACTGGCTAGCTCTGAGGTCACAGATCACTGCTCTTTAAGTGTTTGTTCTCCTTGCCCAGGGGACACTCCAGAGACTGCCCTAGGGGAGCCCCAAAACTAGGGCAAATGTCAGGCCTTTCTCCTCTACCAGACTAGAGTCTGCAGGGCAGTGGGGAGGGTGAGCCTGAGCCATAAACAGCTGCTCTGGCCAGGCGGGTGGCTCCCCTGAGCCTGGGCTGTGCTGGTGGGAGACCTACTGATGCATTCCCTGGCTGGCCCACAGCGGGTAGCTGTCACTCTGTCTTTCCTCACCTGGATGCCAGGGCACAGAGACAGGTGACCTGTCACAGACACTATTCATCCTCTGGGCACAGCGCCTAATGCAGGTGCTTAGTGGACTGCCATTTCTGACACCTGCAGGCTCGCCTCAAGTTCCCCATCGATTACCCATATTCCCCACCAGCCTTCCGGTTCCTCACCAAGATGTGGCACCCCAACATTTATGAGGTAAGTAAGTCACTACCAGCACTACAGATGCGTACCTCTGGTACACCCCACCACACACACCTTTTGCCACCTTTCCGCTCACCCCACAGCTCATCTGATCCTGTTACCTTTGCAGACAGGGGACGTGTGCATCTCCATCCTCCATCCCCCAGTTGACGACCCTCAGAGTGGGGAGCTGCCCTCAGAGCGGTGGAACCCCACACAGAATGTCAGGTGAGAACTGCATGTGTCCTTGCACCTTGGGTACCCCGAGACACCCTGCACCCTGTCCTTCGTTGCTCCACCAGTCAGGGGTTCCCAGGGTCTCCGGGCAACTGAGCTTGTCCCACGGCCCCACAGGACCATCCTCCTGAGTGTGATCTCCCTGCTGAATGAGCCCAACACCTTCTCGCCCGCCAATGTGGATGCCTCGGTGATGTATAGAAAGTGGAAGGAGAGCAAGGGAAAGGACCGGGAGTACACGGACATCATCCGGTGAGTGCCAGTACCAGCCAGGACAGCTGCTGGGTCTCTACAGAGATGCTACTTGCTGTAGTCTGTGTGCCCCGCCCAGAGCACTGACTCATCCCTCGGCTTACCTCCGGCTTACCTCCATGGGTGACGAGAGCACTCTATGCCACAGTCCTCACTGTTGGTGTGAGCCCTTCTGTGAGGGGGAGGTCACACCCACCATGAGCCACGTCCATCTCCGTCATCAGCTTTTAGCTTGTTCCTGGCTTGTTCGGGGATCAGGTGGTCTCCATTGCACCCCTAAAGCTGGTTGTGGAATTGAACTTGCAGGATTCTAGGCTAATGTCAAGCCCTGCAGCTTCTCGGCCCTGCTGAGTGTCCACACAGGTACCCACATTTCCGGTCACTTGACTTCTCTGTTTTCTGAGACAGGCTTTCCTAGAACCCCATGTTCTCCTCCTCAAGTTCCCTCCTGATGCCAGGATGACAAAACACCTCATAGGCAGCAGTCTCCGCCTTAGCACTCACCCAGGAGGACGGGTGCTTGTCCGCATACCCAAGCACGCAGGCCTATGTTGTGCCCAGGCCTATCAGCAGGTATGCTGAGCAAGCCGTACATGTCGGCCTGGGCCATGGACAGGGCGAGCACCGCCCAGCGGGACCCCTGTGCCTTGTCCTGCAGAAGGCAGGCCTAGCTTCTCAGAATTGACATGGACTATAGCTTGGTGGTCAGTGCTGGTCCAGCAAGACCCTGGATAGGGGTCTTTAACAGATCAGAACAGAACGTACCTTTGCTTCTCCTCCTGTGTGGAGGAATTAGTTACATCGGCAGGTCTGAGTGCTGAGGATGGTCTGGAAGTCCCTGCAGCCCTGTCCCCTGCTGCTCAGGCTGCCTGCAGCTCACTACCCTCTTGCCATCCCCAGCTGGGAAGAAGGCAAGCAGCCCTGTGGGGTTTCTTTTCTGTTTGTTTGTTTGTTTGTTTGGGTTTTTTGTTTGTTTGTTTTTTTGTTTGTTTGTTTTTTCGAGACAGGGTTTCTCTGTGGTTTTGGAGCCAGTCCTGGAACTAGCTCTTGTAGACCAGGCTGGTATCCAACTCACAGAGATCCGCCTGCCTCCCGAGTGCTGGGATTAAAGGCGTGCGCCACCACCGCCCGGCCTTTTCTCGGTTTTTTAGACAAAGTTTTCCTTTGTAGCCCTGGCTGTCCTGGAACTAGCTGACCTTGAACTCAGATCCCAGCTCTGCCTCCTGAGTGGTGGGATTAAAGGCATGTGCCACCACCAGCAGCTTAGGTACAGCCTGGTTTTGTGGGCTGTTCTGTCATTTGTAACTGTTTTAAGCTTGAGGTCACCTTGGGCACACTAAGCCCTTCCTGTCACCCACTTCCGGTCAGCCTGGCAGTTGGGTCTTGGTGTGTCTGATGGGCTGCACCGGACTCTGTCCTGCACGGAGCACCCCTGGGCACAGGCGCCAGTGGAGGCTTTGGATCTGGTCTGTTCACTGCAGGTCTCCTGCCTCCTGGCAGCCTTTGGCCCAGTTCTCCTGGCTGCTTCCATGCTGCCCCTGTCCCAGAGCAGATACCCCAGGCTGTTTTTACCAGTCTGACTCCAGGAGCCACTTCCTATGACCACGAGGAGGCCGTGCTGCTCCTGGGTTCCAACCTGAGAGCCAGTGTGAGACAGGTCCTCCAACAGTGTCTTCTCAGTCCAGCGTCTGCCCTACTCTTCACCTCTCCCATTGGGACCTGCACCCTGAGGGTGGCCTGACCCTGGGGGAACCTGAGGCTCTGGTCCAGGCTGATTTCTTTTTCCTGTTGGTTTTTTTTTTTTTTAAGGTGTATTTATTATGTACATAGTGTTCTGCATGCTGAAGAGGGCGCCAGATCTTCTCATTACAGATGGTTGTAGATGGTTGTGAGCCACCATGTGGTTGCTGGGAATTGAACTCAGGACCTTTGGAAGAGCAGCCAGTGCTCTTACCCTCTGAGCCATCTCTCCAGCCCCCCTACCCTGGCTTGATTTCTTTAGTCACTGCCCCTGTGCCGGGACACTGGCTCTGCTGCTCCAGAGTACAGCCAAGGCTGCTGCTGCCCCTGTCTCTTCCCCCAGGCCCGCCCTTCCTCAGTGCCTCGGCTGTTTGCTGTCAATGTGGTGTGTGGGTGGGTGCACGCACAGAAGCCAGGGACAAAGTGCTTTGTCACCTTCCCTGCAGGGCCTTTGCTTGCACAGTAGGTGCTTCTACTGCCTTGTCTCTCTGGCTCTGTGTATCATTTAAGACAGGTCCCGCTAACCCAGGCAGGCCCTAGACTCACAGCACTTCCTGCCTGTGTCCAGCACCTGGCTGTGGTTACTTCCTGTCTAGGGGCTGCTGTGAGCCACCTGTTGTGTCCTGGTCCCCTCCTCTCACCTGCTCCTCACCCTCCATCCATTGTTTTTGGAATCCCAGGATTCCTGGGCCGTGGCCTTACCTCCCCTGTCTCCCCAGGAAGCAGGTCTTTGGGACCAAGGTGGACGCAGAACGTGATGGCGTGAAGGTGCCTACCACACTGGCTGAGTACTGCGTGAAGACCAAGGCGCCGGCGCCCGACGAGGGCTCGGACCTCTTCTATGATGACTACTATGAGGACGGGGACGTGGAGGAGGCCGACAGCTGCTTTGGGGATGAAGAGGACGACTCTGGCACCGAGGAGTCCTGATCCGCGTCCCCGAAATAAACTTACAAATTTTACCTCAGCAGGACCCGTGTGGGCCTCAGGCGATAGACTACCTCACTGAGGTTCCATGTGGGCTCCCATCCCGTGACCCTTAGGTCCTCTTACCCCGTGGTGCCTGGCAGATACCCCCCACTCAACTCACAGATGGTGACAAGCCTGGGAGGCTGGGAACCGCCTCGTGGGGAGGAGAGACTCCATCCCAGCCCAAGCAGGGCCAGCCCCACAGTCACCTCCTCTCTGCTTTGGTGTGTGTGAAACCCAAATAAAATGGCTTTCTGAGAAGCTGGAGAAACAGCCAGGACGCCAGGGCAGTGGGCTGGGCAGGAAGAAGCACTTTTACTGGTCTTTTCATCGGGCTCAGTGGTCTGCGTGGGCTCCAGGCCCGGACGCAGCTCCCTGCTGCCTGCAGGTCATGCCCTCTACTGCTGGCCTTCATTCAGGAGGCCTAGGCCTGAGGTTTGTGCTCTGGAAAGCCCTGGATCCAGGGGCATGTGGAGGGTCCATATTCCCAGCAGTCCTTGTGGTCCTGTGGCTGGTGGACTGAGCTGCAGCCTGGTGACTCCCCAAGAAAAGGGTAGGGTGAGTCTTACTCTAACATGCCAAAGTATCCCCGTGCCGCGGTGACAGACCTGTCCTTTGTCTCCAGTGCGCTGGGGGTGGAACTTGAGGTCTCTGATGGCTTGTGGGTGCCATGCGGATAAAGGAAAGGAAGGCCAGGTGGCGGTGGGGCACCCCTTAATCCAGCACTTGGGGGGCAGAGTAAGTTCTTGGTCAGCCAGAGTGGTCACACAGAGGAATCCTGCTGAAAAAAAAGAAAAGCAGCATTTGGTGCCCCTTCCCCATCGCAGGCCTCTCATGTCCAGAGTTCCTGTCTCTGGAGCAGTAGTCTACTGAACTGTGCTTAAAGGGACCCTGCCAGTCACAGCTGGTCACAGAAGGACAAAGAAGTTTGTAACGGAAGGAGACTGGGGAGTTGGGGACAGTTCACTTCTAGTTAACATGGTAAGAAAGCGGGAACTGGGGAGATGGCTCAAAAGTCCTGATTCGATTTCTCACAACCACGTGGTGGCTCACAACCATCTGTAATGAGATCTGCCCCTTCTGGGCTGTAGGCAGAAATAACAGGCAAGACACCAACCATAAATCTTTAGGAGAAAAAAATGTTAAGTAGGGGTGGGGGTGTGCACACATATAGTCTCAGCACTCTGGGACAGAGGCAGACTAATCTTGGTGGTTTCAAGCCAGCCCCAGTGAGTTCAAAGACAACCAGAGCTACATAGTGAGACTTTCCTCAAAAAAAAAAAAAAAAAAATCTTTAGGCCATCATCTACTACACACAATTTGAAGCCAGCCTGGTCTACGTAGAGATCAGACCAGCCAACAACAGTGCTCAGTAGGTGAAGGCTTGCCACTAAGCCCGAGGACAGGAGTTTCAGTAAGGACCCATGTGGTGAAAGGAGAGACTTGGCCCTGCAAGTTGCCTCTGTGGGAGTTAGGTATCAGAACGGTGCTAAAGGAAGCAAAAGACTTGTAAAAGCAACAGGGAAAGGAACACTGGGGATTTGATAGCTGCCACCTTTGCTGTCTCCAGAGACACTTTCTAAAACCACCCAGAGCAGGGTGTGAGGGAGGAGCTGTCACTTGTACTAGGTGGGCGGAACTTGGAAGGCCACCTGTCCTCACAGAAAGAAAGTGGGGAGACACACCCCAGACCACACATCTGCGCCAGCATGGAGGTCCACCAGTCCCTGCTGCTCTTGCTAGCTCTGGAGACGCTGTGGGCAGGTGAGCATGAAGAGGGAGCCAGTCTTCAGGGGCCTGGGGGGGGAGAGGTGGGGTTGCCTACTGAGAAATCCCTGAGGAATAGCCTCTACAAAAAGCACTTGCTGAGTGAGGCAGGAGGATTGCCATGGGTTTAGGATATAGCTTAAGTTAGTGGGCCATGTGCCTGGCATACGCAAAGGCTGGGTTCCATCCTGAGATGGCGCATGCCTGTCATCCCAGCACTGCAGGAGGAGACCGCAAGATTCAGAGCCACCCTCAGCTCTAGTTACTTTAAGGTGGGCTGGCTCTTCTGAGACCCTACTTTGAAAAAACAGCAGGGAAGGGGAGCGAGGGGAGCCCAACGTAGCAGCATCACATGCCTTTCATCTCTGAACTCGGTTTGGCCTGGGCTACTTAGACCTTGACAAGAAGAGCCACCCCACCGGGCAGTGGTGGCTACGCCTTTAATCCCAGTACTGGGGAGACAGAAGCAGGTTGGTCTCTGTGAGATGGAGGACAGCCAGTTCCAGACCAGCCAAGGCTACATAGTGAAAGCATCTTTAGGGGAGGACAACAGGTGATGCCTTCCGCCTACAACCCCAGCTCTAGAGCAGGAAGCAGGATCCCTGGGACTCAAGCAAGCTCTGGGAAAGACCTGGCCACAAACATTTAAGGTATAGCGTGTGGAAGACACCAAACTTGATCTGACCTCCATACACATGTGCACGTCCGCACATGTTCATGGTACACACACACTTTTTTGAGACGAGGTCTTAATATTGTAGTCCTGGCTGACCTGTTTGCCTCTGCCTCCTGAGGTGGGATTAGAGGTGTTGGTGTGTGCCACCACCCTCCAAATTTTTTACACTCATAATTGTTTTGAACCTTCTAGAACCTTCTCCAAAGCAAAAAGTGGAGGAGGAAGTTGACTCTTTGCAAGTATAAAGACTCTTCCTTAAGTTGCTGATTAGCCATTGGTCTCTCTGTGTGGTTACAACACAGTAACTTTGGAGAGTTGATGGAGATACACTGTAGCTCAGGCTACACCACCGAACCTGCCTCAGTCCCTGTGCCTCAGAGGGCAGAGCCCTCACCCAGCATGTCCCACCAGGCATTGTGCCAGCCTGTCCTCGCAGCACTGCTGAGGTGGAAGCAGGAAGACTGGGAGGTCAGGGTCACTCTCAGCTACATAGTCCCTGGCCAGCCTGGGCTACATGAGACACTGTCTCAGAAAAAAGTTAGTTTGTTTGTTTTTTCAAGGGGAAGAAAAAGAAGAAAGCATACACGGGTGGGAGGCTTCCTTGGATGGTAGAAAAGCTACTCAGTTATGGCTGCTGACTGCAAGGCTCTGCGGATACAGGTCAGCCTTCAAGTGTGCACACTGGCCCCATGAAATCAAAGGTCTCTCTTTCATTTACTCTTGGTTTAGGTTTCTTTTTTTCTTCTCCCCCCCCCTTTTTTTAGCTTCCAGAATTGAGCTTGGGGGAGGTGGTGCACCCTCAGGAGGATCTCTGTGAGTTCTAGGCCAGCCTGGTCTATGAGTGAGTTCCAGGGCTACACAGGGAAAACCCTGTCTCTATAAAATAAAGCTCAGGATTCATACATAACAGAGAACTCGGCTCTCTTCTGGCATGGGAACCAGCTCCAAGGAAGTAGTGGTGGGGCCGGAAAGGCTGTCTGGAGTAAGTGTGGACTGGCCATGTGGCTCAGGGCGCTGCAGGATCCTTAGGACATGATGGGAAATCAAGGAGATTTTGAGTTGGTTCACATTAAATTTTTATCAATATTTATTTTAAATTTTGTTTTGTTTTCAGACAGAGTTTCTCTGTGTAGCCCTGGCTGTCCCAAAACTAACTCCATAGATCCATAGACCAAGTTGGCCTTGAACTCACAGAGATCACCTGCTGCTTCCTGAGTGCTGGGATTAGAGGCGCACGCCACCACCTCCTGGTTTCGAGACAGGGCTTCTCTGTGGCTTTGGAGCCTGTCCTGTCTGGAGCTCTTGTAGATCAGCCTGGCTTCGAATTCACAGAGATACGCCTGTCTCTGCCCTGCTCCTGTTCCCACCTTTCCAGGCCTGGGATTACAGGCATGCAGCACTAGACCTTGTCTCTGTGGTGTGGGGGGACTAGAACAGCCAGGGCTTTGTGTGCAATGGGTAAGCTCTCCACGCTGAGCCCAGCCAGGCATCCTCAATCAACACATCCGTGATGTTCATAGAGGGATAATCCACACGCTGCTCAGCTCACTGACGTCCAGAGCCACACAAGACTGTAGGCACCAGTTGGGTGGTCGTGGCACAGGCCTTTAATTCGAGTACTCGAGAGGCAGAGACAGACATCTCTGAGTTTGAGGCCAGCCTCATCTAGAGAGTTCCAAGACAACACAGAGATACCCTGTCTCAAAAAAGAAAACAAAAAAGCAAACAAACAAAGAGTGTAGGCACTTCCACAACCCTAAGAACACCTACCCCCACACTCTGGCACCCACAAATCCACTTCCTGTTATGAAGTTTCACACCGTGTGGCCTTTTATGTCGGATTTTCCCCAGCACCGTGTCCTGAAGGTTGTTCCATTGATATGGCAAATATCAGAACCCACTCCTGTCCACTGGAAACAGAGGGGTCAGTCCCTCATCCATACATGCCCCCCCACCCCTGTGGCTACCAGTAACCTTTCCTCTCATTTTGTGTTCTATTTTGTAACATGGGGTGGTGGTGAGTGCAGTGCTTTCAGAGCACAGAAGGGGGCGTCAGATCCCCTGAAGCTATGAGTCACCCCCGGAGTGGGTGCTGGAAACTGAGCCCAGGTTCTGTCTCCAGCCTGGACCTACAGCTGAGGAGCATCTGAGCCTTGGGGCCTCATTGCGTCTGGGACAGGGGACAATGGGGATTTCAGACCACAGATCTGCTAGATTCAGGGCTTCCAGGCTCAGTGGAGGGTAGAGATGTAGCTTCTCTAACCTGCCCTCTCTGTCTCACTTCTCAGCAGGTAACACATTTGAGACCCACATCATTGGGGGTCAAGAGGCAGCTCCACACTCTCGCCCATACATGGCCTCTCTACAGAAATCGGGGTCCCATGTGTGCGGAGGAGTCCTCGTGCATCTAAAGTGGGTGTTGACGGCTGCCCACTGCCTGTCCGAACCGTGAGTATCCCACCCCCTCCCCCGAACCTCCAAAGACTCCCTATCTTAAGGGCTGAAGGACTCAGGCCAACCCTCTGAGGGTTAAGGCTGTTGGTTCTGGTCAAGTGGAAAAGACAGCTCCTTCCTGTGACCCCTAACAATCTGTGAAAGCCAACCTGCCAAGGAGACCAAGTCTGCATAGCAAGAACTGCCATCGAGACATCACTAAATACATCCATCCTGGGAGGGATGCACCCTGGGAGTGCCAGCCTAATGCCAAATCTCATCCTCAACACTAAAGGAAAAAACTCTGAGCCCTGAAGGTGTGCTTTAATCCCAGCCTTCGAGGAGGCAGAGGCAGGGGATCTCTAAGTGATCTACATAGTTCCAGAAAAGCCAGGACCAATATTAAGATCTTATCTTAAAAACAAGCAAAACAAAAAACCTGAAGTTAGCTCTTGTATTCCAGAAGTCTATTCCCTTGAGGGTCTCTCACTTGGCTGCAAGCGAGGATCCCTGATTCTTGTGGAAAGAGGTTATTTCGCTGTCGTTTGGATAGATGCAGGAAGTCTTCAGAGTCTCCCGATCTGGCGATCTGGCGCTGGGCAGGAGCCAGAGCAGGAAGTCTGGGGTAGGGGGTGGGGGTAGGGGGTCCGTGAAGATGGAAGATGATCTGCCAGGAGTGGGCTGGGGAGGATGCCGTGGGTGTGGGGAAGGAGGAACGACAGCTCTCAGGCTGCGGGCGGTTGTGTGCAAACAGAGTTCTGCATTGCAGGGTACAGCAGCTGAAGCTGGTGCTAGGCCTGCACCACCTCCATGACTTGCGAGATCCGGGCCTCACCTTCCACATCAAGGCAGCCATCAAGCATCCTGGCTACAACAACAACTATGAAAACGACCTGGCGCTGTTAAAGGTGCAGGATGGAGGGCCTGAGGGCCTGCCATGGCCCGACTTCCTCAGACACTCACTGCTCCTCTTGTCCCCACAGCTGGATGGACGGTTGCAGCCCAGCAGGAATGTCCAGCCGCTGGCTCTGCCCAGAAAGAACCAAGCCAGGCCGGCAGAAGGTGCTCAGTGCAGCACTGCTGGCTGGGGAAGGACCCACCATGGTGGGCCCCTAGCCCGCGCCCTGCAGGAGTTGGAGCTGAGTGTCCTGGACACCCGCATGTGTAACAACAGCCGCTTCTGGAACGGTGCCCTTGAGGAGGGCATGCTGTGCTTAGCAGCAGCAGCCAGGAACCAGGCGCCCTGCAAGGTGAAGGGGACTTGCAGGCTTGGGCGGCAACTCAAGCTGGCTTCTGACACCTTCAATGGGGCGAGGTGGGGGTAACACTCATCTCATTTCTCAGATGCAGAAACCGAGGCTCTGGGAGAGTAAACACACTGTCTAGGTTAGAAGTCAGGAGGAAGCCAGAGAATTGTGGTTTGAAATCCAGCCCACAGACTAGTCACCTAGGCCCAGAGCAAAGGCCCTGGGGTAGAAAGGAGAAGAAAGAAAAGGGGAAGGAAGATAGGAAGGCAAGGATGCACTGTGGCTTGTAAACCCAGGGCATCCCAGGCCCCTGGTCCACTCCGCAGGCACAAAAAACTCATCCATATCAATCACCTTCAACAGGGCGACTCCGGAGGACCCCTGGTGTGTGGCAGAGGCCAGGTGGATGGGATCCTGTCTTTCAGCTCCAAAAGCTGCACAGACATCTTCAAGCCCCCTGTGGCCACCGCTGTAGCCCCCTACATCCCCTGGATCAGGAAGGTCATCCGTCGTTGGCGTGATGACCAGGACACGCTCGCTGACCAGAGTGGGGAGGGACTAGGTGTACCTCTGAGGACCAATAAATGATGATGTGTCTGTAAAATCCAGCCCTGTCTGCCTCTGACCTCCGTAAGCCTCTGTTTTCTGGTGGCTAACACCAGCCTGCCTGCAGGGTGCCAAGGCAAGAACAATGGCAACAGGTCTGCCAGCAGGGGGCTCCAGCTGCCCTCTGCAGCTCTCCCTTGAGCTGGAGAGATGGGGAGGCTCCACACAATCCCCAACACAGCAGCTAAAGGGTCGTTCCAGTGGGTGTCAGCACATCCAGCATCAGTTCCAGAACATTCCACCCTAAAACAAAGCCCCATGTCCATGAGAGGTCCCTCCAGTCCCCCCCTAGGCCCAGGGCATCGTCCCTCTCTGGGTTCTTCTGGACATCTGTCGTGCGGTTTCACACTGTGTAGTCTTTGTGTCTTCAGGGTCCATCCAGACTGTGGCAGGTATGGGATCCTCCCTCTTCTGACTACCTGGTTTCCTATGACAGAAAGCGGATCAGCCAGAGAGAAATCATCACTACGGGTGTGTAAAATACATTCACAACAAGGGTGCCTGGGAAATCTGTCACTCAGCCCTTACCTGTCCTCTCTGCAGTTGGGGGCTGAGGCAGGAGGATTGCCTCTATTTCAAAGTCAACCTGCGCCATATGACACCCTGTCTCAAAAGTGGGGGTAAGCTATCTCTACAGCCTGCTCCCAGAATATTCTTTTTTCCCCTTGAGATAGTGCCGCGCAGCCCAGGCTGGCCTAAAATTCCCAGTCTCATGTAACTGAGAATGACCTCCTGACAACCCCTTCCAGGCCTGGGTGCTGGGGTGGCAGCCATGTTGTCGCTGCTGCTGCTCACACCCACCTGACCTCCGTGCTGGGGGAGCGTGCTCTGCTTAGCTGTTCCCCTCATTTCACAAAACGGCTTTGCAAGAACAGGAAGTCTGAGAAAGGCCAGCCAGAAGTCAGAGGGTGGAATTACAGCCATGAAGCTCAAACGCCTTTGGGCGACTTATTTTCCACCCTGCACTTTGTCCCAAAATGCTGGATTGACTCAGCCTTGTTCTCTGCCATGCCCCAGGGACATCCCTCCTGCCTCACCTGGCTCCGTAAAATAGGTTTCAAAGGTATCAGCAGATTAGCTTGGTTTTATAGGCGAATGGCAGGGAAAACAAAGCTGGGGTGGCGCCGGCACACCTAGGATCCCAGCCCTCAGAGGCTGAGGCGGCCAGGGCAAGGATTCCACACCAGGCAGGGCTATGCAGCCAGAGCGCAGCGGGGTGGGGTGGAAGTGGGGGGATTGGAAAGATGGCTCAGAGATTAAGAGCACTGGCTGCTCTTGCAAAGAGCGCCCACATGATGGCTCACTGACCACTTGTGACTCAGTTTCCAGGGGCTCAGACACCTCCTGTCCTCTGAAGCCCCCTCCTCAAAATAAAAGTAAATCTTAGAAGAAGAGGAGGGTGGGAGGGTCGTGGAGGGAATGGGAGGAGGGGACGGAGTGGGAATTTGGATTGGTGTTTTAAAAAAATCTAATAAAAAAAAGAAGAGGGAGGTAGAGGCCTGAGGCTTAGGGATTTGAGGCCTTCCTGGGCTACACGCGGAGACCCTGTTATCCCGCCTCCACTTCCCCAGCGACAGGCACGGCCTGTTCTGAACTTTGGATGACTGGGGTAGGCCGCCGGCACTCAGCTAATCAGCTCCCACTAGCTTTCTCTGTTTATTTTTCTTTTTATTTATATGTTTGTTTTGATTTTTTTGTGATAGGGTCTCTGTAGCTCTGGCTATCCTGTAATTCCCTATGGAGACCCACCTGGCCTCAAACTCACGGAAACAGCTCCAGCCTCTGCCTCCCTAGCACCAGGATTAAAGGAGTACACACCACACCGACTCTTGGTCATTTCTGAGAGGGCATCTTACTCTGTCCCAGGGTGACCTTGAAAATCCTTGGTAATCCTGTGCCTCTGCCCTCAGAGTTTAGGGAGTCTATAGTGCTAGCTACCAAGTCCCGCTGGGCTCATCTTCCAGGGGCGTTTGTGCTATCTCTGGCCGTTCACAAACAGCCCTGAAACCCTGGGTTGTGTGTGTGCAAGTTAACCTTCGGTATCAACAAAAGTTGTTTCAGTTTTGTCGGGGGTTTTTGTTTATTTATTTGTTTTTTGAAACATGTCTCTCAGTAGCTATGGAGCCTGTCCAGAACTCACTCTGTGGACCAGGCTGGGCTTGAGCTCCCAGAGATCCCCCTGCCTCTGCCTCCCGAGTGGGGTGCTGCGATTAAAGGCGTGCCTGACTGTTGTTTTGTTTTTTGAAACAGTTTCTCTGTCTAGTCCTGGCTGTGCTGCACTCTCTCCATAGGACAGACTGACCTTGAACTCACAGAGATCCGCCTCCAGAGGCCTCTACTGAGACCTGGGACCGCTGAAATGGCTAGCCTGGCTGTCCAGTCATTCCCAGAGATCTGCTTTTCCCTCCCTTCCAGTGCTGGGATTTCCAGCCCTTGATGCCACTTCAGTTCCTCTGCAGAGCTGAGCCCAGACCCTCGTGTTTGTACAACAGGGATTTTACTAGTTTCCCAGCCGGCCCAGCTCACTCTAGGTTTTCTCCCGCTGATTAACACTCTTGAGGCTGAACTGTGTGGGGGCACAGGAGGAGGCAGGCAGAGCTCTGTGAGTGTGAGGCTAGCCCTGGTCTACAGAGAGGTTCCAGGACAGCCAGGGCTACACAGAGAAATGTTGGAGGAGGCCGTTAGTTGGTTCCCGGCCACTTAGCCCCAAAATAATCACACAGAAACTGTATTAATAGAATCACTGCTCAGCCCATTAGCTCTAGCTTCTTATTGGCTAACTCTTACATCTTAGTTTAACGTATCTCCATTCATCTGTGTATCACCACGAGGTCGTGGCCTGCCAGCAATGTTTCAGCACATCTGTCTCCAGTGGAGGCTCCATGGCTTCTCTCTGACTCTGCCTCCTTTCTCCTAGTTTAGTTTTCCCCGCCTACCTAAGTTCTGCCCTATCAACAGGCCAAGGCAGTTTCTTTATTCCCCAGTGATTCTCACAGCACACAGAGGGGAATCCCACATCAGAGAAACCATGTCTTGAAAAACTTTAAAAAAAAAAAAATTATTGAAACTTTTACCCATAAACCCTCATGGCCCTTCCCAAGGATGTGGTGGCCTTTGTCCCTGCCTATACCTCTAGCAAGATTGGTAAGGCGTAAGAAGGAAGTGGCCAGCTGGAGCTCAGCCACCAGCCTTCATGTCACAACCTGCTGCACTTCCTCTCTGCCCTCATCCCTTAGCAGGGTTCTGGGGCGGCTCCAACTGGACACAGATCAGAGGGGCCTGGCCTGTATGTGACAGGCAAGATGTTTACTGGTGTTATCCAAGCCTTCTCAGCTGTCCCACCCAACCCCAAGAAGAGCAGGAGGCCAGGGGCTTATGAAGAGCCAGGCCCCCTCTGTGAACAAGAAAGAATATGGAGACCGGAGTGCTTGCCCTACCCGAGTAGTGCAGACCCATGTGGCTTTTCTCTCCTTCCTCTCTCTCCCTCCCCCCACTGGAGGCAAGAATGAGTTCTGTTGCCTCATCTGCCCTGGCTCGAGCTCGCAGTGATCCTCCTGCTTCAGCTTCCAGTGCTGGGGTGGCAGACATGAACCAGCACTGTCTGGTTCCCCCAGGACAGCACTGGACATCAGACCGACCCCTCAGATCCCGACTTGCAGCGGAGTGGAAACAGCCAGGCTGAGTGTCTGAGGTGGCTGGGACGAGGCCTGTGAGGCATGACAGGATTCCAGAGACGGCACACCATGAAGACGGAAGAAGAGCCAAGGAGAAGATCACCCTGCCACCACTTGCAGCTGTCCCAGAACCACACACAGGCTGTGAGCAACGATCGATCACAGAACACGGAAGGCCTGGCCCTCAGGATCAGAGCCTGTGTGCAGCCAGCACGGTGCGCATGCCTGCCATGTGAACTGCATGTCTGTCGCCGTGATGAAACAAGACCAAGGCAACTTAGGGAAGACAGTTGATTTGGGCTAACAGTTCCAGGTGGTTAGAGTCCGCTGTGGTGGGGCAGCATGGCCCTAGGTGGCAAGCGTGGTGGAAGGAACAGAAGCTGAGAGCTCACACAGTGAACCACAAACAGAAAGCGCCAACTGAAAATGGGGTGATATAATTCCTCCAGCAAGGCTGCACCTCCTAAACCTTCCCAAACCAGACCCAAGGGTATGGGGACATGTCAGTCAAACCACCACATGTCATCGCTGCATTTGAGAGAAGGGGTTCTATTCCCAGAACCCACAAAGTGGCTCACAAATCTCTATAACTTCAGTTTTAGACGATTCACTGCCCTCTTCTGGCTGCATTGGTAACTGCACCCATATGGGGCACACATATATATGCAGACACACACACAAAATAAAACTAAATAAACCTCATTTATACATGAATACATAATAATAAAAATAATTTAAGCCAGGTGGTGGTGATGCATGCCTTTAATCTCAGCACGAAAAAAAAAACAAAAACAAAAATAAAAAAATTTAAACATTCTTATAAAAGTTAAAAAAATAAACCGGGTGTGGTGGTACATACCTTTATTTTATTTACTTGTTTGTTTATTTTTTTTGTTTTGTTTTTTCCAGGCAGGGTTTCTCTGTAGCTTTGGAGCCTGTCCTGGAACTAGCTCTTGTAGACCAGGTTGGCTTCGAATTCACAGAGATTCACCTGTCTCTGCCTCCCGAGTGCTGAGATTAAAGTCATGCATCACCACCACCTGGCTTAAATTATTTTTATTATTATGTATTCATGTATAAATGAGGTTTATTTAGTTTTATTTAGTGTGTGTGTCTGCATATATATGTGTGCCCTATATGGGTGCAGTTACCAGTGCAGCCAGTGCTGGGATTAAAGGCGTGAGCCACCACCGCCCGGCCTTTACCTTTAAACCCAGTACTCAGGAGGCAGAGGCAGGTGGATTTCAGTAAGTTCAAAGCCAGCCTGGTCTACAAAGTCAGAATTGCTAACAGAGAAACCCTGCCTTGAAAAAAAAAAAAAGTTAAAAACAAAAGCTGCCAAACATAACAACAAATGTATATATTACAATTATATCTGAGTAGATCCAGGGGGTGGGAGAGTCAGAGAGCTGCCCCACCCACCCACCCAGAGCACAAGCAAGGGGAAAGCTTTTCTATAGGCTGGGCTAGCTCCTGGTGCTTCCACTTCCCATCCGCTCCTCAAGAGTCCTCCGCAGGTGGGCAAGTCAGAAAGAATTGCTGTGGTCTCTCATCTGCAGCCAGAGTTCCAGACCCTGGTCTGTGTACTTAGTGCCTGGGAGGGTCCTTCCTTCCTCTCCCAGACTCGGGGACTGGCTCTAAATGGGGCTTGATCCTCTTCCTCTGGCTCTACCTGGATTCCCCTGGGCGGCGTCTGTAGTCAGATAGTCAGAGGCTGTGGGAGTGAGTGGCTGGTGTGTGTGTGTGTGTGTGTGATCTCTAGTACAGTAAAATAAATAAATAAACGAAATGAAAAATATCCTGAGTTTTAGCCAAGTGCACTTTGGGGGGGGGGGTTCGAGACAGGGTTTCTCTGTAGCTTTGGAGCCTGTCCTGGAACTCGCTCTTGTAGACCAGGCTGGCCTATGAACTCACAAAGATCCGCCTGCCTCTGCCTCCAGAGTGCTGGGATTAAAGGCATGCACCACCACCGCCCGGCGGTAGCACACACTTTTTATCCCAGCACTTGGCAGAGAAGCATGGGATCTCTGAGTTCCAGGCCAGCCAGAGCTACACAGAGAAACTCTGTCTCGAAAAACAAAACAAAGCAACAACAACAAATCCCGAGTTTTAAATACACAACGGATAATTCTCAATATGTGTAAGTTCCAAACACTGGATGAAAAAGACCCTAAAAAAAGTTTTAAAATTATGACATTCAAATTTCATGGATTAGTTTGTGTTTAGTTGTTTTCTTCTTTTTTTATTTCATTTCATTTTATGTGCACAATGTTTTGCCTGTATGCATGTTTGTGCACCCTGTGTGCCTTGTTTTTGAGGTGGCCAGAAGCAGGCATCAGATCCGCTGGAGCTGGAGTTACAGATGGCTGCAGGCTGCCTGTGTGGGGGAGATAAAGCTGTCAGTACTTTTCAGGAGCTGTGCCATCTCTCCATCCCTCCTTTCCCTTTGCTCAGGGGTGCGTTTTTGTTTGGTTTGATTTTTGTTTTTGACACATCTCATGCAGCCCAGGGTGGCCTCAAACCCCTGAACTCCTGATTCTCGGGCTTCCCGGGTGCTGGATGGAATGTCAGGAATGCACCACCATTCCTGAAGGCTTTCCACGTTTTATCTGCTAATCCAGGCTGCTCTAGAAGCTGGACTTGGGAGGTCAGATGGCTAGGACATAGTCAGGCAAAAGGACCTCAGGAGGCTGCAGGCCATGTAGGGTCAGAGAGGACACAGAAAAGCCTGGGAGGGGGCTGGGCTCCTCTGTGTAAACACAGGCCCAGGCTTCCTGGCCAACCTTAAGTTTCCCAGAGGCTTGGACAAGTAGGGGGTTAGGAATTCCACACTTGGCCCGACCTTGTTTGTTTTGACCCTAAGGCCCTTTGATGCCAGCTGGCAGCTCCCCTGCCCTGGCCCTCGTTCTGCACGTAACTTGGAAGGCTTTCTCCATGAAGGCTTTGGGGATTCTGAGCAGTCCTGAGGCCCCCAAACCTCCGAGAGGCCGCTGAGGCTGAGTGTAAGTGGGTCCCAAAGCCCATAGTGTTTTACCATGGAGTCCTGGGCCCTCTAACACAAGGCTCCTGTAATCGCCATCACCTCTGTCCATGGCTGTGTCTTTCCTGGACATTTCCTAAGCTCCTGGCAGAGTGTGCCTACACTCAAAGGAGCTGCAGAGCTTGGTATGTGTTGCCTAGCTGATCTTGAACTCCAGTGTAAGCGATCCTCTGGCCTCAGACTTCAGACTCTGGAGCAAATTAGACCCATAGTTGGTTTTTGCTTTGTTCTGAGATAAGGTGTCTCTGTGGAACCACCCTGGCTCTTTGAACTCACTCTGTAGATCAGGCTGGCCTCAAACTCGGAGATCCCTCTGCCTCTGCCTCCCAATTGCTAGGATTAAAGGCGTGCGCCACCACAACCCAGCTCAACTACAATTTTTTTTTAAATGAAAAGGAGAGTGGGCGTGGTGGTGCACGCCTCTAATCCCATCACTCGGGAGGTAGATGCAGGTGGATCTCTGTCAGTTCGAGGCCAGCCTGGTCTACACGAGCTCGTTCCCAGGACAGGAACCAAAATCTACAGAGAAACCCTGTCTTGAAAATCAAAACAAAAAAACCCCAGAACAGCCAAAGGCATATGGAGAGGCCCTGTCTCAAAAGACAAAACAGAAGAAAGAAAAACAAGGAGAAAACTGAGAGAGAAAAACTTGAATCCACCAGAGGCCGCCCAGGACCCGGTCCCACCCCGTCGTGGGTGTGGCCTGTGCAGCGCTCCCCCACCCCCACCGAGCGGCCGGGGCTGAGTACGTGCTGAGCGCCGGACGCCGTACCTGCGACGCCGCGTGCGTGCGTGCTTGCGTGCTCGCGTGCTTTCGCGCGTGCGCGCGTCCCGCCCTCCCGTCCTTATAGAGCCGCAGCAGGGTCGCGCTTGGAGGAGTCGACATGGCGGCGGCATTGCTGCTGGCGCTAGGCTTTGCGCTCCTGGGCGGCCAAGGTGCCTCTGCGGCGGGTAAGACCTGGGACTCGGGTCACAGGTACCTAGGATGAGCCCCAGATTTGGGGGAACCCAGTGGTGTAGGGAGCCACAGCTTTGGTTCCCTACTCGAGGAGGAATAACTGGTTGTGGGTGACCCTCGAGTTGACC
This sequence comes from Alexandromys fortis, assembly GCF_014885135.2. Classification (NCBI taxonomy): domain Eukaryota; kingdom Metazoa; phylum Chordata; class Mammalia; order Rodentia; family Cricetidae; genus Alexandromys; species Alexandromys fortis. The sequence goes on along the minus strand of NW_026068096.1, from coordinate 2,077,757 downwards.
CCCAACCTGGGCTGGGCGACAGGGTGGAGGGAGGTGATCATGGGGAAACGGCCCTGGAGAGACAAATCTAAGGTTAGGGGTCTGGAGCTCTGGGGAGACATTCTAAGGTTGGGGGACCCGTAGAGGAACCGCCGCCTTGTGGTAGTCCCCACCTGGGCATGGGCTGGGAGGTAATCCCGAGGTTTTGGAGTACAGGAGTGGAAATGACCCCAGATTTGGGACAACTGGGGGTGGAGAGAACTGCCGTACTGTCCCCACTCCCGGAACAGGGTTGGGAGGTGACCCTGGGGGTTTGGAAGTTTGGGGGAGTTGGGAAAGAGGGGTCCCTGAGGACAACACCTCTGAGGTAGAGTGGTCATGGGCAGAGCTATCTCTGTTAACACCTGGGTAGCAGGGCTGAGCTGGGAGGTGACCCCGGAGATTGACGACCTCCTGGTTTAGGGATCCAGGGATAAAAGGAATCACCTCGCTGACAGTACCCCCACTTGAAAGACAGGGCTGGGAAGTTATCCTGGGGACTGAGGAAGCTGCCACTGTGGTCCCCACCTAGGGAACACGTCAGGAAATGATCCCAAGTTTGGGGGACCTGGGAGTGGAAGGAATTGCAGTCTTGGTGTCCCTGCTCAAGGAACAGGGTAGGAGTGACAGTCCTAATTTGGAAGTTAGATCTACCACTCTGTGGAGGATCAGGGTAGATGAGAGGAAGCCTTTCCGGAAAGGTGTGGGGAACAACCCCCAAGGGGCTGGGGGACTAGGGTGAAAGCTACCATTTCAGTGTATCTAAACTTGGGGTGCAGGGAGGGGGTCCAGAAGTGCTTGGGAGCGATGTCTCCACGTTTGGGCCTGTGGGAGGCAGTGTCTGAGGTTGTGGTGATGTGAGGGTAATGGAAACCAAACACTTGGTCTCTTCACCTGAGGGGAGGTCTTGGGGACAATGTGGGGGATGGAGCCGAGGAAGGTGCCACATTGATGTATCTACTTATTGAGTTCAGGGCTACGACACTTCTTGGGGAATCTGTAAGAATGAGAGTAAGTTGGCCATGGGGTGGGGGACAGCTTTGCCTGTGCCCCTGGTGTTATCTGGGTGGGGAGTTCCTGAGAGTGGAAGTCTCACAGGTCTCTTCAGGTGTTCCCAGCTGTCCCCGTCCTCGCTGGAGTGAGCTCCCAGGCTTGCTGTAGTCCAGGGCTGTAGTCACTCTCCCTGGTCCTTGCTCTCACGCCCCTGGAGTGAAGCTTCACAGGTCTGGGAACTGTTGAATCATCCTTGTGCACGAGATTCCCGGTGACTGAGGCCCCGCACACTCAGTTGGCTCCTGCCCTGGAATCTGGCCTGTTCTAGCCTGGTTGGGGCTCAAAAGGGAAACTGAGGTCCTAAGGTAGGGAAGGCTGGTGCTCAAGGTCACGGCAAGGTGGATCTTAGAAGGCAGTGTGGCAGGCCTGGAGCAAGCAAGCTGCTCTCCTGCCTATTCCAGACAGCAGGCAAAGGGCAGAACCCAAGCTCTGCCAGAGAATTGGGGCACATGGCTGCCATCCCCAACAGCAGTGGATTTGGGAGGGGGCTATGCCTGGCAGCAGTGCCCTGGGTTAATCCTGACCTGCTTTTCCCAGTCCCTCTTCCTCGTCATCAAAACATCTTGAGGTGCCCTATGAGGCTGGCTCTCGGGTGCAGATAGCTGCCCCCGGCAAGGTGGACACAGCTGATAAACTGCCCTGTCCTGGATGGGGAGCCTGGCTTGAGTCCCCCACCCTGCCTGGGCACAGGTCCAGTGGCTTCCTGCCTGGGGTTAAACAGACCTTTGCAGTGCCCAGGAGCCAAGCACAAAGTGTAGCTTGCGGGCAGGGCCCAGCCCTTCCTGGGAACAGCCCCACAGTCAAACAGCTTGGGCAGGGCTCAGGTCAGGCAGCAATGTGCCATTTTCACTGTCTGCTGCACATGGGGCGGGGCTTCACCTCGAGGGCCTGTTTTTTCCTGATTGTCTGAGTGAGGCTGGGTTGGACTCTAGGGCCTCTTACAGTTCCACACAGCCTGGAGTACACCTGTTTTCCCAGTGATCACCTCAGGTGATGAGCCTCCAGCCTGGGTCAGCCCTGGGTAGCGGGACACTGGGTATGGGCTGCCCTCCAGAGTAGTGCCCCCTTCCTGCACCCTGGAGTGCTGGCTTGTTTACCCATGGCCCAGTCTGGCCCTGCTCCCACCCTGCTGAGAGTGGGCAGGGAGGATGGCGCTGTTTTTAGACCTAGGTGACTGCTGGAAGCTGCGGGCTGCAGGTCACGTGGCCAGATTTCCAGCTTGACTTCTCAGAGGCCCTAAGGTTGGGATCAGAGGTATTGGTCACGCCTAAGTAGAGTAGATGGTACCTTTCCAGAGGTCTACACCCCACCTGTGTCTAGACACTGGGGAGGTCAGTGACAGATGCCAGGAATACCACAGGCCTTCCTGCATCCCTGAGACTAGATTGAGGACTACCTAGTGGGTCCTAATGGCCTGCCTTGTGGCCATTCGGCTGCTCCCTAGAACATGGCAGCCATATTCCTGATGGACGATTCTCAGTGCCTCTTCAGAAACCCTGCTGGGGCTGTGGTCCTGGGGGCACCTGTCTTTCCTGACTGGCAGCCCCAGGTAAGCTGACATTGATAGAGACATCCTGGAGTAGTGGGCAGGGAAGGGAACCAAGGGAAAGGGCCAGGCTATGGCCTCTCCTACCCTCATTTTTGCCACACCCACTTGCCCAGAGGTCTGGGAGATCTCAGCTCTGGAATGTAGGTTATTAGGAAACCAGCTCACCGTCAGAGCTGCTGTGTGTGCCTTGGGGCCACATAGGTGACAGGTACCTACTTTGGTCCCCACCTCCCAATACAGGGCCTCAGGGCCCAAACCCGTATGCTTGTACCTTCAGACACATCCACATCCATGCCTTGTGCAGACATGCAAGGACCTGAGTGTCCTGGGTCCCTTTGTCCTGTCTTACTTTTTCATTTTGGAGACAACTTTAACCACTGTCCCTCTGGTCTCAAAATTCCTTGCAGCCCTCCTGCCTACACCTCCCACGTGAGGGAATTACAGGGGAACCACAACACCTGGCTCCTGTTTTCTGTTTTTCCTTTTAAAATTACATTTGTGTGTCTGTCTTGTGTGTCTGTTGATTGTGCACAAGTCTTGAGGGTTGAGCTCAGGACTTTAGACTTGGTGGCAGCCACCTTTGCCCAGCCATTTGTGTTTTGTTTTCCGCCTAACTTCTTCTCCCCACAAGCTGAAAGGAGATAGTGTTTGCTGAGTTTGCCGCAGACCAGGCCATGTGGTAGGCCCTGGTGGTTGTCCTTCCTCCCTGTCTTCCCTCCCTTGTAGTGATAGGTGCTAACCCTCTCCCATAGCTGGCTTCCTCAAGGCGCCGCTTTCCCAGGAGCAGTGGGCGGGAGGCAGTGTGGTCCTGCACTGTGAGGCCGTGGGCAGCCCCATCCCTGAGATCCAGTGGTGGTTTGAAGGGAATGATGCCAACGACAGCTACTCCCAGCTCTGGGACGGCGCCTGGCTGGACCGCGTTCGCATCCATGCCACCTACCGCCAGCATGCGGCCAGCACACTGTTTGTGGACGGGCTCACCGCAGAGGATACAGGCACCTACGAGTGCCGGGCCAGCAGTGACCCTGACCGCAACCACCTGACCCAGCCACCCAGGGTCAAATGGGTCCGTGCCCAAGCAAGCGTGGTGGTCCTTGAACGTGAGTGGCCAGGACACCTGTTCCCTGTGTTTACCTCGTGTGCTGCTCAACCCTGGCTCCCTCTGTAGAACCAGGTGCTGCTCTGCCCTACCTGGGGACATCCCTGTCATCTTGCTGGGTGCAAACTGGTCCTGCCCCCCATAGGAGGATCCTGAGCTCCCATCCTGTTGTCTGTGTAGCTGCCCTGCTGGTGTTTGTCTAGTTGGGATGGGGTCTGCTGCCCAAGTGTTCACTCTGACTGCTGCATACTTGAGGGGTTGAGTCAGGTGGCAGGCTCCCCAGAACCTTCTGGGGACTGGTTTCTAGTTCTGAGTGAAGGAAACATGAGGCACCCACATGGTTTTGTTATGTTGGGATCTGGGCCTGGTGCTACCCCTGAAGCCATAGCTGTGGGAGCAGCAGGCAGGGTCTTGGGCAGCGAGTGCCTTGCCTTGGAAATGGATTTCTAGTGGGACGCGTGCCCTAGGAGTTTGGGCTGCAGGGTGCATCCACTGGGATTCCAAAAGCAGCCTTCGTGGGTATGGGGCAGTGTAGGGCTGAGCCCCTTAGCTCCTAAGCTGACTTTGTTCTGTGGCCTCTCAGCGGGCACCATCGTAACCTCGGTCCAGGATGCTGACTCCAAGACATACCTTACCTGCGTTTTGAACAGCAGTAGCGTCGACGTGGTTGGCCACCGCTGGATGAGAGATGGCAAGGTGCTGCAGGAGGACACGCTGCCTGACCTGAAGATGCAGTACATGTGAGTCCATGCTTCTCGTGAACTGCACAGAGCCTGTGTCGGGAGGGGGCCACCATACTTGTGGGCTCCTTACCTCAACCACTCTGCCTCCTACAGCGTGGACACAAATGACCGCTCTGGGTACTATTCCTGCATCTTCCTTCCCGAGCCCGTGGGCAGGGGTGACATCCGTGTGGAGGGTAAGCTGGGTAGCCAAGAGGTAGCTGTGCGTGGGCAGGGACAGTCTGCAAGCTTGGGCACCAGGCTCTCGCCTTATCCTCACAGGGCCACCTCGGATCAAGGTGGGAAAGAAGTCAGAGCACTCCAGTGAGGGGGAGAACGTGAGGCTGGTCTGCAAGTCTGAGTCGTCCCACCCTCCTATCACCGAGTGGACCTGGTTCAAGACCTCTGACTCTGGGGACCAGGTGAGGGCTCTGTGGGACATGAGGCTTCAGAGATGACAGGGACAGAGGGCCTTGGAGGACCATGCGGGAAAGGCTGCGGCAGACCTTGACAAGCCCCTCTTCCCCAGCTCATCACCAATGGCTCCGAGAGCAAGTACATCGTGATATCCACAGCGGAGAAGACAGAGCTGACCATCACCAACCTCGACATCAGCAGCGACCCTGGCACCTACATGTGTAACGCCACCAACGACCAGGGCAGCGTCCAGGAGAGGATAACACTGCGCGTGCGTAGCCGCCTGGTCGCCCTCTGGCCCTTTCTGGGCATCGTGGCCGAGGTCCTGGTGTTGGTCACCATCATCTTCATTTATGAGAAGCGACGGAAGCCAGACCAGACCCTGGACGAGGATGACCCTGGTGCTGCTCCACTGTAAGTCCAGCTTACTGTGTGCTCCTGGGAGCCGCTGCTGTCCTGTAAAAATGGGGGGGGGGCAGCATTCAGTGTTGCACCCATCTTTCATGGGCCTCGATGGTTCCGGGAAGGTGGGTCCCCACTCTTAGAACAATGGCCAGATTCCCCTCCCAGTGGGGCTGAGGTCAGCCGGCCCTGTGCCTCTCAGTGCTGAGCTCTTTTTTTGTTTCCTCAGGAAGGGCAGCGGGCATCACATGAACGACAAGGACAAGAGTGTACGCCAGAGGAATGCCACCTGAGTGGCAGAGCAGGCGGGGGTGTGGGCACCTGGACACCTGACCCCAGCCAGTGTCTACCTCCACTCTTGTGTCCCATCTTGTCCCAACCCGAGCCTACCCACCCCAACCTGGGTGAAGACAGCCTCACCTTGTAGAAAGCCCACCTGGAAGAAGCAAGCCGCCCACAGCACCCCTGTTTCTAGTTTAAACTAAACAAGGTTTCTATATAGAGAATCTGTTCCTTAGGGGTTTTGTTTTTGACTTTAAGCGTGTCAGATAGCCCCGTGGAGTGCGGGAATGGGGCCTTGCCCTTGGCCATGGGGGAGAGACAAGGGTAAGCTCCGACTTCTTGGTGGAGGGAACTACCACCTGGTCCCTGTATCAGACAGCCCATCCCCACCATGGACAACATGGCTGGGCCTGCTGGGACCCCACAAATAAAGACCTACCCCGCCATGTGTGTGTTCACTATGTGGGGTTCCAAGAGCCCATCTTAGAGGGAAAGAGTGTTGCCATCGGGGACTGGAGAGGGGTGTAGTTGATCAGGGCTTGGGATGTAGACAGTGAAGGGTGTCATTCCTAGGGCAGTTCCTCGTTGTGACCTCAACCATAAAATTTTCATTGCTTTTTTTTTTTTTTAAGATTTGTTTATACAATATCCTGCCTGCAGGCCAGAAGAGGGCACCAGCTCTCATTATAGGTGGTTGTGAGCCACCATGTGGTTATTGGGTATTGAACTCAGGACCTCTGGAAGAGCAGTCAGTGCTCTTTGACCGCTGAGCCATCTCTCCAGCCCCTCATTGCTTCTTTTTTTTGGGGGGGGGTGTTTGAGACAGGGTTTCTCTGGCTTTGGAGCCTGTCCTGGAACTAGCTCTTGTAGACCAGGCTGGTCTCGAACTCACAGAGATCTGCCTGCCTCTGCCTCACAAGTGCTGGGATTAAAGGCGTGTGCCACCACCGCCCGGCCTCATTGCTTCTTCTTAAGTGATTTTGCTACTGTTTTGAATCAGAGTGTAGCTATCTGATACGCCACCCCTATGAAAGGGCCCTTTGACTTGCACAGGGGTTGAGAGCCACACTGCCCTAGGGTATCCGAGAAAAGCTGGCCTCTTGAGGGTGCTGTTGACCACACTGACATCCTGTGCTGCCCTCTGGCCTAGTACTGACTGATCCAGCTGTTGGACACCCACTTTCTAGGAAGTGCTGGGTTGCGGGGAGATGGGCGGGGCCTGGGTACTTGCTGGATCCACAGGATGGACAGGTAGCTTCAAGCCAAGCTGGCTTTCACACCTAGGTTTTGGGCAGGGGTCAGGACAGGTGTGTATGTAGGGTGTTATTGCATGGTTTGGCTCCAGAGAGATGGGACCCTGCAGCCAGCTTTGGTCCCAGCAGAGTGCTACCCAGAGTAGTGGCATTCAGGGAAAGCTGGGTTCCTTGGGGACTGTTAGGCCTTTCAGAGAACGGCAGGTAAAATTGGAACTGGAGTCCTGCCTTCCAGCCACCAGAGGGCGCTGCGCAGTGTCCCTCTGATAAGACCTGTGTTCCTGGAGCCATGCAACTAAAAATGGCCAGGATATCTGCAGTGCGCACCTGCAACTGGATATACCTGGGCACCTCGCTCTCATGTGTCCCTGATACTACCTCCTTAGGGCAAAGTCCGTTCTGCCTGCGCAAGTGTCCACATGGACATTAGAAGCCCAGGATATCCACTCAGCACTGCCTGCCTATGGTGTGCCTGGGGTTATGTCTGTGAAGCAAGCCCCCAGTTGCAGGAGCAGCCCCACTCTCTGTGCTCTCTTCCTCCGGGGCCCTAAGCCTGTGGGACTTAGATCCAGAAAAAACGGCGCAGTGAGGGTTTAGAAAGTGAGGCTTACTGAGGGCTCCCCTTCAAAGCAGTGTTCCAGGGGACATACCCCACATCATCCAGGTTCTTGTACATACAACTAAAGCTGAGCATCCCTCGGCTCAGGATAGTGCAGGCTCCGTTTCAGAGATGGGCACAGGACGATGTGTCAAACATTTAGAATGATCTGAAACTGGCCTCTGGGGTACTCTCTGGGAGCCACAGGGTCACAGGGGTCCCAGCCCCCAACTGGCAGGCAGAGACGGTGCCCAGGGCCTTGGTAAAACAAAGGCCTATTGACAGAGCTGGGGCCCACAGGGGCCCAGCAGCTGGCTGCTCACTTCCGCTCCAGGCAGACAGGGCTGCCTGTGCCTCTCCAGCTCCTGGTTCACCTCTTCTGCCCAATTGTAGCCCGTAAGGATGGTATGCTGGTGGGCAGGAGGGCCAGGTTGTCCTGCCTGGACTCCATCGTGCAGCTGTGGAGGAACCCAAGGACCAAGGAAGGAACAGCAAGGGAGGTCAAGCAGGGTAGCAGAACTGAGGTAAAGGTTACTCCATGAAGTCCATCAGAGACGAGGCCTCCTTATGAACCGGCTGTTCCACATCCGGGTGTCTGCAGGAGGAGCATCTTGGCAAGTCTGGCATGGCAGTGCATGCCTGTCACCTCAGCCCTCCGGAAGCAGACGGGAGGATCAGGAGGAGACCAAAGAAAAACACAGAGAGCCCCTCCCCCACTTAATAGGAAGATGCTGGGCTGTGTGGATCAGAACCTGGGGAGTCTTACCCTTCAGGCCTGGAAGCCCACTGTCCAGATCCTGCCAGCCAAGGAGTTCAACTTTGGTTGCTGATTGCTGCTGGGACCAGCTTCCCTACTGTCCACCCCTTCCCTGGCCTAGTTCTGTATCCATTCAAAACACCCAGGAATCCTAAATAGGAAATGACTGGTTACTGCTGGGAGGGTGGGCAGAGGGGTTGGGGCTGAGACAATGAGAGAAGGCTGACAGAAACCCTTGGAACAAATGATCACATTCCTAGGGTCATCAATTTGTTTTCCAAAAGGTGATGAGATAGTGTGTGTGTGGAGGGGGTTATAGGGCTGAGATGAAGTGTGTGTGGAGGGGGTTATAGGGCTGAGATGAAGTGGGGGGGGTTATAGGGCTGAGATGAAGTGGGTTATAGGGCTGAGATGAAATTAAGGGTGTGCACAACTACACTCAGACATTGATTGATTGGCAGGGTCTCACCAAGTAGCGCTAGCTGGTTTGCAATTCACCATGTAGATCAGGTTGGTCTCAAATTCAGAGATGTACTTGCCTTATCAAGGACTGGTGTTACAGACAAGGGCCAATATACCTGGCATAAAACAATTTGCTGAGAAACTGGAGTAAAGAAGGCTGGGTGCTTTAAGAGCATTTATTGTTCTTGCGGGGATCCTGGGTTTGGTTCCCAGTATCCATGTGGTGGCAAACAGTCCATAGTTCCAAGTAACTCCCAGGGGAGCCAGCACTGTCTTCTGGCTCATTAAGGCCCATGCTCACATGTGATATACACACATATATGCACATAAAATAAGATAAATATATCCAAAAACAAAAAACAAAGTAGCTCGATATTTTAAAAAGGTGGACAGCTCCTGAGGAATGAAGATTGACCTCTGGCTTGTACACACACACACACACACATTTGCACATACAAGTGAGATGGTGGCCCTGAGCCAGGTACCCCTGGGGCAGGTGTGAGAACGGGTGTGGGCAGGACCAGCAGCCAGGTCATTGCAGACTCACAGCAGATCAACAAGACCCCCAAGTGCAGGCCCAGGCCGAGATCCCTGAGTGTTAGCACTCTCTTTGTGACCTCTGGACTGGCAGAGCGGTCTTCTAGTATGGCAGGGTCTCTGACAGCCTGCTGCTGAGCTGCCTCCTCCCCTGCATTCGGCCACAAGTCCTGGGGCTCTGGCGACCTGCCCAGCTGACATCTTCCCAGGGTGAACATAAAAGATCCCCCTCCATCTGGAACAGGCATGTGCCCTGGGGCGGGACATAGCCTGACACTGTCAACTCTGATGTTCTAAAGTGGAGGCCAGAGGGGTTTCAGGGGCATCTCTGGAGTCCTCAGGGTCAGGGCAGCCCATCTGTGTCAGATGAGGACATGCAGCTGGCAGGGCACACCCCTGACACCATGAATACCTACTGTAAGCAGGCACAAGTCATATCTCCATCCTGTGACATTCAGGCAAGAAATGGTAAAGGCTGGAGGGACTTTGAGGACCCATAAAGGACCCTTTGGTTCAGGAGAACCTAGGAAGAACTAAGAAGATCTAAAGAAGTCTGGAGGGGACCCAGAAGCATCAGAAGAGTCTAAGGGGGGTCAGGGGATTTATAGATGAACTTAGGCAGGTCAAGGGAAATGGGATGGGGGAAGGACAGGAGAATCTAAGGAGCCCAGAGGATACACAAGAAGGCCCAAGAGTCCACTGTGTGAAAATTGTCTTCCCACCAACTCCCAGCTATCCTTCCCCTGTATTGCACCCCCCCCCCATTATACAATCCTCCCCATTCTGTGAAGCTGCTGGGCATCTAGAGCCAGATCTGGTGTCGCCTGGCTCGGGTCACAGCTTAGGACCCTCCAGGAGCCAATGTCTCCCTAGAGCAGGAGGATAGAATGTAGCTGAGGCCTGAGTGAAGTGGATAGCCAGGGGCGGGGCGGGGGGGGGGATGCAGAGGCAGGAGCTGAGCCTGGATCCCCTGGAGAGAGCATTTACTACGCTGACAGCACCTTTGGGGATGAGGTTGCAAGCAGCCACAGGAACTTCTAGTTACCATGCTTTCGAGGCTTTACTGTGCCTCGGTTTCCCTACTAGCAGGGCTTGAAGAGGGACTGAACTTAGATCCTAGAATGATCTCACTTCTTCCCACACATATTCATAGGTTTCTGTAGCGAAGATGGGGAAAACAGCAGAGCCGGGTGGCCTCCGGGAGCACACTTTTATTATGGAATCTGGCCCCTTGAGCCGAGAAAGGGGTTAGCGTCCAGCGGTTGCCCCGCCCGTGGTGTCCTAGAGACCGCGGAGGGAGCCCCAGAGTGGACCAGGGCCTGGTCTGCAGCGCGCCAGAGGCAGGGGCCAGCGGGCTGTGCTTGGTGACCTTGGGTGCGTCCTTGGCCTCAGTTTCCCCTGGGAAACCAAGTCTGAGCGCTTTTCCAAGGTCTCGGGGGTGCCTGACTGACCTTGAGTCTGCCTGCTGACCCTAGCCTCAGTTTCCCCCATCCATCCCCGTGAGGGGGTGAGGGTAGCGCAGGTGGAGGCGGGGCTCCCGCCCCCGCCCCTCCCCCGCGCGCAGAGGCTCCGCCCCCGACTCCGCCCTCCCTCGGGCTCGGCCGGCAGTGGCGGCGGCCGCTGCGCTCCTCACTGCCCGGCGCCGCCTCGCCATGGATGCGCGCGGGGGCGGCGGGCGGCCCGGTGACAGTCCGGGCACGACCCCCGCGCCGGGGCCGCCGCCACCGCCGCCGCCACCCGCGCCCCCTCAGCCTCAGCCACCGCCCGCGCCACCCCCGAACCCCTCGACCCCCTCACACCCGGAGCCGGTGGACGAGCCCGGCCCGCGCGCCCGGCTCTGCAGCCGCGACAGCTCCTGCACCCCCAGCGCGGCCAAGGGCGGCGCGAATGGCGAGTGCGGGCGCGGGGATCCGCAGTGCAGCCCCGAGGGCCCGGCGCGCGGCCCCAAGGTGTCGTTCTCATGCCGCGGGGCGGCCTCGGGGCCCACGGAGGCCGAGGAGGCGGGCAGCGAGGAGGCGGGCCCGGCGGGTGAGCCGCGCGGCAGCCAGGCCAGCTTCTTGCAGCGCCAATTCGGGGCGCTCCTGCAGCCCGGCGTCAACAAGTTCTCCCTGCGGATGTTCGGCAGCCAGAAGGCCGTGGAACGCGAGCAGGAGCGCGTGAAGTCGGCGGGGGCCTGGATCATCCACCCCTACAGCGACTTCAGGTGCCGCCTCCGGGAGGGGCCCGTCCTTGGCGCGCCCGGGAGAGGGCGGGGCGCCGCGTCCCGGATGGTGACCTCGGGGTGGTGGCAGTTCGGGGCATAGGGCCGGGGTGGGGGGAGTACCCTCTCGGTGACCTCGGGCGCGCCCCGGACCCGCCCCCGAGGGACTCTGCTGTGCAGAGGCTCCGCCCTTTTAGAGGCCTGGAGTGAGGGGGTCCCCGGCGCGCCCCCTCCCTCGCGCCCTCGTTGCAGTGGGCGCGCGCGGTGGTTGCAGGGCCAGGGTCTGAGCTCAGAGGGGTGAAGAGGACGAATAGAGGGGAACGTAGGCACTCGGAGGCCGCGGAGCAGGAGCAGGGATGGAAGAATGGATAGAAAGGAGAAAGGAAGAAAAAGAGGAGGAAGGAAAAGAATAGGAAAAGGAAGGAAGGGAGGGAGGGCACATGGGAAGGACGCGCCCTGGAGGCCGCGGGGAGGGGATTATCAAGCGGACGCCGCGGGTTCCCACGGTCTCCGCTTGAGCCTGGGGCGGGTGCGTCCTGGGTGTGTGGATATGGACATGGCCTGAGTTGGCTGCTGCGTGCAGCGGCAGGCGCTGGCGCAGAGCCACGACCCGAGTGTTTGCGTGTTTCTCCTTTCCGCGCGAGCTTGCGAAATGATGCCCACAGGGGTCCTGGGAGGCGCGTGCCGACCAATCAAGAGGAGGCGTGTCCCTAGGGGTGTGGCTGGTGGGTCTCTATAAGTACCTGTTGGGATACTGGCTGTGCACGCGCGCGCCTGCGTGTCCCGGGTGGGTGCACACCCGCGAGCCGTAGGGAGAGCTGCGTGCAGGGAATGCAGGAGAATGTCCCTGTCTTCGGTGACAGTCGGGATGCAGATTTGTGGACAGGGTGCTCTGCTATCTTGGAAAACTGAAGCCTGGAGTTTCAGGACCACGGACAGCTCTAGGGCCTGCAGCGGCTCCTGCTAGTCTGGTATCCAGGTCCCTTCTCCCCCAGGCCTGAGTCTCTGAAGACATTGACTCTTGAATAAGGATAGTTCAGTGGTGACGCTCCCTTTCTGTTATTCCCCTTTTTATCTCTAGTGCTTGATAATAGAGCACACAGAGGCCCAGGAACTACCTCCCTGAGACTAGAACGCCACCTTTACCAGGAACCTGAGTTTGGGGAAGAGTCCCAGCGGTGGGGAGGCACATTCTGGCCAACAGGAGTTGTTCCTGCATGACCTAGCGTGAGTGCCAGACCCAGCATTGCTCCACAGACTTCCAGGCTTCAGAACTGGACTCTGGACGTTTGCTGTGTTCCCACCTGTGAAATGGCACAAGAGAGGGTGGGCTTGCCAAGACTTCCTGGTTGGCCAATATGAATGGAGTCTAGTGCCAGCTAGCCAGACAGAGAAAGGCAGTCTGGGGTGGGGCAGGCTGTGGGGCGTATCACTCCACTCTCACTCCAGCGTCACCTTTATGTCCAGGTTTTAGCTGAGGGACGTAAGGCCAGCCCTTAGGCTTGGGTTCTCGGCTGCAGTGATGACAGGTGGTTGACTTTGGGGTGCATGGCGAGAGGAGGCTGAGAGAAGAAACTGAGCTCCTGTCCTTGAGTCCCTGTAGGTATAGATGCCTGGGGGACCCTGTGACCGTCAGATTTCAAAACTGGCTCATGGGGCCACCTGCCTTTCATGCCTGAGGACTCGTGCCCCTTCTAGAACCTTCTGGTCAGCGTTGACCAAGACAGGTCTCCAGAGCCTCTAGGGGCTGTTGGGAGCACCATGTGGGTGTTGACCGATGATGGCAGGCGATAGATTGGTTGATTTGAGTCTTCCTGGGGTAGACCCCAGGCTAGCTCTCTCCTGACGCCGCATGCGTGCCCTCAACTCACTTTTTCCTTTTTGTCCTGAGACAGGGTTTCCTTCATTGTTCTGTAGACTTGAATTTAGTCCTCTTGCCTATTTTCTGAGATGACAGGTGTGCACCACTAGGCCCAGATGTATTGATTTAACAAGCACAAAAAAGGAAGATCGTATCCCAAGCCTGGGAGAGGAAAAGTCATTCAGTCATGGAGCTGTTGTGCTCCGGTGCCGGGGGCTGGTGGTGTGTGTGTGTGTGTGTGTGTGTGTGTGTGTGTGTGTGTGTGTGTGTGTGAAGTCTTTTACAGAGTGGTGGGTGGGGACCTCCTGTCTCTCTCCAGGGGCTGAGCAGCTAAGCATCTCCCTCTGTTGGCTCTGACTTGGCTTCCCAGTAATTCTGTCCTGTGACCAGTTGGGACTTTATTGGTTAGTTCTCCCTCCCCAGGCAGGAGGGGAAGGCGGAGTCACTGAAGGCATGGGAGAGGCAGGGCTGTGGGGTGTGAGTCCCTTTGGGCACCAGTTACCTGCACCATGTAGTCCACAGGGACCTAGGGGAGCCAAGTTCTGAGCAGAATTCTGTCCCAGAATCAGGACTGTATGGTGTCTACCTCAATTTCCTAAGATGTGAGAAGGTTGTGGTGTGGGGGAAGGTAGCAGGTGTCTAGAAGGATCTTTTACCTTTTTTTTATGGAACTTTGTTCAGTCATGCCCAGACAGCTAAAAAATATTGTTTCAATTCTTATTACATTTATTCATTGTGTGTGGGCACCACGGTGCCCATGTGTTCTTCGGAGGACAACCTGTGGGAGTCAGTTCTCTCCTTCCACCACGTGAGTCCCAGGGACTGAACTCAGTCTGTCAGATTTTGGTGGCTGTGGCTTTTATCCAGTGAGCTATCTCACTGCCCCATGATGACCTTGAACTTCTAATCTCTGAGTGCTGGGATGGCAGGAACGTGCCACACAGCCCGGCTTCTGTGTTCTGTGCTGCTGGAATTGTGAGCTTGAGCACTGTAGATGCTACTGCGACCCACTAACCTCCCAACTTGAGGTCTCATTCTGTAGGCCGGCCAGCCTCTCACTTCCGGCATTCCTCCTGCTTCATCCTCCCAGGTGCTAGGATCACAGGCAGTTGGCACCTCACTCAGTCTCATCTGGTTCTTCTGAGCATCCACCCTGGCCATGAGAAGCTTCTGTGGAGAAGCAAGTTTGAGGGTTGGGAAGTGTTCCAGGTCTGGACGCACACGCTGAGACTGGGTGGTACCCGAGGAAGAAAGAGGCAAGAACCCAATCCAGACCTGTAGACACTGCTTCTGAGACTGCCATGTCCCCCCACTAGGTGGCCAGGGCTCAGAGTGAGGGCAGGATGTTGCTCCCTGCATGTAAATCCCTAGAAATGGGTTCTGTATCAAGGCCCTAGAATAAATCGCATTATCATCGATTTCTCATCGAGGATGTGGGGTTTGGGCATGCACCTGCCTCCCAGATGGGAGTATTGGGATCCCCAAACTCTCAGTGTTGTGAAAGAAGTCTTTGGGGGGAGGGATTGAGGTCAGGATAGCCAAAGCCCCCTCTTTTTCTACTCCAAAGCTATTACTTCAGTATTTGGAGAGACCCCTTTCCTTGGCCTGCCCTTAAGACACCCTCCAACCCACACTGGAGCACAGCATCTGATGACCCCCACCCCCATCATTCTGGAGTTGAGTCTTGCCCAGGGCGAGATCTCTCAGCCCTCTACAGATTCCAGTTTTCCAGGTCCCTCTGCCTCCAGCTGGGAAGCCCCATGGTGGTCTCGGAGCCTTTGCACTAGCTACTCTGCCCAGGTGCCGCCTCTCCCCCATACCATCAGCCCTTGAATGTCGCCCCCTCCGAGCAACCCAGGTCCACCCCTCACACCCTGGCATTCAGCACAATCCTTCCCCAATAGAAGCAGGGTTAGGGGTACAGCCTGTGTCCCTTATCACTGTGTATCCTTGGTGCTTGGCATACAATGGGCCTTTACAAATGTCTGCACCCGGGATTCCAGCTGTCTTCCCACCATGGTTTCCAGCCCTAATCCTGTCACCTGCTCTGGGGACTCAGTGGGCTCAGGCCCTGATCCTCTGTCCCAGCCTGGCCCGTAATCCCTGACCTCCAGCCTCTAATCCCTCTAGCTTTGCTTGGATCTGTGATCCCAGACCAGACGACTTCTGGCTGTATCTCAGATCTGCCTGTAGAGATGTGGCTGTTCTGGCTGGTCTGTGGAGGTCTGACCTTGGCTTTGAGGGCTCCATGATCAGCGATAAGATCCTGACTGTGCCAGTGGGGGCTGTGACCCACCCAGCAGTGCCCAGCTGTGAATGGAAGGGGCTTCTCTCTGTTACCCCATGATCTATGAGCCTCAGTTTCCTTGCTGGAGCTGAGAATGACTGGGCAGCTGAGGGAGAAGAGAGTTCATTTGGCGTCAACCATCCAGAATCTACCTATGGGCTGGAGAGGGCTTGGGCTAAGATCAGCAAAAGATCCCTTGTCTCCACTGGATCTACCCTCTGACCCCTGAGCCGGGGGTGGGGTGGGGTAGTGGTCACAGCATGGTCCTGAGTGTGCCCCCAGAATTAGACAGTCAATCAGGATTCCTTGTTGTTTATTAGGGAATTTGTTTCGTTTTGTTTTGTTTGAGATGGTCTCATGTAGTCCAGGCTCGTCCCAAGCTTTCAGTAAGGAAGTCTTTGAACTGTTTGATCCTCCTGCTTAAACTTCCTGAGGATCAGAGGCCTGTCCTGTGCCCAGAGGTCCCCGAGGTCCTTGCTGTGGATGGGGTAGAGAAGGTGGGAACGCTAGGCAAGGAAGCACAGCCTGGGAGAGAAGTTAGAGCTGTTTCTGGATGGCCCGCCATCCCAGGTCCTGTCCCTTCAAACAGGCGAGGGGACTGGTGAGTGAGGGTGGGGGAGGGGACCTCCAGAGTCCTGTTCCCCTTGGTGTGGAACTTCCGACCCATTCTGACTTTGGGGACCAGGTTTACTGAGGAAGATGAAGACTGGAGACACTTGGGTTAAAGCAAGTGGGCCCCACCCTACCAGGACCACAAGGACAGCCACCTCCTGTTCCCTCTCCTCAGGCACTGGGGGAAAACAGGCCGTACCTTGTGACCTGGAGATGCAGTGGCTGAGGGAGGCTCCAGGACAGAGTGGCTGGGTACAGAGGACAGTCTCAGGCCTGGGCCTCCGTGGGAAGTATGCCTGGCCCTGACTACCTCAGGAAGGGAAGAGAAGTGTTGCATGGCTGCAGCCTAGAAAGAGATACCTGCTGTGGTCTGCTGTGTCTTCAGACTGGTTCAGGTCCCTTTAATAGTTTCTAAGCCTCCTTCCCATCACGGTTGAAAGTGCCCCACAGTGGTTTCTAGGTCCCCCTGGTGGTTTTGTGGCCCACCCTGAGCTGTTGTATCCACCAATGGTGGTTTCTGGTTCCTGTTGACTGTTGCCTGCTCATTCTCAATTGTTTTACTCAATGGCTCCTCCAAAGAGAAGGCATCCTCAATCCAGAAGGGGAGAGGTTAGGGCCAAGCTATGTGACAGATTCTGGGGATCTGAGCCAACACTACTGTCTAGAGCCGGGCCCCACTCTAAAGCCGCTGGCTATGACTGAGCGATGGGCCGCACTTGAAGAGAAGTGGGCTTTGATTCTTCCCACTCTGTGGGTTGGCTCCTGGGGACTTAGACACCCTCTTCTGCACCATGTGCAAGACCACCCTACCCCAGACATACAAACATACACATAATTTAAAAGGAAGAATTCTTCAAATACGTTATTTCGTGCTCGCGAGGTCTGGTAGACCCCTCCCCCACAGCTGATGTTACCCCTCAGCTCCAGAGGACTTGTGAGGGACATCGCACATGAATACGGTCCCCAAATCCTCCCACACAGGGCTGAGGAGAGAAGGGACTATGGTCCCCAAGGGACAGAGAAGCCTGCCCAAGGTCACTCATGCATGGCAGGAGCTAGCACAAGGCTGTGCTCAAAGACACTGGGTGTTGTCCCGTCGTTGGCTCTCACAACCTGAGCTGCCCAGAATGCCCCAGTACAAATCACTCTTGATTTTTTTTTTTTCTCTCGTTTTTGGACTGTTTCCTTGAGCTCAGTTCTCTGAAGTGGAGTCTGGTCGCCCACTGGGCACTGTGTTTATAACTGGCAGAAGGAGCCAGCTCACAGGCAAGCTCTGAGCCAGCGGCTCCAGACACTGCACCCCTGACGCATGCCTCTCCTCTGAGCTGACTTGGGTGAATTGACCCAGCCTGTGTGCTCTAGAAACAGTGGGCACTGTGCCTACGGGAAGCCCAAGTTCCAAGAGGTAGTGACAGACCTCTAGGGATCCAAGGGGGCTGACACAATCTAGGTGTGAGGAGACCCCGAGACTGCAGCCCTGGCTGGCCTGGAACTCCCAGAGAACCTCCTGCATCTGCCTCCTGGTGTTGCGATTATAGGTGTGCACCACCATACTCAGCCTATTCTAGAGCTCTTCACCCTCCCGTCTCCTCTCAAGTGCTGAGACCACAGCTGTGCCCATGTGCCTAGCTCTCCAAGGTGACCAGCTGTCCCCACAGGAGCTGTAACCCCACCATGGTGTGAGCCCTGCAGCTCTAGGCAGAGAAGAGGGTGGCTGGTCACTACCCTGTCCCCTTACCCAGCTCTCAGCCTCCCGCCCATGCCCAGCACTGTGCCGTCTACCGGCTCCCATCCCTTTTGAAGACCAGATTTGTGCCAGGCACATTGTCCCTCTTTGGTCATGTGAAGTGTTTAGTCTATTTTGAGCCTCTCTGCAGACTGGAGGTGCCTTCAAGGCAAGGTCAGAGTGGGCAGAGAGAGGGACCCTGCTGCCTGGCATCAGGAGGCTTCTTTGAGAAAGCCCAGTTCTTGCCACATAGCAAGACCTGGAGTCCTGGAGGCTGTGTTATAATCTGGGGTCCTGGAGACCACCTTTGGATTGCGGTCTTGGAGACTCACCTTAGAGTTAGGGGTCCCAGGAGAGAGACCTTCTTAGATTGGGATCCCAGAGACTACCTTAGTTTTGGTGGAGACCCACTTCAGCGTTGGGGTACCAGAGACTACCTCAGGGTTGGGGTCCCAGAGACCACATTAGGACTGGGGTCCCAGAGTCCACCTCAGGGCTGGGGTCCCAGAGTCCACCTCGGGGTTGGGGTCCCAGAGTCCACCTCAGGGCCTGGGTCTCAGAGACCACATTGGGGCTGGGGTCCCAGAGACCACATTGGGGCTGGGGTCCCAGAGACGACGTCAGGGTTGGGGTCCTGGAAAGCACCTGGGCTGGGGAAGAGGGCACGCCTGCCGAGGCCGGGCGTTGCGAGCATCCTGCCTGTCCCCAGGTTCTACTGGGACTTCACCATGCTGTTGTTCATGGTGGGAAATCTCATCATCATCCCAGTGGGCATCACTTTCTTCAAGGATGAGACCACTGCGCCGTGGATCGTCTTCAACGTGGTCTCGGACACTTTCTTCCTCATGGACTTGGTGCTGAACTTCCGTACTGGCATTGTGATTGAGGACAACACAGAGATCATCCTGGACCCCGAGAAGATAAAGAAAAAATACCTGCGCACGTGGTTCGTGGTAGATTTCGTGTCGTCCATCCCGGTGGACTACATCTTCCTCATCGTGGAGAAAGGCATCGACTCCGAGGTCTATAAGACGGCTCGCGCACTGCGCATTGTCCGCTTCACCAAGATCCTCAGCCTGCTCCGGCTGCTGCGGCTGTCCAGGCTCATCCGCTACATCCACCAGTGGGAGGAGGTGAGGGGCAGGGAGGGTACCAGGGATGGGTGGGACCCCAGAAGACGTGGTCTTGGGCAGGACTGGAGCTACAACTGAAGTCAGAGCCATCAGAGATGTGGAATACATGGATGCTGGGCTTGGGTGTGGGTGGGCGTCGGCTGTGGACCCGGCAAAGGATGCAGAGGCATGGTCACGAGGGACCTTGGAAACTAAGTCTAGAGATGGTCCTTAGGTGTGGGGTCTTGGGAGTGGGGGTGGGACCTCGGGCTTGGGTGGGTCAATTCTGTGGTTCGAGCCAATCATCTGAGGTTGGGACCTTGGTGTGGGTGTGGTCATGACTTTAGGACCAGAGCTTTGACTTGGGGTGCGAAAGAGAGACAGGGATACCAGTACTGTGGGTGCAGGGTCTTGGCAGGGCGGAGTTGGGGGCTCACAAGAAACAGACCAGGGCTGCAGGGCTGGGACTTTGGGGCATAGCTGGGTCAAAGCTGCAGGGAGAGAACCCATGCCTGGGCGGGGCCAGAGCTGTGAATGTGTGGCCCACATGGATGCCAACCCTGGGAGTGCAGGGTCTTGGGCTGTGGGTGTGGCCAAGGCTGAGGACCACTAGAAGAAGCAGGGCTAAGGCCTCTAGGGAATGAAGATGGGCATCTCCTGGCAAAGCTGTAGCATTGGGCCCTGAGTCTCACCAGGAGCAGGACCAAAGTTGCTCCAGCTGCCAAGAGCCTTAAGGGAAGCGAGGTTTGCCTGTGATGGAAGGCCCAGGGTTGGGTCCTGGGAAGATGAGCAAGGTTTGTAGAGGGGTGGGATCCGGGTAGGCATTGTTAGATGGAGGATGGGGGACAGGCAGCCTCTCACATTGTGGCTGTAGGCTCAGGAGCAAGACTGGAGGACCACCCTGGAACTCCTCGTGGACGTTGTTACCATGCCCCTTCCTGTGCCCTGTAAGATGTGGGGGGAAGAGGCTCAGACTTCTTCAGTTACCCAACCCCCAAATTCAAGATCCCTGACTCTGACCCATTCCTGCCCCTGTGACCACTGGGAGAAACTTAGTGAGGCTGGCAGGTGGGGACAGAATTTGGGCAGGATGGGGGAGGATGTTCCAGAGAGGTCATGGGTAAGGTAGGCTGGGTGGAATTCAGAAAAGAAAGTGGTCAGGGAAGGGTACAGAACAAAGGGGTGCAGGATTCTCACGGCCATGCACCCTCTCAGATTTTCCACATGACCTACGACCTGGCAAGCGCGGTGATGCGCATATGTAACCTGATCAGCATGATGCTCTTGCTCTGCCACTGGGACGGCTGCCTGCAGTTCCTGGTGCCCATGCTGCAAGACTTCCCCAGCGACTGCTGGGTGTCCATCAACAAGATGGTGGTGAGTGCTTCCTGGTGGAGCCCCCTTGGCGCCTCCGGGGATGGCTCCGGCTCCAGCTCCAGCTTTCCCTTGTGCTCACCAGCGCCATCTAGAGTCCTCCATGGGCAAAGCAGCTCCCACCCGATGACCATTAGTGCCTCTTGATGTAGAGGGCCTTATGCACACTGGCCCCTGTGCCTAATACCTGCCAGTGCCCCCGGGACCCCTCAGCCCACCCGCCCTGGCGTCTGACGCCTGCCAATGACCCCGGGACCCCTCAGCCCACCCACCCTGGCGTCTGATGCCATCCTTCATTGCCACACGGACACACTACTCAGTGCTCTTACTTTAAAAATGTTTCGCTTAGTTGGCAATGGCGGCACATGCCTTTAATCCCAGCACTCGGGAGGCAGAAGCAGGCGGATCTCTGTGAGTCTGAGGCCAGCCTGGTCTACAGAGACAGTCCGGGCAACACAGAGAAACCCTGTCTCGAAATTCCCTCACCCCCCAAAATTTTTTTTAAGTTTTTATTTTAGACTTATTATATGTGTGTGTTTGCCTGCATGCATGTATGTGTGCCTGTGGGGGTCAGAAGAGGGTGTCAGATCCTGGGAATTGGAGCTATGGATGTGGGTGCTGAGACATGAACTGGGGTCCTCTTGGAGATCACCCAGTGTTCTGAACAGTCTTCTCTCCAGCCTCTCCTACTTGTTTGTTTAAAAGGATTCCCATTAGCCGGGCGGTGGTGGTGCACGCCTTTAATCCCAGCACTCGGGAGGCAGAAGCAGGCGGATCTCTGTGAGTTCGAGACCAGCCTGGTCTACAGAGCTAGTTCCAGGACAGGCTCCAAAGCCACAGAGAAACCCTGTCTCGAAAAACCAAAAAAAAAAAAAAAAAAAAAAAAAAAAAAAAAAAAAAAAAAAAAAAAAAAAAAAAAAAAAAAAAAAAAAAAAAAAAAAAAAAAAAAAAAAAAAAAAAAAAAGATTCCCACTAAGTTTATTGGTTATTTTTTTTTAAATCATGTGTCTATGTGTGGGTATATGCACCTAAGTGCAGTGCCCTCAGAGGCCAGAAGAGGGCATCGGATCTCCTGGAGCTGGAGTTACAAGTGCTTGTGGCTGCCCTGTGAGTTCTGAGGACTGCACTCAGGTCCTCTGAAGAGCAGCCAGTGCTCTTAACTGCAGAGCCACCTCTCCAGTCTGACCTCTTACATTCTGTAACCAGCACCGCATTAGCCCAGGGTGGACAGGTAGCTGCGGATCACCTTGCCTCCGCCTCCAGCGCTCTGGGATGGCAGTGTGCCGCCAGTCACTTCTTCTTATGTCTTTATCTAAATATATTTAAAACGAAACCAAGGGGAAAGTTGTCACCATCAGCCCTAAGAAGTAACAACTCCAGATACCCATTGTCCCCATGTCTGCATCACATTTTTTTTCTTTTTTTTTTAATTTTTATGGTTTATTTAACCTTATTTTATGTGCATTGGTGTGAAAGTGTCAGATCCCCTGCAACTGGATCTTCAGACAGTTGTGAGCTGCCATGTGGGTGCTAGGAATTGAACCCAGGTCCTCTGGAAGAGCAGTCAGTGCTCTTAACCACTGGGCCATCTCTCCAGCCCATCTGCATCACATTTAAAAAGAGACTGTACAGCCCAGGGAGGAGTCTCTGCCAGTTCCTAAGAGAGGCAGATTAGGATGATAGCAAGTTCAAGGTTAGCAAGACTTTCTCAAAATAAAAGTAAAAAGAGGGCTGGGGGTGGCTTAGCAGTAGAGCCCTCACTAGAATCCCCCAGTGAGGGGCTGGGGCGTGGTCAGGATGGAGTCCCCACAGAATCCCCAGTGAGGTTAGAGGACTTGGTTCAGTGATGAACACTTGCATCGCAAACCTGCGGCCTTAAATTGCATCCCTGAAACTGAAAGTCTACAGCGAGGGTCGCACCCCAGGGGCAGGGACACACTGAAGGTTGGTGTGTGTCAGTCAGGACACAGCAGGCAGGCATCAATGGAGTCAGAAGCTGGGTAGGGAGAACCCACAAGCACCCCTCCTAAGAGCCCGGCACAGCTGCCCTGGCTGAGGAACCCATTGTCCAACTGCTGCTTGCACAAGCGGTTCCATTTCCTGGACGGGCCCAGTGCCCCCCTTCTCTGGTCGGGTCAACTGAGGACATCTAGGGGTGGACTTCTCCCCTCCTTGCCCCTCGGGTGTTATTCCAGTGTCCCAGGACTCTGAAACGGGCACTTGAAGCTGCCTTGGCCGGACTGCGTCCCTTTTGTGGCTTAGTTTCTCCAGAGTGAAGTAGGAGGTGCTGTCAGGCCTGCCCCTGTGAGTGCCTCACTGAGACCCCAGACATGTCGCTGCCCGTGTCCTTGGCTTGGTTATGTTTGATCAGGGGGCACTCACCCCCTTCAAGTGCCCACAGGAGGGTGGGCAGATGGGTTCAGCCCCCCCCGGGGTACAGCCCCCCCCCGACCGTCCACGCTGCCTTTGCAGAACCACTCCTGGAGCGAGCTCTACTCCTTTGCGCTCTTCAAGGCCATGAGCCACATGCTGTGCATCGGGTACGGGAGGCAGGCCCCAGAGAGCATGACTGACATCTGGCTCACCATGCTCAGCATGATCGTGGGGGCCACCTGCTATGCCATGTTCATCGGGCACGCCACTGCCCTCATCCAGTCTCTGGACTCATCCCGGCGCCAGTACCAGGAGAAGGTCAGAGCGGGGAGGCCATGCCTTGGGTAGAGTCTGGGCGGGGAGGGGGAAGGGCAGGATTTTTTTTTTTGTAATATAATTTTTTATTGAAAAAAGATTTCCGCCTCCTCCCCGCCTCCCATTTCCCTCCCCGTCTCCCTTTTCCCCTCCTCCTCCCTCTCCTCTCCCCCTCCCCCCTCTCCTCTCCCCCTCCCTCTCCAGTCTGAAGGGCAGTCAGGGTTCCCTGCCCTGTGGAAAGTCCAAAGTCCCCCCCTCCATCCTGGTCTAGGAAGGTGAACATCCAAACTGGCTAGGCTCCCACCAAGCCAGAACATGAAGTAGGATCAAAACCCAGTGCCATTGTCCTTGGCTTCTCAGCAGCCCTCATTGTCCGCCATATTCTGAGAGTCTAGTTTTATCCCATGCTTTTTCAGTCACACACAGTCCAGCTGGCCTTGGTGAGCTCCCAATAGATCAGCCCCACTGTCTCCGTGGGTGGGTGCACCCCTCGTGGTCCTGACATCTTTGCTCATATTCTCCCTCCTTCTGCTCCTCCTTGGGACATTGGGAGCTCAGTCCGGTGCTCCAGTGTGGGTCTCTGTCTCTATCTCCATCCATCTCCAGATGAAGGTTCTTATATTACTTTCAGAGCGGGGAGGCCATGCCTTGGGTCTGCCTCGGGTAGAGTCTGGGCGGGGAGGGGGAAGGGTAGGATTCTAAGAGCTCAGGACAGTTAAAGGTGCCGGGCTGGGGGAGATGAGCTGAAGGGACAGGAGCCCACAGGTTTCAGAACCAGTACGACCAGTCCCCGGGGCCCATTTCTGAGTGTTCTGGGGTGAACCTTTGGAGAGGGTAGAGTGAACAAAGAGTGTATCCTCCAGGCTGGTCCTAGGGGTGGCTGCTTTGGAGCAATTGCAGCCCAAAGGGCAGGAGCCCTGCCTTCAACCACCTGCAGCTCCAGGCTCTGCAGTGGGCCTTAGTTCACCACCCCCTACAGTGACAGCCGGGTCACCCGGGCTCTGTGCCAGGTGCTGGTGTCCGGAAGCCTCCGTCTCGCACCCAAACATGAGCTGGTGCTGCCACCCACCCGCCGTCACGGGGTCTGCTGAGATAAGGACAGCTGTGGCTTAGAAGTGGGGCTGGAGCAGCCCTGGGGTACTGTGCTGGGGACAGCCTGGCACCCACACCCCAGCCCTGCTAGGGAGGAGCTGACTCTGTTGTCCCCCAGGTCCCGGTGGCAGGACTCAGGATGGAAGTCAACATGCATACTGATGTTGACGCTGTAGATAACCGCGTCTCAGAAATATGAGCCAGACACCCTAAGGTGCCCACACTGTGGTATCACATAGCCCAGGGTGGCCTCAAACTCACTCTAAAACAGAGGATGACCTTGAACTCCTGACCCTCCTGCTAGTGATGGGGTTAAAGGTTAAATACCAGCCTAGACTGAGGCAGATGCAGGACAGCAAAAGAGCGAGACTGGCTCAGTAGAAAGTAGGAAGAGCTGGGGGATCAGCAGTACAGCTCCGCCTTGAAGCCCCGGTGGAAGCCCCGCCTAGAATCATAAACATAAATTTATCTGCCAACTGGGCTTGGTGTCTCAGGTTGTCATCTCACCAGTGAGGAGGCTGAGTTCAAATTCCAGGCCAGCCTGGACTATATAGTGAGACCCTGGGCGGGGGCTCTGTGACTACAACGCTGCACTAGCGTCTGTGAAGACCCGAGTTCCACCCCAGCATCATAAACCTGTGGTGGTGGTGACATCTGTCACCCCGGCACTTGAGGCTAGCCTGGGCTACATGAAACCCCATCTCCAAACAGAACACATCATTTGTCTTTGGTGTTGCTGGGTCCCTGAGCTGGGTGGCACCGGGCTGGGCCTCTCTCTGGAACAAACACTGACCCGCTCTCCTCCCTTCAGTACAAGCAAGTAGAACAATACATGTCCTTCCACAAGCTGCCTGCCGATTTCCGCCAAAAAATCCACGATTACTATGAACACCGGTACCAGGGGAAGATGTTTGATGAGGAGAGCATCCTCGGGGAGCTCAACGGGCCGCTGCGTGAGGTGAGGTGGCTGCAGCCACACCTTAGAATCCCATGGACACTGACAGGGCATGTGGGATCAGGTCTGACATATGCTGTGGGTGCCCTTGGCCAACACCTGCAGTCCTGCCTGCTTCAAACACCAAGCTACAGTCTCCTAGGTGCAGAACATAAAACACACATCTGTGCAACCATGTTCCATCCCAGACCCTGGAGAGGGTCCTTCTTGCCTCTTCTGTCATCTGGGCCCTTACTTATTTCATGCATGTGGATGTTTTGCTTGCATGTGGTACCTGCGGAGATCAGAAGAGAACATTGAATCTCTTGGGACTGGAGTTACAGACAGCTGTGAGCTACCATGTGGTTGCCGGGAATTGAACCAGGTTCCCTGGAAGAACAGCCAATGCTCTAACCACTGATTCATCCCTCCTGCCCCCCACCTTTTAAGATTTTTTTATACATGTGTGTGTGCATGTGTGTATGTGCCCACAAGTGTGTTCAGGTGCCATGGAGGCCAGAAGAGGGTGCCTGATCCATTAGAGCTGCCAGATGTGGCTGCTGGGATCAAACTCTGGGCCCTCATGATTGAACAAGTTTCTTTTATTTCTTCCTTCCTTCCCTTTTTTTTTAAAAAAGATTTATTTATTTATTTATTTATTTATTTATTAAGTATACAGTGTTCTGCCTGTCATATGTCCCTGCAGGCCAGAAGAGGGCAGCATATCTCATTACAGATGGTTGTGAGCCACCATGTGGTTGCTGGGAATTGAACCCAGGTCCTCTGGAAGAGCAGCCGGTGTTCTTGACCACTGAGCCATCTCTGCAGCCCCCCCAAGCAGCAAACGCTCCTAACCACTAAGAAACCTCTTGAGCCCCCTCTCCTTTTTAAATGCATACATGCATACATCCATGTGTACATGGTGCACACGTATGTACATGGAAGCCGGAAGACAACTTGAATGTTGCCCTTAGGACCATCAGACAGGGTCTCTCCTCACTGGCCTGGAGTTGAGCGACTCAGCTAGGCAGGCTGGCCCTGTCTCTGTCTCCGCAGGCCTGGGATGCCAGGTGCACAGCAGCTTCAGCACGACCAGGGCAGAGGGCCCCAGGAGGAGAGCCTTGGGGGCGGCAGGGCCTGGGGCCCACGCCAGGAGGCAGCCTGCTCACCTGTCCTTTGTGGAGAGCCTAGCTCACAGGCCACAGAGTGCACGAAGCACATGGCTTTGTAGGGCATCCACATCCACTCCCAGCCCTAGAACTTTACCAGCCGCCCACAGGAAACGCCTCCTCCAAGCCAGAGTTTCTCTGTGTAACTCTGGCTGTGCCGGAACTCACTCTGTAGACCAGGCTGGCCTCAAACTCAGAGATCCGTCTGCCGTTGCCTCCCAAATTCTGGGATTAAAGGCGTGCGCCACCACAGTACGGCCCTTTTTTTCCATTTATGAGACAAGGTTTCACTCTACAACACAGGGTGACCTCAAATTCATGGCAATCCTCCTGCCTCAGCCTCCCGAGTGCTGTGGGCCACCTTGTCTGGCTCAGTGGTCACTTTTTCATGTGTCCCTCTGACTCACAGTCGCGGCCCTGTAGTGAGTCATAGAGACTGGTCTCCATGAGTTGCTTGCTGGGTTCTTAGCAATGCCCTTGACTGAAGCGTCCTGGCTGGAATGACATTTCGTATATAACCAAGAGAGAATGGGTGGCCCAAGGGTGCGAGGACGCATGCAGTCGGCCTCCTTTTTCTTCAGAAGTCTTTTACTGTTTCTGTGAGACAGGGTCTCACATGGCCGAGGCCGTCCTAGAGCTTCTTATGTAGGGGATGCTAACCTGACCTTCCTGCCTCCACTCCAGCACGCTGTGATGAAAGGCCTGCATGACCTGGTTCATGCCATGCTGGGGCTTAGGGATGGAACCCAGGGACTCATACGTGCCCAGAAGAGCTCTGCCCACTTAACTCCGTCCCCCCTTTGATCCTTTTGGGTATTTTTGTGGTCCTGTTATCTACAAAGAGACCTACAAAGTTTGACTTTCCCAGTCCAGTGTCTGTCACCCATCCCATGGTGGTGTGGGACTTGGGACTTTGCCTAGGAGGTTGGATAGGAGTTGAGGGGCCACTGTCTAGCACAGAGACTGAGGGTCTGAGTTACCAAGCCAGTCCGTCACTTGGCTGTCCTGCCTCCTGCCCACAGGAGATTGTGAACTTCAACTGCCGGAAGCTGGTGGCTTCCATGCCACTGTTTGCCAACGCAGATCCCAACTTTGTCACGGCCATGCTGACAAAGCTCAAGTTCGAGGTCTTCCAGCCCGGCGATTACATCATCCGAGAGGGGACCATCGGCAAGAAGATGTACTTCATTCAGCACGGGGTGGTGAGTGTGCTCACCAAGGGAAACAAGGAAATGAAGTTGTCAGACGGCTCCTATTTCGGGGGTGAGTACTCCAAAGCAAGGCAGAGATCTGGATGGAACCGGACAGTGGACAGCTCCAGCCCAGGGAGGTCCAGGAGGGTTTGAGTCAGCAGTGGGTGGGTCTGAGTGTGTCCTGGGCGGGTCTGAGTGTGCCCTGGGTGGGTCTGAGTGTGTCCTGGGCAGGTCTGAGTGTGTCCTGGGCGGGTAGTTGTGCACAGGGCATGAGGTTCACTCTTGTCTTTGCAGAAATCTGCCTGCTCACAAGGGGCCGGCGCACAGCCAGTGTGCGGGCTGACACCTACTGCCGCCTCTACTCACTAAGTGTAGATAATTTCAACGAGGTGCTGGAGGAGTACCCCATGATGCGGCGTGCCTTTGAGACCGTGGCCATTGACCGCCTGGACCGCATCGGTGAGCTACCAGACTGCCTGAGAGGGGTCCCGGGATACAGAAAGGACAGGGTGCTGAGGAGTGTCTGGGTGACACAGTGTCTTCCTGGAGCAAACATAGCAGGCAAAGGCCCTGGGGTGAAAAGGCAAGAAGAGCCGAAACAGGGCCTGGTGGAAACAGTTCTGGCTCAATAAACCAGGCACATTAGCAAAGTTCTGTGTCAGGCATGGAAGGCAGGGAGAGGTGGGAGCTCCTGGTGACAGGACATAGGAACCAGGTGTTAAGATAGTGGCCTGAATCAGAGGGCACACAGCAAGCGCTCAGACACACGCGCACACGACAGGGACTCTCTACAGAGTGTGCGTGCTGGATACACTTGCTGTATGCGGCAGGCAATTAGCATGCACTTGCCACACGAGAGGCACTCAGTACTTGGAATCTACACAGGAAATACAGTGGGAGCTGAGAACATGCCTGCTGCTGGACTCAGACTGGCTGCAGAGGCAGGTGGCCAAGCTAGCGCTGACCTCTGCTTTGCCCGCAGGCAAGAAGAACTCCATCTTGCTGCACAAGGTTCAGCACGACCTCAGCTCGGGCGTGTTCAACAACCAGGAGAATGCCATCATCCAGGAGATTGTCAAGTATGACCGTGAGATGGTGCAGCAGGCAGAGCTGGGTCAGCGTGTGGGGCTCTTCCCACCACCACCACCGCCGCAGGTCACCTCAGCCATTGCCACACTGCAGCAGGCCGTGGCCATGAGCTTCTGCCCGCAGGTGGCGCGCCCGCTCGTGGGGCCCCTGGCACTCGGCTCCCCACGCCTCATGCACCGCGCACCCCCAGGGCCTCCGCCTCCTGCAGCCTCACCAGGGCCGCCTATGGCCAGTCCCCCGGCCGCGCCCTCCAGTCCCCGGGCACCGCGGACCTCGCCCTACGGTGCACCCGGCTCCCCAGCCACCCGCGTGGGGCCCGCACTGCCCGCGCGCCGTCTGAGCCGAGCCTCGCGCCCACTGTCCGCCTCGCAGCCTTCGCTGCCCCACGGCGCACCCGCGCCTAGCCCCGCGGCCTCCACGCGCCCGGCCAGCAGCTCCACGCCACGCCTGGGACCCGCGCCCACCGCCCGGACCGCTGCACCCAGCCCGGACCGCAGGGACTCAGCCTCCCCCGGCGCTGCGGGTGGTCTGGACCCGCTGGACTCTGCGCGCTCGCGCCTCTCTTCCAACTTGTGACCCTTGCGCGCCGCCCCGCGGGCTGGGCGGGGCCATCATCCACACCAAAGCCATGCCTCGCGCCGCCCGCCCGTGCCCGCGCAGAAGCCATAGAGGGACTTAGGTAGCTTAGGCGGCGGGCGGCCTTGCGCCCGGCTGCCCACCCGCCCCCATCGCCCTGCGCCCACCCCATTGCTCCTGCCCCAGCGGCGGCCGCGCACGGGAGAGGGAGGGGCGCGATCACCTCGGTGCCTCAGCCCCAATCTGGGACGGGGACGGGGCGGCCCCGGCCAAGAACCTGGCTATGCCCCGCATTTGCGGTGGCTGCCAAGGAAGGATATGGATCAAGTGCAATACTCGGCCCGCCGGCTTCCCGCTGCCCCAGCCCGGCAAGCTCATGCAATAACCAGCCTGGCCCCTGCCCACGCGTCCGAGTGACCTCCCTCAGGCACCCAGGGGCGGGCTTCACGGCCAAGCCGGTGTGGGGGCAAGGCTGAGTCCCCGCCGTCGCCATGAATGTACTGATGAGCCGAGGCAGCAGCGGCCCCCACGCCCCATTAACCCACACCCCATTCCGCGCAATAAACGACAGCATTGGCGCCTAGCGCCGAGTCTGCTTGCTTTGGTGGGTTTGTGCGACGCCAGAAAGTGGCGGCTGGCATAAGCGGACACAGACTCAAATATTTATTTACACTATGCACAAGTCTAGGGACAGTACGGGGTGGGTCAGCTGAAGAAGTAGGTGGACCTCATCACCTGCCCCAGATCGAAGTTACCTGCGGAGCCAAAACAGCATGGAGCTGAGGCTAGGTCAACTGGACATGCCTCCAAGGGCCAGTGCCCTTTTAAAACCCCTTTTTAAACCCTTACCTGTCTCTGGCAGGGACCGTAGTGTCTCCTGCAGCTTGGTGACCAGGGCAAGTTCCGATGGCTTCAGGGACCTGGTAGTGTAAACAGGACATGAGTAGGGAACTGGCGGCAGGCAGGGACCAGGCCTCAGGAAGAGGGGCCGCTTACCTGTAGGCAGAGCAGAACCGCTTCTCCAGGAACTTAGCTAGGTCCTCCAGGATTGGCTGGCTATGTAGGCGCACAAACTGCTCGCGACATACCTGAGGGGTGACAGCTCTGAGTCACCCATGGTACAGACTTGTGGGGTCCCTGAGACTAGGGACTGGAAATACCTCGTTCATCACCGGGATGTCAGCGGCATGCGTCCAGAAGCAGTCGTGCACAGAGACGAAGGTCAGGCCCCTCCTGGCCAGGGAGATTCCGAGTGAGGCAGCTGCTGCCTGCTCAGTGCCCCCAACCTCATTCTGAGTCCCCAGCACACCCAGGTTCCCCAGTGCTCTAAGCAGTAGATGTTCAGGAAGACACTAACCTCACACACCCTCAAACCACTCGCCCATTCATATCCCAGCTCAGTCCAGTGGCAGGCACTGGGCACAAGGACCCTGCCCTGCCCTTCACTGGCAGTGTCTACCCACTACACACAACCCCATCATCACTGTCCTGTCGCGTCACCGCAGCCCCAGAGAGACAGCTACATCACAGATGGACTGCCCACGCATGTACTGTGGGTCCACCTGTAGCAAGTGTGTGCCTGCCCCTGGGACACACCTGTAGCAGTGCAGGGCGGTCAGCATCATGTGGGAGGAGTCCAGGGAGTGGATGAAGTTGGGTGGGAAGCCATTCTTCTGCTTCAGAGTGTTGGGCTTCCTGTGGACCCAGAAGCGCTAGGCCTGGCACCCTCCTGGCCCGTCTCTCTCCCAGCCCCTCCCCTCCCCGCATCCTGGACTCACTGACTGATGTTCATCGAGCTGGTAAAGGTGATGCTCTGGATGCCGCCTTTCACCTGCAGGCCGGGGTTGGGGGTTGGTGAGTGCAATCCTGGGCGGGAGGAGGGGAGGGGAGGGGAGGTGCCTTCCCGGGTACCTGGACCTTGGCCTCACGGTGATAGGGCTGTATGATGGGGATACCCAGGGGTGTGACCCACTCCACAGGCCAGCCCGCGTGAGAGATGAGGTTGGCGCTCTCAGTCAGCCAGTGCTGAGGGTGTGACTGTACACCTGGTCAGATGGGAAGGCCACAGAGGGGAGGCCCGCCCCGCCCCCGCGGGAGAGTTGGGTGGCGACTCACCTGTATGGCCCGGGTGCTGGAGAACATCTCCTGTAGGCTTTTGAAGACCAAGCGCACGAGGTAGTGTGAAGCTTCCCAGACAAACTCCTGCGGGGGGTGGAGGGTGATGTGAATGGCAGGTGGGTGGGTGGGGCTAGCAGGTTGCCTCTCCCCTTGGCCCAGAGCCAGAACCCAGCCAGGGCTACGGGACTACTACCACTGTTGGGAAGACCGAGGCTCTGGTCCCAGTGCTGAAGGGAGCATGCAGGTGGGGACCCGGCAGGCTGCACACCTGGGGGAAGTCTCTGAGTTCGCGCAGACGCTTCTCTATCTGCAGGCGCCCACCATAGCGCGTAACCCCATACACCACGGTCATCACGGTCTGCTTCACCACCTTACGGGTGATGAAGCCCTTCAGCACCTGGGCCACCTGCAGGCCCTCCTTGGCGTCCTGCTGGCGGAACTCCTCCACCTGGATGGGGTCAGGAAGCAAGGAAGCCCTGTCATGCCACCTCCCCACCAGGGATTCTATGGGATTCTATTCAGACATCAGCAAGAAAGGACAGGGGCCCTGGCACCCACCTGTGTTGCCACCTCCCTGTACACATCTTGGGGCAGGTCCGAGGGCGTTAGGTTGACAGAGGCTGCACCAGCGCTGTCCCGGCCCAGTGCAGCGTAATGCTGCAAACCATTGCAGGAGCCATCCTGGCCACAAGGGGTGTTCATGAGCTGAGCCCAAGTAAAACAGGCATCATCCCACATCCCAGTGCAAATAAAAAAGTAGGTCTTCGGGAGACTGGGGACCCGCCTCCCTTACAAAGCAAAGCCACTGTATCAGGAGGCCAGTTCCACAGGGCAATCCCAGTTAAAGATGAGACCCCACTGCAAGTACCAGGTCCCAGGGGGCAGTCCACTCACGGGCTCACCTGGTGAACGGGCAGGTGGGAGATATAGGCAGTGGGGTCTGGGGACCTGACTGCTTGTGCTATCTCCATGCAGCAGGCCAGGGTCTGCCAGGGCTCATCAGCTTCCATCCACCATTTCCGGCCCTGTGGAGCATAAGACCCATAGGACTCAGGGGTCAGCAAAAGCCGGCCAGGGCAGCTCAGGCGACACCAGGCAAGCGTGTGTGTGTGTGTGTGTGTGTGTGTGTGTGTGTGTGTTGGGGGCAACGAGGAGGGCCACTCATGGGACAGCTGTCAGCTGCTACTGGGCACGTTGAGAGGGACATAGTGGGCAGCAGAGAAGGAGACAGCTGGAGTCGGGGTTGAGAGGTCTGAGTGCACAACGGGCGGGGGGAACAGAGTAAGAGGCAGGAATGGGAGCAGCTAGGGAAAAGAGCACCCGATTCCCCACCGTCATGGGGTTGTCTGCAGAATCCAAGATCTCCTCCATAATCTGGTCTGCGAAAGTCAGGCGCATGCTCAGAGAGTCACGCTTCTTGAGGCCAGTCAGGTTGACCAGGTGGATTTTGAGCCAGTCAAGGCCATGCAGCCCCAGCGGCCGGCCTTCGGCAAACTCCAACAGCGCACGTGCCAAATCGCTGCCCAGGTGGTTGAAGTGCGGTGGGCAGGGGTAGGTGCGGCCGCGGAAGTCCATGTTGTGTGGCAGCCAGAAGACACGGTCGCGCAGGTGCTGTGCCAGCGACAGCCGATACAGGGCTTCGCTGCGCAGGCTGTGCATCTCCCGAGCAGCTTTGAGGCAGCGCGCCAGCTCCTTCCGCAGCTCCGCCTTGTGCACAGGTGAGGAGCCGGGTGGCAGGTGCTGCCGGGCTGGCTGCGGCGCCTCTGAGCGTGGAGGAGGAACACCCAGGCGCATACAGCCCTTGTCCCTGAAGACCTGCAGCACCAAGTCTAGCAGGCGCCTGTTGACACGCCAGGCGCAGTTCCCCAGCTGCGTGAGCGCGTCCAGGGCACCATGCAGTTGGGCTGGAGCGCAGCGCTCCAGGAGATGCTGGTGCTGCGTGGTGCCCTCCATGGCACGCATCAGTTTGGTAGAGCTCAGAAGGTAGGCCCCGGCGTGCGGTGACGTCCAGGGCAACGGTGGGCACAGCATAGGCACTTCTGTGGTCTCGAAGGTTAGTGTGGGTTCCGCTGCCATCTCTAGCAGCTGCGTGAAGGCAGGGTGAGGCTTGAGGATGCCGACCTGGGGAAGACAGCAGACACAAGGGGCATGCACAAGGGGCTGAGCACGGGCACTCTCTGCCACCACACAGGGAGGAGGGAACAACCCCCCACCCCACCCAGCTCTCCACATACATCCCAACACAGATAGGGATGAGAGAGCAGTGCTGCCTAGAGTTGTCAGAGCCATGTTGCCCTGCATCCTTAGGCCCCTCATAAGCCCTCATTCAGGCCCTTCGGCGGCCCGCTCACCTGGCGGTAGCTTCGGAAGGAGTACACGTGGTAGAGCACCGGGATGAGGCGGCACGAGCCCTGCGGGGCAGCCAGGCTGCGTGGCATCTGCACGGCCTGCACCAGCAACTCGGCCAGCTGCTTTCCCAGCTGCAGCAGCACCGGCACGGACCAGGGCTGCTGTGGCGGGGTCTCCGGTGGGCCCAGCAACTCCCAGTACTCCCGAGGAAGGAAGGGCGCCTCCACCTGCAGGAAGAGCTGATCAGGAGAGCCCAGGGCTGCCCATGTTCTCTAAACAGGGAGCGAGACTCGGACGGACTGATGTAGTTGGGGAGGGTGCTGAGGAGAGTGGTGAAGGAGTGTGATGAGCAGGAAGTCTGCCTCCTTCACCTGCGTGTTGGAAGCCAGCAGCCGGAGGTACTGCGAGTATCGCTGTCCCAGCTTCTCCACGTGGTTGGTAACCTGCTTCTGCTTCACCAAATGCCTATTTAAGACCCGAAGGCCCAGGTCATGAGCCAGGTGGAGTAGGGGCTCGCCCTGTGACGGCAGAACCCGCAGAACCTGGGGGCAACAAGAGTTGAAGCTGTGGTTGCCTGAACACAGCTGCCTGTCCTCCGCCCAGGTACCCCAGCCCTGGCCGCCTGTCCTCCGCCCCGGCACCCAGTCCTGGCCCACCTGCAGCAGCATGTTGACAAACTCTCCTTCACTGAGCAGGCACAGGAACGGGTAGAGGGTGGGCTGGCCTTCCTGTGCCTGGCAGGCCATGGTGGCCTTGGTCTGCTGCAGGACTCGTAGCAGCTCCACTTCCCACTGCCCTTGCAGCGTCTTCAGTGTCTTCCGCTACGGGAGAGCAGCATCACAACCTGAGCTAGAGTTTCCTGCCAAGATCTCCCAGGACCTGGACTGGGGGAAGCCCTTACCGCCTCAATGACCTCCTTGGTCATTTCTGGGGCCTTCTCCACCGACTGGACACTGACGTTGGCACTCAGCTCCACACGGAGCTGCTGGGAAAAAAGGTCCTGCAGGGTCTCCAGGGGCAGGTGCAATTTCGGGTAGGACTTGGGACCATTCTGCTGGGCAGAGAGACAAGTGAGGCAGGGGCACAGGAGACAGACCACCCTGCGCAGGCAAGAAGCCCCATCACTGCCTCTGCCAAAGTGTGTCCACTCAAATAATCTGGAGGACTAGGAACTGAACACATATGTACTCAACATCTGGACACCTGACACGTGTACTCAACAGCTGGAACACGGACACAGGCACCTGACACGTGTACTCAGAACAGTCCAGCATCCATGACAGATGAACAGACATACTAGAATACTACTAAGCCATGAATAGGAACAAGGCTCCAATACACACCACAGTATAGAGGGACCTTGAGGACACTGTCATCAGTGAGCCAGGCACAAAAGGCCACACAGTATCAGACTCCACGACAGAAAATGTCCAGGACAGGAGAATCCAGAGAAAGCTCACCTGTGAAGGTGAGTCTTCCCAATGCAGAGAAAGGAAATGAGGCTGCCATGGTGGCTTTGTGCCTGGGGCTCACCTTGGCATAGATCTCCCTGAGCAGTGTGGACGTGTTGACTGGACTTGGTGCCTGTGGTGGTGGACTGAAGGCAGGCTCAGCCTTGACTACTGCTCTCAGCAGCGCGGCCTGCTCCTCTCCTGCCAGGGCCAGGTCAGTGAAGAGCTGCTGAGGCTGAAAGCCATTTTCCTTCATCTGCTTCAGACACCTGAGGCAAAAGGGGTGGGATGGCGTAAGCTGAGCACTCAAGGGGCCACCTTGCCCCCAGGACAGGGCCGCCCAGCACATTCCTGACTCACTTCTGGATGGTGTGGACATCCTGGTCCCTGCGTCCCATGCACTGGAGTGCGGCAGCATAGGACCACAGGTCGGGGGAAAGGCCAGCATCCTTCAGCATGATGAACACGTATACCATCTCCTTGAAGGAGCCCTGGGGGAAGGGGTGGGGCAGTGAGGACCAACGGCACCTGGACCTCCTTCTCTGAGATCCCTAGAAACATACTCTCTACATCACTGATTCGGGAGGGGACCTAGGAACAGGTGGACCACAGGGTGTTCTTCTGAGGAACACTGCATTACTGGAGATTGAACCTGGGGCCTCTTGCAGGCCAGGTATGTGGTCTACCATTGAGCTCCAAAACCTACCTGTCTGTGTTTTATTGCTGGCTTTAATGATTTATTTATTCGTGATTTGTGTGCATGGGTGTTGTGCTTGCATGTACATCTGTGTGAGGGTGTCAGATCCCCTGGAACTGCCATGTGGGTGCTGGGAACTGAACCTAGCTTCTCTGCAACAGCAGCCAGTGCTCTTAACCACTGAGCCACCTCGCCAGCCCGATGTTGGCTTATTTTTTGTTGTTTGTTTGTTTGCTGGCCTGGAACCATGCAGATCAGGCTAGCCTCAAATTCAGAGCTTCTGCCTCCCATCTGTTTTATGTTCCTTTTCTCATTTTCGTTTTGTTTTTCTCTTTGAAACAAGCTCTTTAAGAGCGGGAGAGACGGCTCAGCAGTGAAGAGCAGATGCTCTTCCGGGGACCTGGGCTCAATCCCAGCACCCACATGGCCTCACACCTATCTGTAACTCTAGTTGCAGGGCTTCTGACACCCTCACAGACATACATGCAGGCCAAACACCAATGTACATAAAATAAAATCACCCACACACACAAAAAAGGGTCAGGTGTACTGGTGTATGCCTTTAATCCCAGCACTAGGGAGAGGCAGGCGGATCTCTGTGAGTTCAAGGTCAGCGTGGTCCAGACGTGGAATTCCAGGACAGTCAGAACTACACAGAAAAACTCTGTCTAGAAAAAAAAAAGAAAAGAAAAGAAAGAGGCCTGTGTTTCTCAGGCTCATTTTGAACTCCTAGATTGACATTCTCCTGCCCTGCCAAGGTGCTGGGGAAGAAACAGAACTCAGAGCACAGGTTTCCAGCTCGGGAATTTATGAAAAAGAGCAAGTTCCCAACCCTGGAGCACCAAAGTCCCCAAGCTTCAGGGCCACTGGGACAGGAGGCTCAGAAGCCCCATACAGAATTACACTTCAGGTATTCTCAGTTTCTTATTTTCAGTGGGGAAGGAGAAAGGGGTTTTTACTTTGCAGACCAGGCTAGCCTTGAACTCAGAGACCCGCCTGCCTCTGAGGGCCAGGATTAAAGGTATGCACCACCACCACCCTGCTCCTCTGTTTGTTTTTGTTGTTGGTGTTGGTTTTTAAGGGAAGAGTTTTCTACCTGAGAAGCCTGAAGGAAGTTGAAGCAGGCTCACCTTTCGGGCCCAGCCGAGCAATACGGTGTTATACATGTCCAGCGTAAGCAGCTGCTGCCTGTCACACTTGCTGTGCTGAGTGACCAGCACGTGGTGGGCAAGGGGCATGTTGTCAGTGCAGGCGCAGCACTCAAAGAAAGTCAGAAATTTCTGCTGGAGCAGCAACAAGTTTGCCTCCACCACCTTGGCCTGCGTCCTGCCTGGGGTGCAGGAACTCAGCTTCAGCATGGCAGCCTGCAGGGCCCAGGTCAGCTGCTGCTCCTCCTCCTCTGAGCTCTTGGGTGCCCCCTTCTTGCTCTGCTGCAGGCAGCTGGCCAGCTTCTTGCTCCAGATCCGGGGCTCCGTGAGCAGTGTGTGGCTTTGCTTCTGTTGGTCAAGAAATCTCTCCTGGCGCTTCTGCTTCACCTGTTTCTCGGCCTCCAGCTTTTGGGCCCAGCGGCCGCTGCGGCCCTTCAGGGACCGGTCCATTGGCCCCTTCTTCACCATCACCTGGGACATGCTCTCCGCCTGCAGCTGCTGCACCCGAGCCTCCAGCACTGCAAAGAGCAGAGGAAGTTTGGGGACCGTCTTCTGCACCTCAGGATGCTCTGAGCCTAGCCCCAGGGTCATCTCAAACATCCTCCTGGTGATCATCGTGCCTTGCTCTGCCTGCCAAACCTCCTGCTCCCCCTCCTTCACTCCACCTCAGGGCCTTCGCACATGCTGGAACCTGCCTTTTCTGATTCAGGCACATACTTGACACCTGGGGAGCGACACAACAAATATCCCTAGCTCTGTGTCCTAAGTCAGTTGACCAAATGTTCACATTCTCTCCAACCATGCAGGGGTCCCTGCCACACAGCTTTCAGAGGTGACCAAGCTAGTGCTCCAAAAGGTCAAAGTCTGGCCAGGAACACAGCATACAGGGGCAGCCACAGTTAGTGGTGAGTGCAGAAACAGAGCAGGCTCATCCTCAGGCCCTCAATACAAGTGTTCTTAGGACTAGCTGACTGCCATTTCCAGAACTCCGGTCCCCGGTTCACGGCAGAAGGTCAGCATGAGTCAGGGGCCTGGTTCTGATTTGTACAAAAAAAGTTGGGAGTGGCCGGGTGGTGGTGGCAGAGGCAGGCGGATCTCTGGGAGTTCGAGGCCAGCCTGGTCTACAAGAGCTAGTTCCAGGACAGGCTCCAAAGCTACAGAGAAACCCTGTCTCGGGAAAAAAAAAAAAAAAAGTTGGGAGTGGAAGGGGTGCATAGGAGAGGCCCGAAGTTCTGGGTGAGCTCCTGTCTCAATGCACTCTTGACAAGGCAGAAGGTGCACCTATGTGGGGCCTCCTGACAACTGAGAATGGGTGTGGACTGCACCCGCAGAGACCCCAGAGAGAGAAGAGACGTCAGCGGGACTGACCCCAGTGAGTGCTTGTGTTCACAACAGAAAGAGACCTCATGGGAAAAGACACACGGTATGCACTAAATCTCTGATACCCTCCTCTGGTCAGATGACAGATCCCATCGTGTTGAGACGGGAATCAATAGGTGCTGACGATGGAACAGGACCATAGCTGTGCACCATCTCAACGTGTGTGTCCGTCCCTCTACCTCTACCTTCTGCGGCTACCATGCAGACATGACATTGGATCAGGAGGGAAGCCTGGCCTGGCCTGGGGCAGCCTGTCCACTAGACTTGGTTGCCTAACCCTTAAAATTGGGTTCCAAAGCTGAGTGGTGTTGCTCACCTTTAATCCCAGCACTTGGGAGACAGAGGCAAGAGGATCTTTGAGTTCAGGACCAGTCTGGTACCGAGCAAGTTCGAGCAACCTTGTCTCGAAAAACAAACAAACAAATTGGATTCCAACTGCACCTTGACTGTACGGGACACAAACTGGAGACTCTCTACCTTAGCAGAAGACATTCCAACAAATGGACCGCGGGCATTTGTTCAGGTTTAATTTGGGCTCTCAACTGTCTTCCAAGTCTCAGGTAGAAATCTGGGGCCCAGGGAATAAAATAACAGCTCCCAGAAACAGCCCAGCACCACAAGAGGACCCAACAGGCCACGTATAGGACATCCGGCCCACACCACCTGCTGGGTGTACTTTACTGTTTTGGTATGCTCAGGTACAGTTGAGGAGCCATTCCTCAAGGCCTCCATTATAAGGAGTGTGAACCCTGCACAGGGGTACAGGGGTATGGAAGGGCTTGGGATGCGGCTCACCCTCCAGCAGCTCAGCATGGCCCCACTCCTTCTGGGCATCTTGCTCACGGGGACTGGCGGCAGAGCTCCGTCTGGAGCTGCAGAGGCCACTGAGGGTCCCTGAAACACAGAGGGTGAGACTGCACGTTAACCACCCCAGCGCTCCGGAGGCTGAGGTAGGAGGGTCTCCAGCTGGAGTCCAGCCTAAGCTACAGGAAGAAATGGTATCAAAAGACGACAGTCAGGCATGGAGGTGCAGGTTTGCGATCTCAACACACAGGAGACTGAAGCAGTAGGGCAGGAATCCGAATCCAACATCCAGCATGAGCCACGTGGAAGAACCACGTCTCAAAAAGTAACCGCACCCCACTCCAAATAAATCAAGACCCAGGAAAATGTAAGCTCAAGGGCAGAGCAGGCCGAAGCTACGAGAGCCAAGGTGCAGGATCCGGGAAGGACCCATAACTAAAAGTAGCGATAAAGGTCAAAGTCACAACCCTAAGTCCCCAACGATGGGTTAGAGGGCTACAAAAGCGCGCAAGAGTCAAAAGGCAAAGTATCCTGCGGTTCCTCTTCAAGCGTGTTCCCAGAGACTCCATAGGTCAAAGGGCAAAGGCTGGAGGTGACCGGACCTCAAGGAGGCGAAAAATCATAGCCTTGGATCCGACACTGCTTTACCTTCCTCCGAGGTCGGGCGGCGGCGCCCAGAAGAGCTCAACGCCCGGCCGAGCCCTGCGGCGCCCCGGGTCCAGCGTAGCGCAGACATGCCGCCCGCTGTCCGCAATACGCACGCGCGCGCAAAGCCAGCCGGGAGTTGTAGTTCCGCGGCTGCCGAAAGCGACTCATGGTGGGCCCCGCCTGAGGCGCCTAAATAGACCTACAACTCCCAGGAGGAAGCGCGCCGAGTGGCGGCAAGAGAGCACGCGCAGAAATATTCTTCTGATTGGATCTTTTCTTAGGTTTTTTTTTTTCCATAATCCAAGTTTCCTCTTTGATTTGCCTTTTTCTTCCTTTTTTTTTTTTTTTTAAAAGAAACTATTTATTTATATTTTTAATTTTGGTTTTTCGAAACAGGGTTTCTCTGTGTAGACCTGGCTGTTCGGGAACTCACTCTGTGGACCTGGCTGACCTCAAAATCGGAAATCCACCTATCTCTGCCTCCACAGTGCTGGGATTAAAGGCGTGCGCCACCACGACTTTATCTTTTTACTTCCTTATTCTTTGATTGTTTGGTTTCTGCTTTGTTTTATCTGTTCTTGTTACTGTTTTATATATGTGTATCTACATATTACAGAATATATATATTATGTATGTGTGTGTATATATATATGTATATATATATATATATATATTACACAGAGCCTCGCTACGTAATCATGACTTCCTGGAATGCGTTACATTTAGCGCAGGCTGGCCTTGAACTCAAAGAGACCTGCCTGTTCTGCCTCCCCAGTGATGGCATTTTACCATGCACAACCATGCACAATCTCCTATTTTTCCACAGCCTTAAAGATGAAAAAGAAGCGTAAATAGTCCCACATCCCTGTTCACTCATGGTTCAATCATTCACAGCCCCGTGGAGCTCCTGACCCAGAGCTGGGGTGACGCAGCCTGATTCATCTGGTGTTGGTGCTGTGCTGTGCACACCAGGCAAGGGCTCGCCCTCTGAGCCTCAGCTGGCCCCCAACCCTGTCTATTTTTTTCTCCTGCACCACAGGTTTGCTTCAAATTTCCTATGTAATCAAAGATGACCTTGAATATCTGAACCTCCTGCCTCTAATTTAGGATTTAGGAGTGTTGGGATGACAGGTATACACCATCAATCCCCAGCATTTTAGAGACAGTCTTGCTAAATTTTCCAGGCTGGTCTGGAAGTGATTCTAAAGCACAATAAACTCCTGAGACGACAGGAGGCCATTTTCCCCTCCCCACTCTCTACTGCTGTTCAGAGCTCATCAGGGAGAGGAAGACGTAGTGAGGTGGTTTTAACCCCAGCCTCTGGAGGTGGAGGCAGGAGGATTAAAATTCAAAGCAATAGCCTGGGGCACAATAAAATTCTGTCTCAATGAGACAGACTCACCAAAAGAAAGGAAAAGGAAGAGAAGGGGGGTTGCACATGCCTTTAATCCCAGCACTTGGGAGACATAGGCAGGCGGATCTCTTGAGTTTGAGTCATCATAGACTACAGAGCAAGTTCCAGGGCAGCCAGGGCTACACAGAGAAATCTTGTCTTGAAAAGCCAAAAGAAAGAAAGAAAGAAAGAAGTCTCTTTGGTGTTAGAGAGGTGGATCGGTGGTTGGAACACTGGCTGCTCTTCCAGGGGACTCTGCTTCATTTCCCAGCACCCCCATGGCAGCTCACCACTGACTGTAACTCCAGTTTCAGGGAACCTGACATCCTCACAGAGATAAATACAGGTAAAAACCAATGTGCATAAAAAAACAAATTAATTATTCAGAGAAAGGGAGAGGAACATAGATTGAGTCTTCTTCTCAGCCTTTATGCCTCAGTTGTGAAGGTTCAGAGACATCCATCAAGGGGCCCAAATGTGCAGAGAATGGATCTCAGACATATGTGAGAAAACTCAGGTCTCATATTCCCCCTATCCTAGCCTCAGTTTACTCCACAGACAGGATCCGAGCAAGAGGAGTTCCAGGGCAGTCACGGTGGCTAGACAGAGAAACTCTGTCTCAAAGGGCAATGAGTGAGCTAGACACAGAAGTGACAACCCCAGCTTCTCCATCCCTTTGGTTGTAGCCACCAAGTAATCAATCCGCTTAGGTGTGGCATGCAGTCAAATCTAGAAGCATGCCCACTGAAGGCTCAGAGGATCACCCTGAGCTAGGACCAGGGTTCATGTGACAAGAGGGATGAAAGGGAGGAATGCCAGCCAATGCCAAGGCCCTAAGACATGAGCAGAGTGTCTGGGCCACTGGAGAGGCCTCCAGGGTAGGGACTCAACTGATTTCCTCTGCTTAAACTGAAGTTGCCACCTGCCCTCAAGTTGAGAACAAAACCCATGGCTCCTCCTCTACCACATGGTCCACGGGACCCAAGCGAACAATAACTTTACCACTGAGAATTGCCCTCCCGGTTGTCGCTCAGCTCATCCCCCAGGGTACCAGAGCATGGTAACCTCAACCCTAACTTCTTCTGGGGTCACCTTCCTGGTCCCCAGGGATGAAGCAGCAGGACCTGTAACCCCAAGACGCCCACAGCTACTCACATCTTTGTGGGCTGGAAGACTGGGGACTCAGATTCTTCCCCGTCCCTTATTATTCAGGTTCCTCTCTGATTTGCTGAAGCACCAGACTTTCCACATCAGAGTTTTCAATTGGTTCTTAGTCAACAGATTCTAGAGAAGGATGCTCCTGCTGAGCCCCACCCAAGTTCCTCACTGGGAGATTCTAGGCGGGGCTCCAACCTGACCACGCCCCAGCCCCTCACTAGGGATTCTGGGCAAGGGCTCTGAGTCACAGCCTTAGTCCCCACCCCACCCCATGTTTACCTCACACACCCCCAAACTGATTTATGGCCAGTGATATAGGCTGTCCTGTCTCTTTCCACTATAGTCACCCGTCAACATGTTAATGGATAGGAGAGTTACTATTCTGAAGTTGAGGTCAGATTTTCTTATGAAACCTAAGAATTTTGAAGTATGGCCTGATCTCAGATATTCAGGAAGATGGGGAGTTTGAGGATAGCCTCGCAGCTTATTGAGATCTTGTGTTAATAAACTAAAAACAGGTTTGGGGCTGTGGCTCATAGCTAGAACCTCTGACTAGAATTCCCCATTGAGGGGCTGGGAGTGTTGTCAGGGGTGAAGGTCTTAGGGATAGAGCCTAGCATG
This sequence comes from Alexandromys fortis, assembly GCF_014885135.2. Lineage (NCBI taxonomy): Eukaryota > Metazoa > Chordata > Mammalia > Rodentia > Cricetidae > Alexandromys > Alexandromys fortis. Next base: position 2,034,928 of record NW_026068096.1, on the reverse strand, counting down.
TGGAAAAGACTTGGGTTCAGTCCCTAGTACCCTCCAAAAAAAGATTCCTCCAAGTTTTCTGCCAAGAGTGTCGGCTCCTGCCTGTTATCCTAGTGCTCAGAGTACTCCTCAGGCTGAGTTCAAGGCTAACCTGAGCGGACTCTAGAGTGAGATTCCGCCCTGACCCTCTGGCCCCACGGCAGAAATAAAGAAGTGATTCCAGGAGATTCTCTTTCTTCTGGCCTCTGTGTTTGAGCTGTGGCATGTGTACCATCCCCTCTTAGACAGATAAAGGCAATCCAACATTGAAAAACCAAGAAAGAGCTGGGCGATGGTGGCACAGCCTTTAATCCCAGCACTTGCGAGGCGGAGGCAGGTGGATCTGTGAGTTTCAGGACAGCCTGGTCTGGCGTGAGCTCCAGGACAGCCAGGGCCACGGAGACACTCTGTTTTGGGAAAAGGAAAAGAGAAGAAGGACAGACTGCTAGAGGTGTGTTCCGACATCCCAGCACTCAAGGAGGCTGAAGGAGAAGTATTTTGAGTTAAAAGCTAGACTGAGACAACAAACAAAATTAATTAAATACAGTTACCACATGACCCAGAGATCCCCCTCCTAAGTATGTGACCAAAAGAAATAAAGACCCACATCCACACCAAAACTAAAATACTCACAGTACCTGGAACACAGAGATAACCCGGTCTCAACAGGCACGTGACACACAGTATGGGCCATCACCGTCTTGGAATGTTACTCGGCCATGAACAGGAGTGAGGCTCCCACACATGACACAGCCGGAAGGTATTCAGTGAGAGAACCAGACCCTAAAGGCCATACAGTGCGGGTCTCCATGACAGGAAATGGCCAGAACAGGAGACCCCAGAGACAGGAAACAGACTTGCGAGTACTGGAGGCCAGTAAAGTCAGGTGACTCTCGTGAGGACGGCAGAACACTCCGGAGTCTGACAGTGGGAGCTGCCCCAGCTCATGCACTAGTAATCAGGTTATACTTTACATGAGTAATTTATGTGGTATGCAAATTACATCTCAATGAGCTATTCTTAAATTAAACCAAGTCAGACAACTCCCAGGCGTGCGTCTCGGTCTCTCACACAGGGAATCTAAAAATGTCCAAGGGCGTGTCTAGGGGCTGCGAGGTGTTCATCCCAGAAGGGGAGCTTAGAATTTCAGTCACGGAACAAAAGTCACATGTGGCATTTGGAGCTGTGTGCTCCATTGCTTGCCCAGCATTGTCTAGACTTTCTCAGTGTACCTCCCAGACAGACACCCCCTCGCCAACCTGCCTCACAGGGAAAGCACACAGCACACAGGTGTAGGTGATCAGGAAGGGGTCACGGGGCCTTGTGCCATATGTGTGCAGTGAGAGCCTCTGATGAGCCCAGGCACCACCTCACAGTGTGACCTGTCCAGGTCCAGGAAGAGACGGGATCTGCTAAGCCACCAAGAAGGAATCCTGGCATCCTGAAGGACTGGTTGTCTTTCCAGAGGACTCCCCAAAAGGCAAACTTGTCAGTGAACCTCACCCTGGTGCTATTTAAAGGTGCTGTCTGGGGCCAGGGGGAGGGAACTGGCATTAAGGTTCAAGGTTCCCCAACACCAGTGACTCTAGGCTGCATCTGAAGGTCATTGCACCCACCGTCAGAGACACTGGCTACTGGGCAGAAGATGTGGGTGACTATGGGTGCCATGGGTGTCTCCTGGGAATGGGTGTGGCTGCAATGAGGAGCAGGTGTGAGGGTGGACGCACTACCCTAATTCTGCTAATGCCCCTAAGCTGGTGGGGACATACCTGTCTGTCCCTCCGGCTCAAACAGAGGTTCCCACATCTGCCACGCTGCCCTCCGTTCATTCCCTCCCTTCCCTGCCCGTTCTTCCATGGCCCAGCCTCATCGGACGGGGAGCCTCAGAATCTCTGGGATGTCCTGTGCACGCTCAGCCCAGCTGGCCAGATTGACACCTTCTGGTTTACTTCGTTGTCACGTGCCCATCTTTTACACAGTCTTTGTCTCCTAGCACTGTCTTTTGTCCGTTTCTTTGTGATTCCTTTCTCCTGTCTCTGGTTTCTGTTTCTTTCCATAACCAGTTCCTCTGTCTTCAAAGTCTGTTCCTCTGCGAGCTTGTTCTTGTGTCTCCCTCTCCACTCCCGCATCTGCACCCCGGAGTAACAGCAACCGGCCTGCAGGACACATTCCAGTGAGTGTGTGTGTGTTGCCTAGGTCGGTGTACCCGCCCCCTCCCGCGCCCATTGGACAACCGCGGACCTAGCCCCGCCCCTGACCGTGCAGCTGGGCCACTGCGCGCAGGCGGGCACAGGTCGGGATGCGCTGCCGCCTCTGGCTGGGCCTGGCCTGGCTGCTGCTGGCTTGGGTACCGGGTGCCCCGGGCGGTTACCCGCATCTGGAGGGCGACGTGCGCTGGCGACGCCTCTTCTCCTCCACCCACTTCTTCCTGCGAGTGGACCCCGGTGGCCGGGTGGAGGGGACACGCTGGCGGCATGGCCAGGACAGTGAGTGATGGGGCGGCAGGGTGAGATGGGCACACCTCCTGTGGGCTCCCGGGCGAGGCAGAGGCCAGCACCTGGGCTACGTACAGGGTCAAACTGAGACTGCCCATAGGAACTGCATGCCCAGTGGGATCATAAGACAGGAATCCCGCTCCTGGAATTGAGACCTGCCTGAAATGGGGCTCGCTCTGTTCCCAAACACCCCTATTTGGCAAATGAGGTAAGATGGATGCCCTGATCTCAAGGTCCTGCACAAGAAATGGAGCTGGGTCCGCACGGAACCCTGCCTTGCATATGAAAGGCCTTCGATAAGTGTTTGTGGCATCTATGTAGGAAGAGGAAAGGTGAGGAGGAAGCTGGCGGTGATGGGGAGGCCATAGCTAGCTCCCCTGGTGCTAAAGTCTGGTAGGAGTTCCTGGGAGGGTTTGAGCTCAGCCCTGGGCAGGTGACACAGCACTGCCCATCCCAGTGGCTTTCATCTGGGTTCCAAGGCCCTCATTAGGCCACACAGGATGAGGGCTATGACAGGGGACTGGCTGGGCAGGTCCATCTGTGGCAGCACAGTCAGGTGGGGTGGCCCCAGGCTGGGGAAGAGGCCCAGCTGAGTGACCTGGGCCCTTTAGTACTTCTGAGATTTAGATCCTGTCTATAGGGGTGGTGGCCAAGAGGATACAATGCTAACCAAGACGGCCCATTGTGATGGGTCTTCATTCCCTAAGGGACAGGGACAGAGTGATGTGGCTCATGTCCCCAGCATGGGCCCTCAAGCTTCTAGAGACCTGTGGTGGGCTCATCCCCTGAATGGGTTCCTGGAGGAAGCTGCAGATCAGACAGGTAGGGCTTGCCAGGGCCATTCACAGGACTGAACAGACAGAGGTCCAAGGCTAGTTCTTTCAAGTCTGGCCCTCAGTTTCTGTTCTGGAAATGGGTACAGTTGGCACCTGACCCAGGGTTGTGTAGGCAGCTGGTGTCCAAGGCTCCCGAAGTCTCTTCTGGTTAGCTCCTGGTGGCTGTGGACAGACTCCTTCATCCAGGGTGGAGTCCTGGCCTTTAGGGTCCACGCCAGCTGGGGTTGGAGACAGTGGTGATGGGACTTGAGAAGCCCAGTGTGGCTACTGCCTGACTGTTCCACCCAATCTCCTAGGTATTATTGAGATCCGCTCTGTCCATGTGGGCACCGTGGTGATCAAGGCTGTGTACTCAGGCTTCTACGTGGCCATGAATCGCAGAGGCCGCCTCTACGGGTCGGTGAGTGATGGGCAGTACCCAGCGGGTGGTGATGGTTGGTGGGGCAGCCAGCCAGCCTCACATGCCCGCACTGCAGCGGGTCTACTCTGTGGACTGTAGGTTCCGAGAACGCATTGAGGAGAACGGCTACAACACATACGCCTCACGACGCTGGCGGCACCACGGCCGCCCTATGTTCCTGGCACTGGACGGCCAGGGCATTCCCCGGCAAGGTGGACAGACACAGCGGCACCAACTATCCACACACTTCCTGCCAGTGCTGGTCTCATCTTGAAGGGCTTGCTGGTTAAGGAAGCATGCACAGCAGAGGAGGCTGGAAGATCTGGAGTTGGGCAGGAAGGGCCCAAGCCAGAGAGATCCTGGACCTACACGGGTGTCTGCTGGCTGCCAGGCATGGAGATATGGCAGGGTCCCTATAGGGCAGGTCAACTCTCAGGGGATACACAAAACTGGCAGTTTCCACACATCTAGTTTGGAGGTGGGGACACACCAGGTGGACAGGCTGTAAAGGGCATGGCCCAGGTTGGTGGTAACAGCAAGGCACACCTATCGTCCCATGTGGTCAGAGTAGGGGCCAGAGCTAAGAAGAGCATTTTCTTGCTCTTCCAGGGGGACTAAGCTTAGTTCTCCCAGACGAGGTCGCTCACAATCACCTGTATGCCCCACTCCAGAGGACCCGACTCTTTTCTGACCTCTGCAGGTAACTGCACTCATGTGCATGTACCCTGCTTCCACACGCCTAAGACCACACACTCACACGCCTAAGATCACACACTCACATACATACAGACACAGACACACACACGCCTAAGATCACACACTCAACACACACACACACATTTTTTTTTTTTTTTCGAGACAGGGTTTCTCTGCAGCTTTGGAGCCTGTCCTAGAACTTGCTCTGTAGACCAGGCTTGTCTCAAACTCACAGAGATCTGCCTGCCTCTGGCTAGTGTCACTGGCCTGCAGACTGTTCTTCAGAACTGACAGGGCATGAGGCATGGAGCCACAGGCCCAGTTCCTTGCCCATGGCTCCGACACCTCTGCAGCAATTAAAGGCATGCGCCACTATGCAGGGCTGACATGGGGCCTCTGGACACTAGATGGGTTCACTGCCTGTCTTCCCTCAAGTCCCTGGGAGAGACTGAGGACACCAGTGTCAGCTTCTGTCCCAGAACCATCAACAATAAATGTCTTAAGCCTTAGTGAGCATGTTTGCTCGTCAGAGGTAGGATGCACGCACCATGCTAACAGGGATGGCCAAGGGTACAGTGCCAGCATCAGCAGGGAATGGCAGTCTGCATGGTACCCATGGCTGGGATCTTTTCTGCTACCAGGCCGCCAGGGTGGGATGTGGCTGGCACTTTGTCATTTAAGCACCAACCTGAGGAAGCCAAGACTTGTGCTCCAGACGGTAGAGTAGAAGGCAACCAAAGAATGACCAGTCGGCTGACACCCGCAGCACCAGGGCTGGAGGACTCGTGCACCTCTGGGCTCTGCGGACAGTTCGTACCAGTGCTGACATCAGCGACTGCTCTGGGCTCTTCACGGAATCTCAGGAGCAGAGCTGGGGGCCTGCTCATCCACAGCAATGCTGGCGTGGCATTAGGTGAGCTTATCGATGCTGCAAGTCCAGGAAAGTGGCGTGTGGACGAGACTGAGGATCCCTGGTCACAGGCCCTACCACCACGTGGTCACCCACACTCAGGGCTGGCAAAAGACGGCTTCCCCTCCAAGCGGCCCTGAAGGCAGGAGTTCAAAATGCCTTCTGCTGAACACTGCCAAAGCCTGGGTACCTTCTGGCCTTGGCCAGAAGCACAAACCCACCCTGTGAGCTGCCCCATTGGACAGTCATGGATACCCTGGCTGAAGGAAGACGCCAAGCCATGGGCTCTGCTTTTTTGAGGAGGTGTATTTTAAATAGCTTTCCAGATAACACACATTTCCCTTTAAAAAAAAAAAGTCTGCTGGAGCAGTTTGTTCCTGGGTCTGCTGGTCACCCTTGTGGTCCCGAGGTCGGTGCTGGCCGGTGCTGGGCCCGGCCTCCCAGGGCATGTGGTGGGCTGGGCCTGGCGACAGTCCTGCCGACTCTCCACAGATCATGCATGGCCGCACGTGGCTCAAATGTCCATTTATTTCAAAGCAGTAATAATTTAAAATCATAAAAACCCTTCTGCCGTTGAACATTTGGAGGGTGAGGTTAAAGACGGACTGAAGGCGCCTGCTGGGGACATGGGGCCCACGTGCGTGCCTCCAAATAGGAGCGGCCACGGCCAAGTCCACGCCTGTCGCAGCCTGGGGCCCGCCAGGTGCTGCTGGCCACCACAGGGCAGCACCTCTAGTCCATGGTCATGGCGGTGCTAGGGCACCTGGGGGCGGGTGGGATGACCGAGCCCCGGGGGTGGGTGGCCAGGTGGGACTCAGGAGTTGCTTGTGGCGTTCTCGTTGCTGGGCGAGCTGGACGAGGATGAGGACGAGGATGACGAGAAGCCCACCCCAGTCAGGCCTGGGGGATTGGTGGCCGTGTTCTGTCCAGTGAGGCTCTTGCGGCAGACTGGGCAGCTGTCGTGCTTGAGAGGACAGAGGAGGAAGGAGTTAAGAGGAGCAGCAGGGCCTGGGGTCAGGGCCAAGGTTAACATCAGGTTCATGATCAGTCTGGCCCACAATCAGAGTCTGTGTTAGGGACAAAGTCAGGGCCCAGGGAAGGTAGCAGACAGGCACAGCAACAAAGTCAGGGTCAGCACCACAAAGCTTACTGCTTGCGCATACTCTATCCGGGAACTGTTTCTGGATCTGGGTGGGGCACAGTAAAGCCAGGGCTAGCACGAAGTCAGCCTTAGGGTCACAGCGGGAGGCAGGCTCAGAAGGAAGTGGAACGAGAAGGCTATGGCTAGTGTTAGGGCTGCAGTCAGGATGAGCACAGGGTTCTGGTTGGCAGGCAAGCAGACTAGGGTTAAGGTCAGAGCTGTGTCTGGTTTTGTGGGCCGCCTCAGAGTGTAGGGCAGTCACCTGCTCTAGCCAGGGCACAATGCAGCTGTCATGGAACAGGTGGTTGCAGGGCAACTGCCGCACGACCTCGCCCAGTGCGTAGTCGTCTTTGCACACGGGGCACTCCAGCCCTGAGCCTGCAGAGGAAGCAGGTCGGTGAGAGGCATGCTGTGGCAGGGGAGGTACCCAGGGACTCTGGCCACCATCCTGTGAGCATACCCACGTGTTCCTCTGTGACGGGGACTGTGGGGAGGGCCTGAATCTTCTCCTTGTCTGCGGGTGGGGGGCCCGTGTTCTCAAATTGATTGAGGAGCTGAAAGACAAGAAGCAGCAGTAACGTGAGGGGGGCAGGGCTCCCAACAGGACGGGGGGGGGGGGGGGGGGGGCGGATCGAGGCGTCTACACCTGCCCAGCTCTGCAAGGCTGCAAATCAGCAGGACACACCAGGCCCTTAAACCTCAGAGCTGTCTGAAATATACAGGCTTAGTACAGGCCACTGTCCTTCCTAGGACAGCAGGCATCCTTCAAGAGAGGGGAGAAAGGGACCAGTCACTGAGCTGACACCAGAGGGCGGGATGCAGTGGCCTCTGATACTACAGAGTCTGCACCCATGTGCCTCACCAGGCTGGCCGGCCGACTTCCTGACCCCCCAGATTCTGAGTGTGGCCGGTTGTACCTGTGTGATGATGGTGTCCAGGCCGTTGGCCCCCCAGGCGTAGTCCATTGGGTTCGAGTGCAGGACGCCCCTGGGGGGGAGAGGCCGGGTCAGGGGGCGCAAGGTGTGAGGGGCCAGGCACCCGTCCCCTACTCACCAGGGACCAAGGCCCAGGCTGGGTACAGCGGCCGGGGAGATGATACCATTCACAAGTTGCTGGATGATCCTGTGGGAGAGATGGTGTCACAGGGGCTCACAACAGTCAGCACCACCACCTCACGAGACAGAGCAGCCAGTCTTGGATTGCGTGGTCTTTCTGTCTCCACCACTCAAGTACTGGAATGACAGGTAAGCACCCTCCTACCCAATGGCAGGGAGTCAATGGTGCAAACCGTTTTATAGGCACTCCTGATAGCCAGCAGCCATGGGACATGGCCCCAAAGACCTGGACCCCAGCCTACTCCTCTTCCACAGGGGATTGGGGATGCACTACTCAGGTCCTGTGGGTGACCCAGACTCCCTGGGTCCTGTCTAAGGAGAGAGGTGACCAGATGACTTCCTTACAGAAGCCTTGAGACTCAGGTCAGTGGAGTGTGCTTGCCTCCCATGTTTCTAGGCCCCACTGTGGTTGTGAGGCCCTCACCAGCTACCCCGTCCACTTACCCTTCCAGCGTGGGGACACCTTCATGCCGGCCAGTGGCCCGCCGGGCAGTAAGGCGAGCCCGGGGCTGCCGGGCTCCGTACCGATGTCGAGACTGGTGCTCTCTCTCCCGTCGGCTCTCGGGGTCCCTGCCATCATCGGCCTGTGCCCCAGGAGGAAACGTGGGAATCTCAAAGCTATCGTCGAAGATGCCGAAAGCAAACTGGCTGTACCCCTGCGGCAGCGTGAACAGGTGCTGGTCCACACTCTGCGGGGAAGATGCAGTGAGGCCGCCATATACCGCGACAGCGAAGGGGGAAGGAATGGGAGACAACTGTCAGGGCTAGGAAGAGCACCATCAAGTATGGGGCAGGGGAGGACCTGGGGACTAGGGACCCTGACTCACCTCAAATGGCTGCCGGTTCTGGTCGGTGGAGGCTGTGGAGGGGGCAGAGCTGTTTTCTGTGTTCCTGGGGAGAGAGAGCCTGTCAATTGCAGCTCAAGTCTCTCCTAGGTCCTCAGGTCAGAGAATGCCGAGGTTACGGTAGCCCCCCAGCCCTGAGCACTACCTGGTCTCTTCTGGAAGCTCCTCAATGAAGCCAGACTCGCACCTTGGGCAGATGTAATCCTGCGGGGAAGGCAGGGGTCAGTATGGCCCCATCCTAAGCCAAATACGGCAGCTCTGGCTAGCCCGTGCCTGAGGAGCATAGGCTACAAGGACAGCTGCCCCCTCCCACAGCCTTAGCAACTCTAGCACCCTGCTAGGTCTCCTCAAGTCTGGATTCCTCCAGTGACCTCCCAATCCTGGTGAATAGCAGACACAGTGTACATTCCACAAGGACAGGGCCTACAGTTCCTTCTTCAGACACACAAGGGTGGACACGAACTCGTATAGGCCCAGCAGGAAGAAAATCCTCCCTGAGACCAACTGCAAGCCGCATTTGTGGTTCTGGTGCCAGAACCCATGGACCCAGAGGCTGAGTCACCTCTGGGGACACCACCACACACGGGAGGTCCCTACAAGTGCGGAGCCTTGAGTGCTAAGGCGGTGGTGCAGGCGGGCAGCCAAGACCATGGGCCTCGCATTGACAGAATGGATCCCAGACAAACACGGCCCCATGCCTGACCACGGGGCTTCACACAACACGTCCCACACTACATCCTGCCCCCCTGCCCCAGCCAAAAGCAGCTTGCAAGCTGTCAGACAAGAGTAGAGCGGGCAGGGAGGGTGACACACCTCCACATATGGACGCACCGCCACGAACATGTGAAGGGGTGACACCAGCCAGCACGACTCAGCTGACCTGAGACAGTCAGCAGACCCAGGGCAGCCTCATCAGAGCTGGGTGGCCAAAGTCTGACCACCACCACCTCTCCTGACACAGTACAGTATCAGGTCTGGTGGCCTCTGCTCGACTGCCATGCCCAGCCACCCCTCACGGGCTCAGAGGAGGGACAGTTAGGGTAGGCTTGTATCCACTGCCAATGTCTGTCTCTTAGGTAGTTACCGCTCACCCCTCAGAGCAGCTGGTGCCAGGGGGGGACCCAGCAGAAGTCATTCTGCCTTGCCTGGTTCTGATACTCTGCTCTTGACAACCTGCTCAGAGAAGATCCCCAATAGAGAGCTGAGGCTATAGGATAGCCACAGAACATGGGGTGCCCTATGCTCAGGTGACACATTCTGAAGGACCACTCTGAGTGCCACAGGGAAGGCAGGGGACCGAATCCAAGCATCTCTGGCTAGTGTCACTGGCCTGCAGACTGCTCTTCAGAACTGACAGGGCGTGAGGCATGGAGCCACAGGCCCAGTTCCCTGCCCATGGCTCCTAGTGTAGAAGCATCATCCTTGGGCACATGTGTGTCCTACATCCCCAGAAGACGCAGCCAGCCACTACCTGTCTCACAAGCCCATGCAGCACCTTACCCAGTGCATGGCCATGCTGTCTCCCACCACACCCACCGTGCCTAGGCTCTGTCTGTAGGAGTGGTTCTGCCCAGAACCCAGGCAGGGCTCCACGTCATGCAGCAGGCACTGGTCCCCTCGTCTACTTCCTTTGACCCATGAGGCTGTGAGCAGGTAAAATGAGGAGCTGGGCTGCAGGTGTCTGCACACGGAAAGCCCATGTCTGCACCTGTACGTCACATGGCCTCCACCAACACACCCTGAAGAGGATCAAGTCTGGGCACGCACTGCCCACAGCCCCTGGCTCTAGCCAACTCATCTGCTCCCTACTGATACGTTCCCAACCAAGCAAACTATCCGTCACAGCCCCATGGGCACCGACAGACAAACTGCCCATCAGAGCAGCAGTTCTCAACCTGTGGGTCGGGATAACCCCTGGGAGCTGAGCGGCCCTTTCTCAGGGTACATCAGACACTGAGTGTTAGAGATTTGGATTACAATTCCTAACAATAGCAAACAGTTATGAGGAAGCAATGAAAATAATTTTATGGTTGGGGTTACTACACACGAGGAACTGTAGTAAAGGGTCACAGCGTCAGGAAGGCTGAGGGCCTCTGTATTGGAGACCGGGGTGCTGCTCACTTGTCTGGAGTGGGCAGCACACCGGACAGCTGATGGCACAGAGCAGCCCAGGGTCTGTGAAGGTGTAATCGCTGGAAGCGGGAGTCTACCGCAACCAACTCAGGTGTCTAGAGCAGCAGCTGTCACTACAGCTGTGAACAGGACAGGTTCTCTCCTGGGTGGCCTACCCTGGAACGTAGACCTGCCCCAGCTCCTTTACCATGCTAGCTGCTCTTACATAAACCACCCATGCCACTGTCTAAGCACTTGTCACTCCCTGGCTGCCCTCAAACCCTGTAAGAACAAATACCATGCTAGGTCACTGGGACTTACAGGAGGGCCCTTGCCAGGCACAGTGGCATTAGAGGTCAGGGTCCTCTGTGTCAAAGTCACAGGGCCAGCACCTGGAACTGTGCTGGCCCCAGTAAGAAGAAGCGATGGCAAGGTGTGCACCTGGGCCAGGCCATCTCCTAGCAAAGAGACCAAGACCCACGCTTCAGTTCCCAGAATTGACAAGGATGGTGATGAGACTGCACAGCCCCCCAGTTCAGGCTCATCCTTGATACTGAGACCAGGAAAGGTCCAGGCAGAGCTGGGGGGTGGGGGGGTGGGCAGGGATGAAGCTCAGCAGACAGAGAAGCAGAAATCACAATCAGGGAGACGCCCACTACAGACACCACTCTCCCTTCAGCCTGCTTTGCTCTGTTATTGTTTTGCTTTGTTTTCTTTTTTCTAGACAGGGTTTCCTGGTGTCACCCTAGCTGTCCTGGAATCCTTTATGTAGACCAGGCTGGCCCAAACTCCACTTGCCCCTCCTAGTGCTAGGATTAAAAGCATGAGCCACCTAGCCTGGTCAAACTGAATTCTGAAGAAAGCCACTGTCACTACCCAGAGGAGCGGTGTGCAGGGAGACACGAAGAAACTGCACCAACTCTCACTTCACCCGGAATGCCTATGCATGGTCCAGATACCACTCCACCACCTTTGCAACGGCAGTGTGACTTACACCAGACCAGGTGCCCCTTCAAAGGGCCCACCCGAGCTTCCTTTTCTCAAAAAGCAGGAGCTGACTCCATGCCTGGCCTGGGAAGGTGGCAGCAGGCCTCAAGTACTGGGAGATGAACCCTCCAGAGGGCGAGCCTCAAACCTAGGGATGAGACAAGGGATGATGGGGTAGGGGGTGTTGGGAGGATGCTGCCCTGGGAACCAAAGAGCTACCCATCAGGGTTTGGATAGACAGACCTGGGAAAAGGGGAGACCTGCTTGATACCAGACACAGTCAATCACTCTCAACAGGCTTCCAAGAACCCTGGGAGGCACCTGGCCAAAACTACCTTGAACTGGATGCAGGAGGCCCCAAGATACCCAAGCAGGGTCCTCGGGGTACACATGCCCAAAGCCACCTTGAAGGACCAGGAGGCTTTGGGGATACTCTAGTGGGGTCCTAGGGATACATCTACCCAAAGCCACCAGGTAGCAGCAGGAGGCTTGGGGACACCCGGGTGGGGCCCTGGGGGTGCAGCTGGCCAAAGCCACATTGAAGCAGTAGCACAAAGCCTGTAACAACCAGGTGGGGTGTCGGTGCGAGCAGCCCAGACCCCCCAGACTGCGGCGTCGGATTTGTAGCTCCTCTGGGCGCAGCTGCGAGGCCCGGAGTAGCGCTCGAGGCCACGCTGCGCGTCCCCGCGTCCTGGCCACGCGCTCGGCGACCGTCCCCGGCGCGGAGCTCAGCTTCCCGATCCCCGCCGAGTCCGACCAACGCCACACGTCCCCCCGAGGGACACCCGCCGCAGCCCTGGGTCCTGGGGCCTGCCCGCCACGCTGCTCGCACACCGCCGGGTCTCGGCTTCCCCTCTAGCTCGCCTCGCGCGCACAGCCCCGCCGCCCTCCCGTCCGGACCTCACCGGCAGGCGAGGCACGATCTCCACCGAACAGCAGTGGCAGAAGTACCGTCCGGGCTGCGGCGATGCCTCGGCCATGGCCACCGCCGCCTCCGCGTCGCCCGCCCCCCGCGCGGCGCCCGCCGCCGGCCGTTTGCTGCTCCCTCGCCGGCCGACGCGCCCGCGCACGCTCACGCATAGCACGCACGGCACGCACGTTCAGGCGTGGGGCTCGTGGAGGGACGCGGGCGACGCGCTGTAGAGGGGGGTGGTGGCAGACTAGTGGAGGACGGTGGCCGCACTAGAACAAACTAGGTACTTCCGGAAGTCGGGGACCCGAGCAAAGCGTGAGGGGCGGAGCCTCCCGACCGGGCGGCGGGAGCCTAGTCTCCTTGGCAACCGGGGCGGAGTTGGGCAGTAACGGGACAGCAGAGCATCTTGGGGGCGGGGCCCATCCGAAGTGGGCGGAGCCGAGAGGCCTCCGCGACGGGAGTAGGGGCGGAGTCATGCTTGGAGAGCTCGGAAATTCCGGAACGGCGCGAAGGCGGGTCTCTTTGACAACGACTTTCGTAGGTGAAGCGAGGCTTTGGATGTAGGGAGAAGTCAGGGATGGGGGACAAGCGAGCGGAGGAGTTACTTGGGGAGGAGACGCTTCTTGGTAACCTGGGTGGGGCGGGGCCTCGTGGAAGCCGCCGAGAGCAAGGGGCTGCCCGCTGTCTCCTTGGCAACGTGGGGTACGGTTGTAACCTGTAAGCAACTGGACTGAGCCTGTGCAGGGCGGGGCCAGGGTTCCCTGGTAAGGAGGATCGGAGACCGGACCAATCGTGGAAATAGCATAGGAGCTTGGAGTGGAGCCAAAGCTTCAAGCTTCCGGGCTCGTCTCCTTGGGTACTCGGCCAGCAAGCTGGGCCGGTTGGAGGCGGGCTTAGGCGCTCGGGGCGTGGTCGGCGTCGGGCAGGGCCGTCTCCTTGGCAACCGGGCTGGGCGGTTGAGGCGGAGCCTGAAAGCGGGTGACTTGCTCGGGAGAGGGGCTGTTCAGCCGCGAGAAGCCGAGGCGCTTGAGGGGCGGGGCTTAGTCGCCTTGGCAACCGCTCTCCCCTGGAGGAGGCTGATGGGCGGGGCTTAGGAGGCTGCTCCTCTTCTCGATCTGCCAAGCCCTCTTTTCCTTCCATCCTTACCCCTTCTTCTGATCCACCAGGCAAGCACGGAGGCGACTCCGGGCATTTATTCGTACTGTCTGTCTCTCCAAGTGCACAGTCCCCCAGAATTCCCAGTGCATTCTTTCTCATGTCCAAGTCTCAGCTCCAATGTCGCCTTTTCTCGTGGTCTCCACAGCCCTCCTCCATACAATTATGTGCACCTGATGAACTGACAACGCCAGGCAGAAAGGAGTATTATGTCTGGGTGGTGCACATCAGGCGTCCCACAAACAATCGAGATATGGATGCGAAGGAACCTATTCTCTGGTCAAAGGAAGAACCTCTAACTTGAAGGCAGCCCGTCTGTCTGTGGGACCCTTGAAGAGAGGATGAAACCTGCGTCATCTTTTAGGGTAGGCCAAGAATATTCCTGGGCTGGAGAGATGACTCAGAGGTTAAGAGCACTGACTGCTCTTCCAAAGGTCCTGAGTTCAATTCCCAGCAACCACATGGTGGCTCACAACCATCTCTAATGAGATCTGGTGCCCTCTTCTGGCATGCAAGCAAACATGGAAGGAATGTTGTATACATAATAAATAAATAA
>NW_026068096.1:2019065-2020687 GCF_014885135.2 Alexandromys fortis | reverse complement strand
TAAATAAATAAATAAATAAATCTTTTTTTAAAAAAAAGAATATTCCTGAAGCTAGTTCCTGTGTTTATTTGTTTTATTTTTTTATTTTTCGAGACAGGGTTTCCTCTGTGGCTTTGGAGCCTGTCCTGGAACTAGCTCTGTAGACCAGGCTGGCCTTGAACTCATAGAGATCCGCCTGCCTCTGCCTCCCAAGTGCTGGGATTAAAGGCGTGCGCCACCACTGCCCGGCCCTGTGTTTATTTTCTTATTCACTCAGCATTCATCAAGCATCTACGAAATGCATACAAACACCCCAACACCGAGAGGTTAGAGGAAGGAATAGGATTCCAGACCGACCTTGGATGTGTATGATGGCACAAGAAGGGCTTCCTGAGAGCCCGGAGGGTGCATTGGAACCATAGTTTTGAGGAAAGGATAGGAGTTGCATGGAGTTGGGATTCTTATAAAAAAGGGACATTCAACCTGCTCACTAGCCAGCCATCTTTCTGTCCACGATTCCATTCATTCCGGCGTTGACCACCAGGGGGCGCATGGAGCACATCAGCGGGACAAGTCTGATGGTCCTGCAGAGACTTCAAAGCAGTCCCAGAGCAGATAGTTGAGCGAGCTTACCTTCCAGGAACCTCATTCTCCTGTATTTGCTGCTTGCCACTGGCCACCAAGGTCCACATCCAGTCCTGTACTGCAAGGTGAGACCTAGTGATCAGAATCCAGCAGCCCTGGGAGCTGTGGCCTGTGGCGGTTGGATTAATGAGCACCAATGATACTAGGTATTTGAACAAGTTTAATAACAAAACCAGACTCACGAAACCAAGGTTCCAGCGGAGTACCCGGCGGAGGCAGGAAGGGGCGTGCAGCATCTGCGCGTCCAATTTATCAGTAAACATACGCCCAAGAGCAGCCCTCCCCCAAGGGGAGGGCTTATCCCTACATCTCCCTCTTTTTGTCTAAATAAGACAGAACTAACCTAAATACAACTATAAACAATAATAATAAATGATAGATATAACAAACAATATTGAGAATGAAAGTTTTGCCAGACATTCTATCTCAAGGAGTCTAAATAATGTAGAGAGTAATTACAATTATATAATCTTCAACTCCGTCAAAGATCCAAGAAGGGAATAAATATTACTTAACAAATGAGAGATATCCAAAACGTGCCATAAATGACAGAGACAACAGACTACCTGGGCAATCACCCAAATTCTCGTTCGCAATGTTGAGTCAACCAACTTTGGCTAAGGCCTAGCATGACTGACATACCATTATCAAATGCAAGGAATTTTCTTAGAATTATCCTACCCTGTCTTGGCAAGATAAGAAAATCCTGTTTCATATCTTTGTCAGTAGATGAGGTATGGGCTTTTCTTAACCCAAAGGCCAATTCTGCCAAGAAGACAAACTCCCAGTGGAGTGTCTTTGGTGCTCAACGTTCTCTCGGGAGTAGAGTGGTGTCGCCAGGAGTAATTGTGTCTCGGCACAGAATTCTAGGTTAGCTTAAAGGCCATTTTCTACAGCTCTTTAAAGAGGCTGAAGATTATACTATCTATACTAAATATAATCTCTATGTATCTAGAATACCTTATTAACCTAAAAATAAACATGAACAACATAAAATT
>NW_026068096.1:1961523-2017982 GCF_014885135.2 Alexandromys fortis | reverse complement strand
GCTCCCTGTGCTCTAACTCCTCACCCAGCTCCCTGTGCTCTAACTCCTCACCCAGCTCTCCTTAGCCTCTGGCTGTAGGCTCAGCACACAGCTCAGCTGCTCAACACCCCACCCCATTAAGCAACAGTGCCTTTGAGATGAACTCTGGAGGTTCCTGTTCATTTACTGTATTCAGAGGACAAGTCATCCTAGCTCCAGGAGACAGTGACTCAGGAGCGTCACAAGTTCAAGGCCAGTCTGGGCTACAGAATGAGCTCTAGTCCAACCTGGGCAACTTAGTGAAACCATGTGTTAAAATAAAGCCAAAGAGCCAAGGGCATGGTTTAGAGGGTCCCGTCTCCCAGAAACACCAGTGAGGATCTAGGGGCCGCTGGTTAGGGGTGGAGCACCTGCCTAGAATTCAAGATGAAGGTCTGGATGCTTGGCCATCCGGGGTGAAGCCATGCATAGACTCCCTAGTGAGGGCTGGGGGCATGGTCGGGGTGGAGCCCCGCCTAGAATTCCCCATGAGGCGCTGAGGGCACGTCCATTTATATGGCCGCAATCCTCCTTGCTGGAAAAACAAAAAGATGCCAAAATTAAGGCCAGTAAAATGGTTCTTTGGGTTAAGGGCTACCAACCTCATGGCCTGAGTTCAATATCCAGAATCTCCTTGGTGAAAAGAGGGATCCAGGTTGTTCTCTGTCCTCTACAAACACACGCACTTTGACATATGCACCCACGTACACACACACACAAGTAAATGTGGTAGAAATCACTCTAAGAGCCCCCCCCCCCCAAAAAAAGAGTCCAGACAAACTGGATTCAGTACAGCAGAACTTTGGGATTTGTCCTCAGAACTGCCAGAGAATAGAATGGGAAACACAGCTCCCCGCTTTGTTGCTGTAGCAAACAGAAGAGCACACTGGTGCAGACACTGCAGGCTGGACCTTCACTCCATCTCCGGGGAGTGACTGACGACACTGTGACCCATTTCAGCTAACTCAGACTCACCATTGTCACCAAGGTCACAGCCCTGGCTGCTTGAATCCCTTGGGCTGGAGAGATGGCTCTGATTAACAACACATGTATATAGTTTTTACAGAGGACTGGAGTTCAGTTCCCAGAACTCACGTGTGGCAGCTCACAGCTGCCTGTAACTCCTGCTTCAGAAGTTCTGGCGTCCTCTTCTGGCCTTTTTGGGTGTCCATGTGCATATGTAATATACCTACCCACAGATTGACATATACAGATAATTTAAAATAAACCTTTTTGTTTTAAGATTGGATTCCTTATAGCAGGGGAGAGTTGCTATGGGGAAGGGCTGACATGAAGATGCAAACAGGAAGGACCTGGACTTGGGTGGTTGGACCTGGATGTATCCTATGGCTATAGGAAGCCATGGGTGGTATGGAGCCAGAGAGTCACTGTGGAGTCTTCAGGCTGCACTTGGTTCTGAGCATCACTTCTTCCCTGGAGGGGAGGCCTCGAGCTCTCGTCTCCAGAGTGCGGGCCTAGAATGTCCTGCAGAGCTACACCCCACATCCTGGAAGCTGAAGCAAGCACAGGAAGTGACTGTCTGGAGTCCTAAGAACCTACCACTTTGTGCCCTCAAGACTCCATTTGAATGAAATGCAAAGCAATCCTTTGGAATGCTGCAAAAACTTTCCATATACTGACTTCAACTTACAGGGAAGGAGTTCAGGCATGGCTAAACCCAGGACTTGTTTTGCCATAGCAAGTGCTGATGGCCCCCACTGGCTCTGCATCTTGCCTGGCTGGTTTCTTTCTGGCCATGGCAGTAGCGGCCTGCAGCTGTAGGCTCAGCCTTCCAATCCAGCAAGTTAGACAGGAGGGGACCAGGTCCAGTCTAAAAATGAAAACATGGGTGCTGGTCTCCTGTAGCCTAGGCTGGCCTTGAACTCAAAGAGTAGTGTTGGTATAGAAGAGTGAAAACAGACCCATATCTGTCACCATGCACAAAACCCAAGTTCAAATGGATCAAAGACCTCAGCATAAAGCCAGCCACACTGAACCTTATAGAAAAGAAAGTGGGAAGTACACTTGAACACATTGGCACAGGGAACCACTTCCTAAATATAACCCCAGCAACACAGACACTGAGAAAAACAATTAATAAATGGGACCTCCTGAAACTGAAAAGCTTCTGTAAAGCAAAGGACACGGTCAACAAGACAAATTGACAGCCTACAGAATTGGAAAAGATCTTCACTAACCCCACATGAGACAGACAAAATATACAAAGAACTCAAGAAATTGGACACCAAAAGATCACATAATCCAATAAAAAAAATGGAGTCCAGACCTAAACAGAGAACTCTCAACAGAGGAATACAAAATGGCTGAAAGATGCTTAAGGAAATGTTCAACATCCTTAGTCATCAGAGAAATGCAAATCAAAACAACTCTGAGATTCCATCTAACACCTGAAAGAATGGCCAAGATCAAAAACACTGATGACAACTTATGCTGAATGCAAGCTGGTACAGCCCCTTTGGATGTCAGTGTGGCGATTTCTCAGAAAATTAGGAAACAACCTTCCTCAAGACCCAGTAATACCACTTATGGGTATATATCCAAAGGATGCTCAATTGTGCCACAAGGACATGTGCTCAACTATGTTCATAGCAGCTTTGTTTGTCATAGCCAGAACCTGGAAACAACCTAAATCCCCCTCGACCGAAGAATGGATAAGGAAAATGTGGTACATTTACACAATGGAGTACTACACAGCAGGAAAAAATAACATTGAATTTTGCAATAAAATTGATGGAGCTAGAAAACATTATTTTGAGTGAGATGACCCAGGCACAGAAAGACAATTATCACATGTACTAACTCATAGGTGGTTTTTAAACATAAAGCAAAGAAAGCCAGCCTACAAACCACAATCTCAGAGAATTTAGACAACAATGTGGACACTAAAAGAGACTTACATCTAATCTACATGGTAAGTAGAGAGTAGAAAAAAACAAGATCTCCTGAGTAAATTGGGAGCATGGGGACCTTGGGGGAGAATTGAAAGGGGGAGGGGAGAGGCAGCGAGGGGATCAGAGCAAAATGTAGAGCTCAATAAATACTAATTTAAAAAAATATAGTGTTGAATGACCTTGGCCTCCCAGAGTCTTCCCCAGTGGAGGGAGAGCAGTTGGCTTCCCCTTTGTGAGTACTGGTCTCTCAGGTATGGGGGTGGAGCCCAGGACTTCTGCCACTCCAACACCCGGAGCTAGAGCTGTGACTCTGTCTGTTTGGGTTTCTAAATTTCATTGTTTTCTGGCTAGCCTGAACCAGTCTAGTAGACCAGGCTGGCCTTGAAATCACAGATTAAAGGTGTGTGCCACCACACTTGACTGGCCCTGTCTTTCCCTGCAGCCAGGACTAGCCAAAGCTTGTCATCCTCCTGCCTCAGCCTGGAATGGATGCGTGTGTGGCATCACGACATCGCACTCAAGACTTGGAGGGTCCTTAGCTGGACAGCTTCTTGTAAGTAGAGATAGGGACAGATCCCCAGGCTCTGGCTTAGAGCCCTGTCTGCCCCACTCCAGTCGTCCTGGGTGCCTCCGGGCACATCATTCAGACTCCAGCCCAACAGATCCTTCCTTTGTGCTTAGCTGTAGAGAATGATCTGGAGCCCAGACCAGTCTGAGCTACAGAGCCAGACATTTTGTCAAAAAGAAATGAGGGTTGGGATGTGGCTGAAGGGCAGAGCACTTGGCACACAACCATGGGGTTCTGAGTTGAGATCCTTGGCACCCGTGGACACAGCTGGGTGTGTGGATATAACCCAGAACTGGAGAGGTAGACACAGGAGGACCCCTGGGTCTCTCTGGCCAACCAGTCTAGCTGAATTAGTGACTTAACTTCCAGTGTCCCCAAGACCCCCCATTTCAAAATATAAGGAGGGGCCCTGGCCTCTGGCCGCCATGCACACAAACACGTACACACAAATCTCTCCTCAGCTGGCCGTGACCTCTTCTGTTGCTCTCAAGCATGGCTTCACCCTCCAGGCTTTTCTAGCTGTCAGGGGCCGCGGGGTCGTGAGCCTGTCATTTCCTCTGTGCTCCTGGGTCTGGGTGAGAGAGAAACCTAGGAAGCTGAGCAGAGATCATGGGGCGTGAGTCAGTAGGAAGTGGGCAGCCGAAGAGAAGGCTGAGCTGGGGACACTTGTGCCAAGGGTGTCCCTGGGGAACCCGTGGATTTCCAGTATGTGGGAGCAGGACAGAGAGGGGCCCTGAACCTGTGCCAACCACACAATGGTCCTTTGATTCACCCAGGCGAGGCCACAGCTGTCCAGCATGACGGGTCAGGCCTTGGCCAAGGTCAGTGCTGTCCACCCCCTCCACTCCCTCCTGCAAACTCTTGGTGAGAACATAGGGTCCCGTGCCCCACTCCAACCTAGGAACACCCTTGGGGGACTTACAGGGGCCAGAGCCAGGTCAGGATCCCTCCTCACTGGCACAGGACAGCTATGGTGAGAAAAAGGATGCCTTCCACAGCCAGTGGATCCGCTGGAGCTTCAGGATGCCAAGAATTGGGGGGAAGAAGTCACCTGAAGGGGTCTGGAGTAGATGTTAGGATGGGGGTGATCTCAGGAAACCCAGTGCTTCCTATAGTACCCTCTGTATTTTCTAGTTCTAGATTGATTTATCTGTGTATTTTTCAAGTATATTTATTTTATGTGAATGGGTGCTTCACTTGCCATGCCTATGCACCATGTGTGTGCAGTACCTGAAGAAGCCAGAAGAGGGTGTCAGATCTTCTGGAACTGGAGTTACAGACAGTTGTAAGTCTCCATGTGAGTGCTGGGGACCAAATCCCAGTTTTCTAGAAGAGCAGTCAGTGCTCTTAACTGCAAGTCCTCATCTGTGTGTTTTCTTGTCTAAACCATGAGCTGGGTGAGGATGGTTCTAGATCAGCCTTGCTCGTTGGGATTCCCCAACACCACGGCGTGTCCACTAATCATCTCAACTCCACAAGCGAGCGACTCCATAGGACGCCAGGACATTTCAAGGAAGAGTGACCTGGCTACTTTGGCCCTCAGATAGGAGGTAACAGTTACCCTTAGGGACTGTGGGAATCCATGGCACCTATGTTCTACCTATGCCAGAATCCAGGGGTTGTACCTGGGAGGAGGAGGAGGCAGTCTCCCACTCCTTCTCAACACATTTGTTTTGTATATGTGTGCTACAGCTAGGTGTAGGGGTCAGAGGACACCTTGAAGGAAGCAGGTCTCCTGCCATGAGTGTCTGTCCTGAGGATGGGACTCAGGTTGTCAGGCTTGGCTGCAAGCACCTTACCCTTTGAGCCACCTTTCTGCTGTGCTTATTCTGAGGCAGGGTCTCGCCATGCCCTGGAACTCACTCTGCAGACCAGGCTGTCCTCAAACTCAGAGATCTGCCTGCCCCTGCCTCCTGAGTGCTGGGATCACAGGCACCCACCGTCCTGACTGCTTTGACATAGGGTCTTCCTGCCCTGGACTCTCTAGGTAGACCGGTTTGGACTTGAACTTGTGACCCTCCTAAGTGCTGGAATTTTAGGGTGTGCCTCTGTGCCTGATGATGTCTGTCTGAGGGGTGTGGGGGTCCAGATGCACGAATGCACCCACCCAGGCCAGAGGACATGAGGTGTTCTGCTCTAGCGCTCTTGGCCTTACCCCTTCCACACAGACTCTCCCGCCGAAGTTGTAGTCAGTGAGCCCAGCCGAGCCCTCCGGTCTCCGGTGCCCACAGTCCTGGGCTTACGGTCTCTCACAGGTGCTGGAGTTTTTGAACAGGTCTTCCTGTTTGTATGGCAATCAGTCTTAACTTCTGAACGCATCTTCTAACCCCTGGGTTTTGTTCTTTTTGAGAATCTCAGGTCGCCCAGACTGGAATGAAGTTCCTTCTGACCTTAATCCTCCAGCCTGGTGGTCAGCTTGCGAGGTGGAAAGGCAGGTGTGCGCCATCGTGTCCACGGAATCCAGGGTTCGTGCATGCTGGGCAAGCCCTCTGCCCACCGAGTTAGCTACTGATGACCTCGACTCGTGTTTGACTCACTCTGAAGCCTCAGCTGGTCTGGAACTCGCAGCAATCCTCCTGCTTCAGCCTCCCAACGGCTAGAATGAGAGGTATGAGCCTTTAAACGGCTGGGAACAGCTCAGGGACACCCTTTGCCTCCTTGGGGCTTGTCAGTGTGAAGGTCTGACCAGAGGTGCCCAGCCCGAACTTCCAGACACTCTCCAGGTGGAGACCCCAAAGGCACCTGGAGGTGTCCACCTTAGTCAACTCCCAGAACATGCCCCCCGGGCCGCAGTTTGTGACCTGACCCCACTGTGGACTGTTCTTTCTAGACAACTGTCTGGTTCCCAGATGGGACAGGGCCTGCCCCCGGCGGCCACCCCCGCGCAGGCCCGGGCCCTGCGCCTAGGGGACACGTCCGTCCCGCCGCGCCCCGCCCCGCCCGCCGCCGGCCCCGCCCGCCTTGGGCTTTTATAGGCCGAGGCGCCCGCACTCACAGAGTCCCCGCTGCTCCACACTCGCCATGTGTCCTGGGGCACTGTGGCCGCTGCTTTGGGGAGCCCTGGTCTGGGCGGTGGGATCCGTGGGTGCCGTGATGGGCTCGGGGGATTCCGCGCCCGGTGAGTGGGGCTGGGCGGAAGGGGCGGGAGAGTGGGCCACCCACGTGGCCTGCGGAATGCGGCAGGGGGATGTCTGGGGGTGCGCTCTGGTTGGGTAGGCGAGTGGGGTGCTCCACGTCTCCAGCCTCAAGAGAGGACTGACATTTATTTATTAAGCTCTCACTGTTTACCTGCTTTCCCATGAGACTACAGAACCCAAAGTTGTGGGTACTTTTTCCATCCCCGTTCTCAGGATGGGTAAACTGAGGCTTAGGGTCATGAACCTTGTAAGTGACACTGTGGGTGGCTCCTTTAGAGAGACATCTCTTTTAGAGAGACATCTCTGGGTGGCTGGACCTGCTAATGCCATCTGGGTGGAGGGTTTCAGGATCCCCTAGATGAACCGTCTCTGTTGGAATGGTGTACCTGCATCTGGCTGGGAGAGCTCTAGCCTCAGTTTCCCTCTTTTGAAAAGTGTTTGCTGAGGTGCTGGGGCCCAGTTGGAGGAAGGCGGTCGGTAGTGTGTCCTGAGCACGGATGAGGGGATGCAGCTGTCCCCATTTAAGGGTGAAGAAAGCCGAGGGTTCTGCGTTCCAGCCTCCACCCCGCCCTGCAGGGTTGCTGGCCTCCAGGGGAGCCGAGCCCCCTCCCCTAGGGCCGCGTCCCCCGTCCCATCCCAGGGGAGTGAGCTCACGCAGAGGGAATGTTCCCCAGTTGGAGTGAGTAAGAGGCGGGTCAGGCGAGGGGGGGCTGCAGGCCGGGGGCTCGGCTGCCCTGGTCACTGTCTAGACAGGGCAGAGGCGGGAAGCCAGTGCAGGCCCACAGACCCTCACATGCCGAGTGCCTGGCATTTGAAGGGGCTGGGCAGGGTGCCAGTTCTCAGGCCGGAGGCTGGGCAGGAGCTGGTGGTGGAGCACTGGGGTGCGACTCAGAGGAAGAGGGCTCCCCACAGAGCAGAGTCAGGACCATAACTGTGGCTTTCTGTGCCTTTCTCCTGTGTTGGGGCGGGATATCCACGATAGCAATGGGCACCTCTCAGTTGGAGGGGGCATTAGACCTGGAGTATGGGGGGTTGGTTTGCCAGCACAGAATAATTCATAGGTAGAGGTGAGGTCTGGAGTCTCCCTCCTCCTCCATTTCCACATAGGTGGTGTGTGCTGGCTCCAGCAGGGCAGAGAGGCCACCTGCAGCCTGGTGTTGAAGACAGAAGTCAGTCGGGAGGAGTGTTGCGCCTCCAGCAACATCAACACAGCCTGGTCCAACTTCACCCACCCGGGGAATAAAATCAGCCTGCTGGGCTTCCTGGGCCTGGTGCACTGCCTGCCTTGCAAAGGTGAGGGGTGGGGTCCTGACGGTCTCTCTGTGGGCCTGGGGATAGTGCTGGGGACGGACTTGGAGAGAATGGACATTAGATGGAGGGTTTTGGGAGACGATTAGGAGTTTGCTGGGTGGAGCCCACAAGGAAGAGCACACCGTCTCTAGTCTCTAGGAAGGCCGGCTGCCACAGGCAGCTTAGCCAGGAGTTGAGGCTGCAGACCCCCACTGGCCTCTGGGATAGGATTAATGTCACATCACCCTGGCTGTGTCCCAAGCCCACTGCCACACACCCTTCCTCCAGACCCCACCCCTAGCTTCTGGGAAGAGGACACACACCCAGAACGGCCAGGCCTGGGCCCAAGGGCCTATGGGTTGCCTCCTGCTTCCTTGGGTCCTGCAGAGGGGAATTTGCCCCTCCCCTTTAGTCCCTTGGTTTCCTGAAGTTGGCTGAGGGTCAGTTCCCGGTTCGTGGGTGGGCCCTGTGATGTGGCTCCCTCCGGAGAGTTCAAGGTCTGCTCTCCAGACCCACAAAGCAACTGAACTGGGAGAGGGAAGGGTGTCCACGAGTCTATCATGTTCTCAAGCTAGGATGTGTTGGGGTCCATAACAGCCTCAGTTTTCCCATCTGTAAAATGGTAAAAAAGGAACACATGGACAGGAGTGGTGGTGCAGGCCCAGATTCCCAGCACTTGGGAAGTAGGAGGCAGGAGGATTAGGAGTTCAAGGCCAGCCTAGGCTATGGGAGGTGCTGTCTCAAAATAAAGTCTTGTGTGGGGCAAGGTGGAAACCCCAACACGAAGACTTTGTGTAGGCGAGCCTCAGTTTTTCCACCTGAGACATGAGGATGTGCAGGGTGAACCCCTCCCCCAAGCCCTAGTGGGAACCCCTCCCCCAAGCCCTAGTGGGAACCCTCTAGGCTCAGGCACTCAGCCGTTGTGCGCTAAGGTGAACCACACCTGTGCACGTTCTGTGTCCCTAGATTCCTGCGACGGCGTGGAGTGTGGCCCCGGCAAGGCGTGCCACATGGTGGGGGGCCGTCCACACTGCGAGTGCGCACCCGACTGCGAGGGGCTTCCCACGGGCTTGCAGGTCTGCGGCTCTGATGGCGCCACCTACCGAGACGAGTGCGAGTTGCGCGTGACGCGCTGCCGTGGACACCCGGACCTGCGGGTCATGTACCGAGGCCGCTGCCAAAGTAAGGGCCACGGTCGTGGAGGGGCGGGGCCATAGAAGATGAAAGCGGGGTCTGGGGGCGGGGCTTAGGGAGATAAGACGGGGAGGTAGTGCGTGCCGAGGGTGGAGTCGGGCGGCTGAGGGGCGGGGACTAAGGGAGGTGTGACCAAGCAGGGGCGGAGCCTGGAGCAGAGGCGCTTGGGGAGCGCTGGGCCTACTTAAGGGCATGGTCTGAAATGGGTGGGGCTTAGGCTGCTCCGGGCAGGGCCTTGAGGGGCGTGACCCGTACGGGGTGGGGGGCAAATGTTGGTGAATGGGCTCTGTAGAGGCGTGGCCACGACGGCCGCCTTCTACGGAGGGGCCTGAGGGTCAGGTCAGGTGGGTGTCAAAGCCGCCTGACGGGCTTCAGAGTTTGAGCCCGAGCCCCGGGATAACTGCGACTCTCGGGCGTGTCCGGGGGCAGGGCTGCGCGCGGCAGCACGTAGCATTCCACAGCCCTGCGGGCCAGCGTGCCCTCACAAGTGCTGTCGCGGGAGGGAGACGCTGCGCACCCGGGAAAGAGGCTCGGGATGGACGTGGAGGGGGAACGTGGGTGGAGCTTGGCCGAACGGGGCGTTGTCCTGGGGGCGGGGCTTGTCTCTGACGGAGGTGAGCCGGGCTCGCGTTTTAGGGTGGGGGTTGCCCTCTCGGGCGGCGTCTTGCCCGAAGTCGGAGCTGGCGTTCCAGGGCCGGGCTTGAAGAATGGCGGTACCTTTGGGTCCTAGGAATGGGGCTTTTTAGAGGAGTCCTAGTCTAAGGGTAGCTGGACTCATTGGGAGGAAACACCATCCAGGACCTGACCCACCCTCTCTCGGCCCACAGAGTCCTGTGCTCACGTAGTGTGCCCACGCCCCCATTCATGCCTTGTGGACCAGACCGGCAGCGCTCACTGTGTGGTGTGTCGTTCTGCCCCCTGCCCGGTGCCTTCCAGCCCCGGCCAGGAACTCTGTGGCAACTACAACGTTACCTATATCTCCTCGTGTCACCTGCGCCAGGCCACCTGCTTCCGGGGTCGCTCCATTGGCGTTCGCCACCCAGGCATCTGCACAGGTGATACTCGTGTGGGTCTGGGCGTTGGTCCACCAAGGGATAGCACGTGCGCTCACTCTCGTCCGTTTCCTCCACTCCTGCAGGTGCCCCCAAAGTACCACCAGAGGAGGAAGAGAACTTCCTGTGAGCTGCAGCAGCTGGGCCTGGGATTTGAGGCTGTCCCGATTTTATTTATTGTCACAGAAAAGATTCTAATTTATGTCACGCGGACATTCCCCAAACCTGGCCTGAAAGCACTTGGGGTCCCCTAGGATCCTGAGCATGTATCACAAGGACGGAAGGGAGGTTCTATAAGAGTTGTATGTGCCATCACCAGGACTAGGACCAAGTTAGGATCCCAAGGAGGGCAGCTTCACGGAGACCCCTGCTTGATCTCTCTGCCTGCTTTTTTCAGACTGGAGCTGAGTCTCAGGGCACGGTCAGTGGTAGTGTGTCCGCCTCAACTGCGGTTCACACAGGGCCTCTCGGCCTCAGCCCAGAGAAACCCTGGGTTCTTCCCTATTCGCTCCACTTAATGAGGGACCTAGTGGGAGCATCGGGCCATGGCTGACTGACAGGCCAGGGTAGCCAGTGGCTGCCAGGGCTCACTGTGCCCTGAGCACTTCAGAGTCACTCTAGTGCCTACCGCCCTGCACATCAGCCTGGTGCTGCTTGGGGCATGACCCTTCCCTCTGACAGCTGCCACTCAGAGTTACACATGTGCCTTGAAGGGGACCACGAAGAATGGAGAGCTGTAGCTCAGCAGCTACAGTGCTTTCCCAGCTTCCACCAGGCCTGGCCTTCATCTCCAGCACCACGTAAAACAGACACGGGGGCACATGCCTGTCACCCCAGCACTTGGAAGATAGTGGCGGGAGGATCAGGAGTACAGGGCCAGCCTTGGTTGCACAATGAGTTCAAGGCCAGCCTGAAACCTTATATCTCTAAAAAACTTAAAAAGGGTTGGGTGGGCCGGGTGGTGGTGGCACACGCCTTTAATCCCAGCACTCGGGGGCAGAGGCAGGTGGATCTCTGAGTTCGAGGCCAGCTGGTCTACAAGAGCTAGTTCCAGGACAGGAACCAAAAAGCTACTGAGAAACCCTGTCTCGAAAATCAAAAAAAAAAAAAAAAGGTTGGGTGGTTGTAGGGCCATATTATACAGGCCCATATTTTTACACGCCTTTAATCCCAGCTCTTGGGGGGCAGAGGCAGGCAGATCTCTGAGTTCAAGGACAGCCAGGGCTGTTACACAGAGAAACCCTGTCTCAAAAAAAAAATAAATAAAAACTTTAAAAAGAAAGACAAAATGTTCAATCATACAGAGAATCATAGGAGCATACAGAGCCCTCCATGTGGGGGAAAGGATTTCCCAGGGTCTTTTCTATTATCCTCCTTCAAGTCCTCAGCTGGGCCTTTCTTGCAGTATCCCAAAAAGTGTCCTTAGCAGGTAGCCGAGGCAGCCTCTCCCACCCTGGGGTTCTGCCTCACCAAAGAAATAAAGACAATAAAACCACTATGGTGACCAGGACCACCTGCCTTTTCTCTCTGAGCCTGGAGACTAGGATAGAGCATGGGACCACCTGAAAGCTTCCAAAGATATGGTGTGTGCTCGTGGGTTCCTGAGGAGCACGGAGCAAGTGGAGGGGAGGGAGAAGAAGTGGGCCCTTCTGGGTCTTAGAGGTACAGGGACAAGATGGCTCAGGAGCGAAGATGGATACAATGATTGCTGTGTTGAGGCAACTTTAGCATAGGAGGCCAGGCTGATCTTCGATTTCAGGGATAGAGTGATACCATTTTTATTTTTGGTTTTTCAAGACAGGGCTTCTCTGTGGTTTTGGAGCCTGTCCCGGAACTAGCTCTTGTAGACCAGGCTGGTCTCGAACTCACAGAGATCCGTCTGCCTCTGCCTCCCCAGTGCTGGGATTAAAGGCGTGCGCCACCACTGCCCGGCTACCATTTTTATTTTTGTCATCACTATATATATTAGTCCCCTGTCGATGTGTTAGTGGGGTTAGACTGCCGTCCATAGTGAACAGAGAACGCACAGAGGCCCAGGAGCCACCGGCAAGGGGACCTATGGTGTGGGATGATGAACACAGGGGCTGTGGAAGGGTCTCGGCACACATCAGGCCATGTGTCTCGTGTCCTGCCAGCCTTCAGTGCCACTGTTCCTTTAGTGTGGATGCTTTAGCCCAAGCCCTCAGTTCCCAAGACTCTCCAGCCAGCTCTGAGCCATTCATCTCCGCTCCAGTGGGAGCTGAGAGGCCAACATCCCTCACAACATCTCAGAAACATATTCCAGGCCACCAACGCAAACACCTGAGTATAGACATCCGGCGACCTGAGGAGGAGACAAGGCCACGGGCCCGGCTCCCACAGACCAAGAAGGGTCCCCCAGAGTCTGCATGGAGTGAGAAAAAAGGTTGGAGTTAGGTGTCCCCCAAAGGAGTCTCTTATACACAGACAGGTCTGGTTTTTTGAGCAATACACAGCCTGCTTAGCAGTGTACCCCAGCCCTCTGACGTGTCTCCCGAAACAACTGAAGTTTCTGTTAAATCTCAGCTCCCAGGCTCTCTTTTCTTTGAAAATCCCCAACATAGTGTAGAATCATCTTTTAGGAGCCAAGCTGCTGAGAGCGTGGCTGTTTCTGCCCCCTGCTGGGCGTGTTTATGCCTGCAGTCCCAGGACACGGCCTGCAGAAATCTGTGTGTCTCTCAGCCCCACCACTCCCCTTCCTGGGGCTCCTTTCTCCTGGGGGACTCAGTCCTCAGAGGTGGCCTTGTCCATCCTGACCCCTCTTGTGGCCTCAGTTCCCTCACACAACAAGCCATCATAGAAACAAACCACACCACTGACGGTCCCCACTGTGGGTACAGAGCATGGCAGAGTTCAGCTGGCCCCCCCGGGGAGCTGTTGCAGACACTCAGTTCCATCAGCCCTGGCAGGGGCCCCAGCAGGATACAAGGCAGCGTGGCCTGGCACCTCTCCGGCAATCACAATAGCCTCACAGCAGGGCCCAGGAGCTGGGGGAGGAGTGCTGCGTCCAGTTGCACCCCCTCCTCCTTTAGTGTCCCCTCAGGGACACCGAGGTGCAGGCCCTGTCAAGAATCAGTAGCAGTCCGGGAAATGAGGCGCACTCCTTCAATCCCAGCACTCAGACGGCAGAGACAGGTGGATCTCTGTTAGTTCAAGGCCAACCTGACCCATCTACAGAGTCCAGAACAGGCTCTGAAGCTATACAGAGAAACAAAAATCAATCAATAAGTAGATAAATAATCAGTAGAAGTTGTGCTCCACCCACCATCAGGACCCTTGCCCCCTCTTCAGGCATCCCCACCCTACCTCTCAGCTTCCCCCATGTCCTCGGGGTGAAGGCTCCTGGCCCACCATTCCAGCCCCACCCCCGCCGGGCTCCTGAACTGGGGGGTATCTTCCCATTCAGTCTGGGGCCTCAGATAAGACTTCTGCCTTCAGGAACCTCCCAGAGTCCCCAGTGCAAACAGGCACCTGTTAGCTGTGAAGTTGTTGGGAGCCTCTTCGAGGTCTCCGGCCACTCACTGAGGTGAGGGCAGAACGACCAGACCTCCAGGGAGGGATTGCTCCAAGTAGCTGCACCTTTACCTCAGTTTCCCCACCTGTACTAGATGTCAGCTGACTTTAGGGAGCCTCACCCCCAGACTCTGGCAGATGGAACCCTCATTCCCTCCTTTTCATCCTAAGACACTCAGGGAGCCCGCTTGGCTGTAGGCAGTTCTGAGATACTTCCTTGAGAAACAGGGCCTCAGGGCTCTTGGCTTTGATTTTGATTCTGACAGAGGCAGGATTTATGGAGGGTTCTGGGCAGTGGAGGTGAAAGACAGGATTCGGAAGCCCGAGATCCTGCCAGCCATTTTCAAGAGCACAGGCATGGACCAGTGGCAGAGCCCTTTCCTATACTAAGTGTGTTGGTGGCGGCGGCGCACGCCTCTAACCCCAGCACTTGGGAGGCAGAAGTAGGCGGATCTCTGAGTTCCAGTGAGACCCTTTCTCGAAAAGAGTTCATCCCAACCCACAAGAAAGTGAAATGTTCTCCGAAACCAGGTGGTCCCGGTCTGCCAGCCACCCTCTGGCAGCTCTTCCTTAACAGGCAGATGTCGTTGGCTGGGGGTTCTAGGCGGGGCTCCACTCTAACCACGCCCCCAGCCCCTCTCTGGGGATTCTGTGCGGGCTTCACTCTGACCACGCCCCCAGTCCTGCCCCTTACTGGAGGATTCTAGGGAGAGCGCTACTATTCAACTTCAACTATTTATTTGTTTGTTTGTTTTTATTTGAAACATGTTCCCAGTCTAGAGGTAAATTTTAACTTCAAATTTCTATCATCCTGACTCAGTCTCCCAGTCTTCCGGATAACTGGAATTTCCAGACGGTGCTGCTATTCACAGCAGCGAGTGAAGCGCCCCCTTCTGCTGGCCTTTAGTTTATTGCTTAGTGGCCCCAGAATGTCACCTGTCATTGAAGCAGTGGACAGCTGATGTGAAGCAGAAAGCCCCCAGAGTGGTGACGGCCACTGAAGCAAAGACCAGGTAGTGCTGGGAGTATCTTGTCACTTCCTGGCCCCACAGCGACCTGGGATAGGTGTGGCTGTGTGAGCGCTCAGGATGGGGAGATGGGCCAGTGGAGGCCAGCCCTGGCAAGGAGCAGGGGTGGAGTCTGGGCTGAGAGGAAAGGGGTAAACAGAGGCACTCTGGAGACAGAGACAGGCAGATAGATCTCTGTGGGTTCAAAGCCAGCCCGATCCACATGGAAAGTTCCAGGACAGCCAAGGCTACATAGTTGAGACCTTCCCTAACCTGAGAGAGAGGGAGAGAGGTGGGGGTGGGGTTGGGCATCCTGACTGGGTTTGGTGGTGCTCACAGAGCATTCAAAAAGGTCGAGGTGAAAGGGTCAGGAAATCAAGGTCATTCTCAGCTGCACAGCCTTTAATCCCAGTACCGGAAGACAGAGGGATCTCTGTGAGTTCAAGACCAGCCTGGTCTACAAGGTGAGTGAGTTAGTTCCAGTAAAGCCAGGGCTACAGAGAAACCCCGTCTTAAAAAAAAAAAAAAAAAAAAAAAAAAACAAAAAAACCCACAGTCTAGGCGGTGGTAGTGCACACCTTTAATCCCAGAACTTTGAACACTTTGGAGTCAGAGGCAGGTGGATCTCTGTGAGTTCAAGGATAGCTTGGTCTACAGAGTGAGTTCCAGGACAGTCTCTAAAACTACACAGAGAAAAAAAAAAGAGAGACTTGGAAAAATGGTCCATCATTTAAAACCCCTCTTTTTTTTAATGGTTTATTTAACTTTATTTTATGTACGTTGATGTGAAGGTGTCAGATCTTGTGGAACTGCATTTTCAGACAGTTGTGAGCTGCCATGTGGGTACTGGGAATTGAACCCGGGTCCTCTGGAAGAGCAGTCAATGCTCTTAACCGCTGAGCCATCTCTCCAGCCCCCTGGAACTAGCTCTTGTAGACCAGGCTGAACTCACAGAGATCCGCCTGCCTCTGCCTCCCAAGTGATGGGATTAAAGGCATGCGCCACCTCCGCCCGGCCCCTGGCTGGTTTTGGGACTGGGGTTCAATTCCCAGCACCTACACAGTGGCTCACATCCAACTCCAGTTCTAGGAGATCTGGCGCCCTCTCCTGGCCTCCTCAAGTACTGCATGCAAGCAAACCGCACATGTAAAAATAAAAACATGAAGGGAACCCAGAGCCCACAAGCCTGTGCCTGAGATGGCTGAGATCCCTGCGGGAGCCCACACCCCATTCCTGGTTCAGCAGTTAGACTAGCCTGAGTCACCGGGAGTCACCTTGGGAAGGGGTTTCCAACAGCAGGCAGCCCCAGCATCCATCCTGGGCATGGCTGAGGCAGGATAGCATCTTGCTGGCAAGGTCTGCAGGTGAAAGAGGCACCTCATCAACGATCCAGCCCCAAAAGTAGGAACAGGAAGGGATGGGGAGAGAGCTGTGGTCTGTGGTCAGGGCGTAGAGCAGACATTTCTGGGAAACGGGGAAGGCAATTCGATTCAACTCTCCCATATCCCCAAGATCACGCTCATGAAAGTCCAGAAGATCACATTGTCAGCCCAGACTCACCCGACATCTTCCTACCGGGTCATCTTTCCCTCGCCAGGCAGCCCCGGGTCAGCACCTCGGCCCTTGGCCTCAGTTTCCCCATCAGGAACCTCACGTCTGTGAGGAAGCTGACCCTTAGCAGATCTCGGGGTTTGGCTGACTCTGCTGTATTTAGTGAACCCCTACTGTGTACCAGACTTTGTTGGAAGAACTGGGAATATAGCAGAGGTCTGGGGTCTAGAGATCACCTAGCGGGAAATGCGCTAGGCTTGGATGTCTTCATGTTGGGGACCTTCGGGAGAGAATGTTTAGATAGGTCCCCCATGAACCCCAGGCTGGCCTCAAATTCAGTATGTGGCCGAGGATGATCTTGCGTTGGGGGAGGCTGCTCGTTTATCTTGGCTGCCCAGACTCCCACTATAACCACACAGAAACTGTATTAATTAAATCACTGCTTGTCCTATTAGCTCCAACTTCTTATTGACTAGCTCTTATATCTTAAATTAACCCATCGCTATTATTTTACATTTTACCACGGGGCTCATGGCCTACCGGTGAGGTTCCGAGTGGCAGCTCACATCTTTCTCCTCTGGCAGCTACCTTGCATCTCACTGACTCCGCCTACTGTCTATATATCTCTTTCATCCTGGCTTTACTCTGTTAAGCCATTGGCCAAAAGCAGCTTCTTTATTAACCAATGGCAGTAAAACATATTCACCGCATACATCACCTCCCTTTTTTAACATAGTAAAATTACATATAACAAAACAGGTATTAAGCAAGAATTATAGTTACAATATTTACATCTACTTTATCTTTTATCATAACTAAGTAAAACTATAATTATAACTATCTATTCTTCAACTCCATCAAAGACTTCAGAAGGATATACTATTACCTAAGTTAACAGGAAGTACATCGTAAACAACTTCCAAAACTCTAGAACTGACAAAGACATCTTGCTGCCTGGACAGTCACCCAAAGTTCTTCTGTACCATTGGGGCATCCATCTTCAGCCTTCAGGACAACAGTGACCCGCAGACTTTCCCACGAAGCAGGAAATCCGAAGATCTGTTCTGTAATGGCAAAGCCCAATGGATGCTTTCTTCTGCGTCCTCTGACTCTTTCGTGAAGCAGGAACCGTGAAGGATAGTCTCATCTTCCTTAGGCAGCTTCGGCAGTTATTTCTCTGTGGGTCCTGTAAGTCCAGTCAAGCAGTTCAAGCAAGGAAGTTTCTTGCCCAAATGGCAAGCAAACTCCATAAGGAGCCTCTTTGGTGCCCATCTCTCTCTTGAAGTAGATTGGTGCTGCCAGGAGCAGATATGTCTTCTTGTCATAAAAAGTCTTAAACTCTTAAAACATTTTAAGGGGCTGGAGAGATGGCTCAGTGGTTAAGAGCATTGCCTGCTCTTCCAAAAGTCCTGAGTTCAATTCCCAGCAACCACATGGTGGCTCACAACCATCTGTAAAGAGGTCTGGTGCCCTCTTCTGGCCTTCAGGCATACACACAGACAGAATATTGTATACATAAATAAATAAATATTTTAAAACATTTTAAATACCATATTCTGAAGGTCTCTGAAAGATTTGAAGAGTACCTATCCAACTGAAATATATCTCTCTATATCTAGGAAACCTAGCTAATATGGCTATAAGCTTGACTATTATAGATGATTATCGATTAACCTATATTTCATAATTATACATTACATTTTTAAATGAGCTGCACAAACATAATACTTTAATCAAGAACAGGAATATATATGTATATATAAAAATTGATACTAAATTTGTATCAATAAACCAAGATCCATACCAATGCAAATCTCTATAGCATATCCCCCTTTAAATGTAAACAAACATTTATAAACACTATTTGGGAATTTGGGTGTAGTTCTCTCCAAACTGCTTCCTGCTTTTCATTGGACAAAGTAATTTTTGGGGGTGTACACAGTGACTTTTCAGGGGGTCTTGGTCCATCAAACCACATTAGTCTGGAAGGAATGCACAGGTTCTCATCCTCTGTGGAAACAAAAGTAGAACCCCTTTCCTAAAGCAACATATCCTTAGACCCAAATTTTGAAATCAAGATACCTTTAAAGTATATATGTTAGTTTAGCTTAGCAGCTCCTACAATGAGATGTCTCTCTGTACTTAGCTCCTTCACAGTCAAAAGATTCAAATAAAACACAATAATATATATAATCAGGACTCTGTGTATATTCCATCTTTATGTGGCTTATTCTTCTTCCTCTGTTAATTTTTCTACAAGTTTACTCTCTCTTTGCTCCTTTTCCTCTCTTTCCCAAGCCTATGCACATCTATTCAACACTGGGACCCATTCAGAGGTCTTTTTCATCTGAATCTGTCTTTATTGCGTATCTGTTATTATTTTCTGACCAGAATCGCTTTTTTTACAATGCTAAGCAGGCATGGCTAGGACCAACTCCATGGCCCTGCCTGCTTGCTCCGCCCAGTCCAGCATGGGGGAGGCACGTTCGCCACCTCTGAGAGCCATGCACATTGCCCCATTTTCAGGCACACAGTGGGTCTATGTCGCCACTAAGCAGGTTGTAGCACTCTGCTCACAGAACCCATTCAAAGGCTCCTTAGCCGGACCTCCCGAAAGAGCCAGAGTCCTTTGTGCTGGCGAACCAGCCTATCTGAAAAAACGCTGTTACCAAGAAGCTGTGCTTGGTTCCTGCTTTTGTGGGTCTAGAAACCTTTAAAAAAAAATTCTTAGACTTTACATGGAAATTCTTTTTTGTTTGTTTTTTAATTAATTAATTAATTAATTTTTGGTTTTTTGAGATGGTTTCTCTGGCTGTAGCCCTGACTGTTCTTGTATTCACTTTTTTTTAAATATTTATTTATTTATTATATATA
Source organism: Alexandromys fortis (assembly GCF_014885135.2). NCBI lineage: Eukaryota > Metazoa > Chordata > Mammalia > Rodentia > Cricetidae > Alexandromys > Alexandromys fortis. The sequence goes on along the minus strand of NW_026068096.1, from coordinate 1,998,848 downwards.
TACAATAGTCTGTGTGTATGTCTGCAGGCCAGAAGAGGGCACCAGACCTCATTACAGATGGTTGTGAGCTACCATGCGGTTGCTGGGACCTTTGGAAGAGCAGGCAATGCTCTTAACCACTGAGCCATCTCTCCAGCCCCTGTTTGTTTGTTTGTTTTGTTTTTTTGAGACAGGGTTTCACTGTAGCTATCAAGCCTGTCCTGGAACTAGCTCTTGTAGACCAGACTGGCCTCGAACTCACAGGGGTCCGCCTGCCTCTGCCACCCAAGTGCTGGGATTATAGGCATGTGCTACCACCGCCCAGCTTACATGGAAATTCTTACCCAATGCTGGTGTGCCAATCTGTTGGGGGAGGCTGCTCGTTTGTTTCCTGGCCACCCAGGCTTTCTATATAATCACACAGAAACTGTATTAATTAAATCATTGCTTGGCCTATTAGCTCTAACTTCTTATTTGCTAGCTCTTTTTTCTTAAATTAACCCATCTCTATTATTTTACATTTTACCATGGGGCTCATGGACTACCTGTGAGGTTCCAAGTGGCAGCTTACATCTTTCTCCTCTGGCAGCTACCTGGCATCTCACTGACTCCGCCTACTGTCTCTATATATCTCTTTCATCCTGGCTTTACTCTGTTAAGTCATTGGCCAAAAGTGACTTCTTTATTAATCAATGGCAGTAAAACATATTCACCGCATACATCACCTCCCACAGGAAGCCTGATCCTCTGGTCTCCAGCTTCCAAGTACCCGATGAGAAGACAGTGAGACCTACCCTGGCCCTACGGAAATGGGAGCTCCAAGCTCCCTCAGAGACAGGAGTCTAGAGCACACGTGGGCTGGACCTGAACTGGTCCGTGTTTGGTGACCAATGCCCTAGCTTAGTTGGACACAGAAGGCTGGTTCCCTACCCCCAAAGCTGATGCAAATGTTTGGGCCTGGAAGGGGACATACTGACCTGGATGAACCAAGGACACACAATGATGCTTAGGCCACAAAGGGAGGGCATAGGGCCAGCAAGGTCACCCTGTGGGTAAAGGGCACTGGTATCTTGACTATCTCTTCCCCAGGAGGCTCATTCTACCACGCTGCGGTTGAAGCATGGAGTTCTGCACCATGGGCTCTGGAGGAAGAGCGGGTCAGGAACAGTTACTGAGAGGCAGGGCTGGGGAAGGTGATGGCAGCAGATGCAGGGTTTGGGAAGTGGAGGGAGAGATCCCACATAGAGAGGAGAGACACAAACAGAGGCAAGGAGAGACAGACAGAGCACAGAGAGAAGTGAGACAGAGGAAGGGGGAGAGAGACAGAAAAGAGAGCAACTGGAGACAGACAGACTGAGACAGAGATGGATGGGAGGAGAGGGACAAGGACAGAAAGAAAGCCAAGTCAGCAGTGCTCACCTTTAATCTCAGTGACTGGAGACACTGGCAGCTGGGTCTCTGTCAGGTTAAACTAGTCTGTTTAGAGTGAGACCTTGACAAATAAAAAGTCTGAAAGAGGAGCTGTAGAGGTGGCTTGGCGGTTGAAGTGCTAGCTCTCCTTCCAGAGGACCCAGTTCAGTTCCCAGCCCACAGGGAGGTTCACAATAGTCTGTAACTCTAGTTACTCCCTCTTCTGGCCTCTGTGGGTACTGCACGCACAGGGCACACATACACAGGAGCACACCCAGAACACACAAAAATAGAATTAGCTGCTGCTGGTGGCGCGCACCTTTAATCCGAGCACTCAGGAGGCAGAGGAAGACAGGGCTCTGTGAGTTCAAGGATAGCCTGGTCTACAGAGCGAGTTCTGGGACAGCCAGGGCTACACAGAGAGACAAGACCACACAGAGCAAGCAAGGGAAAGGTGCAGCCTGCACACTGGGCGGGGCTGTTGCTTCCCCATTTCCTTCTGCTTTGATGAACAGTTGTGAAATGTAAAACCATCTTGGTTCACCTCAACTGCCAAGCTCACAGCAACCCCCAAGAACACTGTATAGTCTTGAGAAACGCAGGGAGGTTTTCAGTTTTGATCTGGGGTATGTGGGAACCCTGTGAGTATTAGGGCTGGGGAGGGAGAGAAATGTTTCCCAGTATCTCAACCCTCCCATATGCCCACTGGGGTTTTCTCTCTCTCTCTCTTTCCTTTGTAGTTATTTGTTAATTAAGTTATTGATTTAATTAATTTTGTATTTTTGAGACAGGGTTTCTTTGTGTAGGCCTGGCTGTCCTGAAACTCACTCTGTAGACCAGGCTGTCCTCGAACTCACAGAGATCCACCTGCCTCTGCCTCCTAAATGCTGGGATTAAAGGTGTGCACCTTCATCACCTGACTGTCAATAATGTTTTGACACATAGCATATAGCCTATCAATACTGATAAAGTTTTATTGGCACACGACCACATCCACATGTCTCCTCCAGCACCTTTGGTGTTCATGACAGAGAACAGTCCTTGCAGCGCAGACTATCTGGCTAACAGCACTGGCAATGTAAAAACCCGCCAAATCCACCGGACCCTCAGTGTGTCCTGGGCCCCGTTCTAAGAGCTGTTAACCCTCCAGCAGCCTAAGGAGGTGGGATGGACAGAAAGACAAAGAGGCCAAGAAAAACACAGATCCTAACCCAGGAAAGATAGACAGGTGTGGCGGCACAGGCCTGGCCGAGGCGGGGATCCTTGTGAGTTTCAGGCCATCCTAGTCTACGAGGTGGGACCTGGACAAAAGAAAACAAAAGCAAGGCTCCTGAGGACGGGAGCCCAGGGTATCCTTGGACCTCCACGTGCACACAAGGTGAACACACACTCTGCAAAACCAAGCCAAAAGACAACTATTCTATCATAAAAGCGAGTTTTGTGACACACTCTCCCTGCTCCGTCCCGAGGCCTAATGAGTAACTGTTTAGAGCCAAGGGGCTGCAGTCCAGGTAGGAACGCAGGAGCAAAGTCTGAGTTAATCCGCTACCTCTTCACAGCTCTCCCGCGTCTCGGGGCTCCACTTCAGGCCCTGAACTGTATCTGGGCTCTTTTCCTCCCATCCAGAGCTCAGGGTAACTGGGTCCGGGATCTGGGCGACGCTTTGGGGTGCAGCTGCGCCGGTGGGGGCGTCTGTTGCCAGCAGGAGGCGCGCGCGGGCGCGCGGGGTGCAGGGAGCGCGCAGAGGCGGCGCGCGCACGAGCCCACCCGGCCGCGCCCGGACAATACCCGGCGCGCTGGGGACTATGCCCGCGCCGGGGCCGCCCCCGCTCCGCGCAACCCTGGCCGCCAGGCCCTAAGAGTCGGTCCTGCCTCGCGCTGCACCGCCCACGGACCTCGCGGGAGATGGAGTGAGTACCCGGCCACGCGCGCTCCGCCGCCCCAGGCCCCCAAAGAGAGACCCAGAGGCGAAGAGGGGAGACCGTTCCCAGCTGCAAAGGGGAGGGATCGAGCTGGGCCGCGCGCTCCAGGCCTGATCCCCAATCATTCTGGGGGGGGGGCACCCGGATTGCACCCACACATCGCTCGTAGGATGCAAAGGAGAGAGGCCCATGCTCCCGCAAGACCCTTCAATCCAAGCTGGGCCACCTGTGGGTGGGCGGCCCCCGAGAGCCTGCGGGATCTCGGGAGTAGTGGGGGGACCCTTCCTCAAAGGGCAAGGTGCTACCCGCCTCCCCTCCCCCATCTTCGACTCGCGGCTTCTGGCGCTTCTGTCGGTCCCTCCTGCGTCCTGCCCTCCTCGTGGCCTCACCGGGGCCTGTAGCCTCCTGGCCAAACCGATTCCGGCCCATTAGATGTGGTCCTGAGTTGCCACTGGCTTGAGAGGTGGATTTTCGCGGAGAGCTAGGCGGGCGGTTCCCTGTCAGGGGCTCTAATCTATTTCTCCCTTTCCCTCTTAAGCATGCTCCCCGCCAGGAAAAGGGGGGGACCTGATGGTGTGACTCAAAGGGATAACTGGTTCAGGTTGAAAACGGTGGCGGTACCCAGTGCACAAATCCAGACTGGTGTGAGCTGCGGTCTGTTTGTGTGGGTCTGAGAGAGATTGATGGGCAGTGGAAGATTTTGTACACAGCCGGGAGCCAAAAGAGCATGTACGCTCGCTCATTCAGGCATGCGGTCCCCTCTAAGCAATGTGAAGGTGTCCCCCAAGCCCCCCCTACTCCCACAGGTGGGAAGGATAGGTGCTTGAGGGGTGTTGAGGAAACATCGCCTAGGTCACAAACCCGCCTGCTTGGTGACTGGAGTAGTGGCACCCCACGCAGGGCCCCTGTCCTCATCCCAGCCAGGGTTTGGGACATAGAAGTCCAGCCAGCTTGGCTGGTGGCTGCTCCCCCTGCCTTTCCCTCTCTGGGTGTGTTTTGTACGAGACAATTTTCCTCTTGGGATTAACCCGTGACCCACCACACCCACCGGTGGGTGGAGACTGGCTATTATATCCCTCCCTGGCCAAGAAGGCTAACTCCCAGTCCTTTACTTCAGAAAGCCCAGACAAAGGCCTGGCTGCTCCCCTCCCCGCCCTGGGAGCCCAGCCAGGGTCTCAGGGGAGCCAACGCCCGGATTGCCTGCCCCACATCCCCTGGCTTGTTTATCTGTTCAGCTGACCTGGCCCACGGGAGCCTCTGACAGCAGGGACAGGCCTGGGTGTGGCAGTGGCCAGGGGCTCACTGACAGATGAGAAAACTTCCCACCCAGAACAGCAGAGGAAAAACATTTTTCTGCATTTCGGCCTCTATTGTTTCCTATTCTTCTAGCTCTTTCTTTCCCACTGGCTCAGAGGGGTCTAGGTGCTGCACCAGAGCCACACAGCACTGAGACCCTTAGCACCTGCTTCAAGGTTTTTGTGGCTTCTTGACATGGGCCTCTCCCTGGGTGGGCGCCCAGTCGGTTACTGGATTTGGAGTGGGTTCAGCAGGAGATTGGCCCGTGTGACCATGAATGAGGGATTCCAGTGGACACAGGGTGGAAGGAATTTCCATCTGGCCCTGGCCGACCCTCATTTACCACAAGGGCTGAAGGAGAGGGGTGTTCACCATGCATTTTAAAGATCAGGGCTTGGCAGCCCACGCCTCCCAGCACTCAGGCAGCGGGCGGATCTCTGTGAGTTCCAGGCCAGCCAGGGCTACATAGAAAGATTCTGTCTCAACAACCACAAAAAGCCCTTTAAAAATTGAGAAAAAGAGCCGGGTGTGGTGGCACACACCTTTAATCCCAGCAGTCAGGCAGAGGCAGACTGATCTCTGAGTTCGAGGCCAACCTGCTCTACAGAGGGAGTTCCAGGACAGCCAGGGCTTACACAGAGAAACCCTGTCTCAAAAAAACAAACTAAAAAGGTATGCAGTAGAGAATTAAAAGAGAGGACTGGAGAGACGGCCCCCCTGTAAGAGAGCTCACTGCTCCTGCAGATGGCCCAGTTTGGTCTCCAGCACCCACATGGTGACCCCCAACTCCAGTAATGCTAGATCCAGGGGATCCCACACCCCCTTCTGGCCTTCCCTCCTGCCCCAGCCTCCTGGAGTGCTGGGGTGACAAGCATGAGCTACCAGAACGGAAACGTTGAAAAGGGAAGACTTCTGTGGGTGCTACCTGGATCCTAACCCCACCTCTCCTCCCCCCCCCCCCCCCCCCCCCCCCCCCCCCCCCCCGCTCCACCCTACCCTGCGTGCCTGTGAGTCTCTTGGTGGCTGTGCCAGGTCTACCCTGATCACTGAATGCCAAGCCAGCTTTGGTTTTCTCTGTCTGTTGTGTTGCTGAACTTGCAAACTCTGCCTCACATGTCAGCCCGCTTAACTCTGGGGTGTTTGTCTCCAATACAAGGGAATTCAGTTTGAAATTCAAGAAATTTCTGGTTTGGTTTGGCTTTTATTTTTTTTCTTTAAAAAAATGATTTGTGTGTGAGTGCGGAAGAGTATATGGATTCAGGTGTAGGTTTTGGGAGTCAGTTCTCCCCTTCCACGGTGTGGGTTCTGGGGATTGAGCTCAGGTTGTCAGCGTGACAGCAAGCCCTCTTACCCACCAAGTCATCTAGTTGGCCCCTGAAATGTGAGTAAAGTTTATGCATCTAGAGAATTTTGTTGCTGTGTTTTAGTTTGTTATATTATTTATTATTTTTGTGGTGGGGCATGGTGCATGCCTGGAGATCAAAGGACAACCTGCAGGTCATTCTGTCTGTCCCCCATGTGGGTTCTGAGAATCAAACTCAGGGCCTCGGGTTTCGCAGCAAGCACCTTTACCTGCTGAGCCATCTTGCCAGAATTCTGCCTATTCTCCTTGCAATTTTAATTTTTTTGAGACATGTAGACCAGAATGGCTTCAAACTCACTACATAGCCAAGGAAGACCTCAGCTTCTCCATCACTGCCCCAGCTTCTCCATCGCTGCCCTAGCTTCTCCATCACTGCCCCAGCTTCTCCATCACTGCAGCTTCTCCATCGCTGCCCCAGCTTCTCCATCACTGCAGCTTCTCCATCACTGCAGCTTCTCCATCGCTGCCCCAGCTTCTCCATCACTGCAGCTTCTCCATCGCTGCCCCAGCTTCTCCATCACTGCAGCTTCTCCATCGCTGCCCCAGCCTCTCCATCACTGCCCCAGCCTCTCCATCGCTCCTGCCTCAGCTTTCTGAGGTGTATCACCACATTCAGATTTTCTTTTAAAAGAGCCTTTTTCCCCCTAAGGTAGCCTTTTACTGTGTAGCACAGGTGACTTCCAGTTCTTCACCCTACTGCCTCGGTCTCCTAGTCCACGAAAGATTTTCTATTTTGTGTTGTTCCTTTCTACGCTGTCCTTTTCTGTAAAAGATTCTCCAGGAGCCGGGTGGTGGTGGTACACATCTTTAATCCCAGCACTCGGGAGGCAGAGTCAGGCAGATCTCTGTGAGTTCAAGACCAGCCTGGTCTACAGAGTGAGTTCCAGGACAGGCACCAAAACTACACAGAAAAGCTCTGTCTTAGAAAACAAAAACAAACAAACAAAAAAAGATTCTCCAGAACCTGAGGCAACAGAGGCACCTGCTGGCCAGACTAGTGCCTGCAGACAGACTCAGAGAGACAGCCTTCTGTGACCTGTGCTTGGACCCCAACCCCACAGGCTGCAGAGCCACAGTGTCTGTGCTAAAGGGACCAAGGGCATGGCGGGGCCAGGCGAGGAGGGCTTGTGTCTGGAGCCGGCGTCAGGCTGCAGAGGCCATCTGTCTTCTGGAGGTCTTACACCAAGAACGAGGGACAGTCAGAGCATGGTGAGGGAGCCCCAGCCCAGCCCTGAATGACTGCGAGAAAGTAGCCCGTGGAGCCAGATGTGCAAGAGCAGCTGTGCAGGGTGTGGTCCAGCCTGGGTGCCCAGCAGAGAGGCAGAGACTGGGGTTTTGTGACACCAGCACAGAGAAAAAAGACCATGTCCTTTGTCTTTTCTCTCTCTCTCCTTGTTGCTTGGTTAGTGTTTTCATTTTTGTTTCGAGAGATGGTCTGTCTATGTCCTGGCTGTCCTAGAAGTCTCTTTGTAGACTCACAGAGATCCACCTGCCTCAGCCTCCCGAGTGCTGGGAATAAAGATGCACACCACCATGCCCAGTGGGCTGGAACTTATGGCACATTGACTGGCCAGTGTGCTCCAGAGATCCCGTCTCTGCCTCCCCAGGGCTGGGACGACAAGCCAGGGCCACCGCGTCCGTCTTTTTATGTGGGTGATGGGGGGGGGGACTTAAACTCAGGTCCTTGTGCTTGTGCCGCAAGCCCTTTACCTGCCAAAGCCATCTCCCCGGCTCCACCTTGTTCGAATCCTCTGTCCATAGGAAGTCTGAGGGCAGGACCAGGAGGGTGGGGGGACCCCAGCCTGTCTTTGGCTCGGCCTTCAGAGGAAAGGTTTTGTGCCTGTAAATATGAGCTGATGAACACATTGTTAAATCAGCGACATGTCTCTGGCTGGGGGGAGGAAGGGTGTGTTCTGACCACAGTTCACCTCAGCCGTCAGGGCAGGGCAGCGGGAGCTTGAGGTGGCTGGTCACACTGAGTCCATAGTCAGGAGACAGAGAGATGGCCCAGGGCCGCAGCCTGTGGACAGGACTGCCACAGTCAGGGCGGGTCTTCTCACCTCAGTTAACCTAATGTAACAAAATTTTCAGGGGTTTACCCTGTAGTCTGTCTCCATGGCGATTCTAGAACCTGTCCAGTTGACAGCCACTATTAGCACATTCTCCATGATTTGTTAAAGTTTTTTGTCTGTTTGTTTGTTTGGATGGTTGGTTTTTGGTTTTTCAAGACAGCCTCTCTGTGTAGCCCTGCTAGGCTGGCCCAGAACTCACAGAGATCCTCCTGCCTCTGCCTCCCGATGTAGGTGGAGGCCGCTTGTTTGTTTTCCTGCTGCCCAGGCCCAAAATAATCACAACAATAGCTTAGGCTTCTTATCTTCTTATTAACTAAGTCTGACATCTTAAATTAGCCCATTCCTATTATATTGTAAAACCACAATGAGGCTCTCAGTTTACCAGTATGGTTTCTGGGCGTTTGTCTCCTTTGGCAGCTACATGGCGTCTCCCTGACTCCACCTGTCTTTACTCTGTTAAGCCATTGGCCAAAAGCAGCTTCTTTATTAACCAATGGCAGTAAAACATATTCATAGCACACAGAGGAGAAATTCCCGCATCATCCTGACAGCTGGGATTAAAGACGTGTGCCACCATGTAGATCTTTTTAAATTTATGTATAGGTTGGAGAGGTGTGTCTTGGTGGTTAGAGCTTCCAGCTGCCCTTCCAGAGGACCTGGGTTCAGTTCCCAGCACCCACGTTAGGCAGGTCACAGGCATCTGCAACCTTGTCTCCAGAGGATCCAGTCAGCACATGCACACTCGTGGTACACACGAACTCACACAGACACATGAGAAAACAGAATAAATAAGTCTTTTTGTTTTTGTTTTTGAGACAGGGTTTCTCTGTGTAGTCCTGGCTATTCTGGAACTCAGAGATTCACCTTCCTCTGCTTACCAAGTGCTGGGGTTAAAGGTGTGCACCACCACCACCACCTAGCTATAAATGTCTTTTAAAAATCTGGAGTAAGCCCGGCGGTGGTGGTGCACGCTTTTAATCCCAGCACTTGGGAGGCAGAGGCAGGCGGATCTCTGGGAGTTTGAGGCCAGCCTGGTCTACAAGAGCTAGTTCCAGGACAGGCTCCAAAGCTACAGAGAAACCCTGTCTCGAAAAACAAAATAAATAAATAAATTAAATTAAAAAAATAAAAATCTGGAGTATTTTGAGCACTGATAGACTCAGGTGGAGGATTTTGTGCCTGGTTCTGTATTGGTCCACCCACGGCAGGGGTGTGCGGCTTGAGATGCTCCTGGGCAGAGAGGCCCCTTGTACACCACTCCTGGCATCACGTTACCTGGGCTCCGTCCCCAGCACCACAGGAAGCAGGGGTGGCGGCACACACTGTCACCCCGGCACTGGGAGTCAGAGGCTAGAGTGAGGATCAGGAGTTCGAGGTCATCCTTGGCTCACAGAGGCCCATGGATGTCCTGGGTTACCTGAACCCCATTGCGAAGAAAAGATAGCTCTGAATATATACGAGACAAATGCATTTTGTGCTTAAACTTGATCCCATCCGTTTCCCTCCAGGGGGCATTCAACCTACATATTGATGCCAAGTTGTTCAGCTGTCTCCTCTGTCTCCTCTAGAGCCCTGTCAGCCTGTGGGTAGTGACCCAAACAACACTTTCACTGAGGTCTCCTCTCAGATATAACAGTAGCCACATTACAGCGGTGATGACAGAATTTTATGGTTGGGGGTCACTGCACATGAAGAACTGTATTAATGTGTAGTGGTATTAGGGAGGGCGAGAACCACTGCTCTAGAACCTTCCGTCACCCCAAAATGTAGCCCACACCCAGCAGCAGTCACCTTATCCCCTTCTAATCTTCCGGCACCCTTGAGTCCCCAGTGGGGTCGCCTTGCTCTTCCCTATGGCTGAGTGCTCCCCTGTGGGTGGTCCAAGCTGCGTCCACCCAGGGACACTAATGGCTTGCATGTTAGTTTGTAACACTGTGCTCAGGGCGTTGGGCATCCAGGCCCCGCTGTAGATAGTTGTAGGTCCCAGCAGTCACTTGGACTCACAGGACAAGTGTCCCGTGGACTACCTCCCCTGACCAGGCCTCGCCGCTCTGCGGTCATTGAGTAGCTGTGTCCAGGAGCTTGTGGATACAAACACGCCGTGTTCAGAGCAGGTAACAAGTGTTAGGACGGTGCCTGGTCTGCAGAGATCTGGGGGCGTCTGCACCAAGTGGGCAAAAGGGCAAGAACCAAGGCCCTGGGGTCACAGCGGGCACTACTGGAAGTGTTGTGGGGGGGTGGGGCTTCTGGACCTTCCACCTGTGAGGACCAGGGCAGGGCCCAGCCTCTCTGCCAACTGCAGGTTAAGGCCAGTGCATCTGTTGCTCTGGCACTGGTCGGCACTGCTCAGCGGTGCCTGAGGCTGCTGGAGCCTGGAATGGGAGATTAGAAAACTCCCTGGAGGAAGAGGCTGTGCCCAGTTTTCTTTGGAGGTGGAAAGGCTGAAGGTGTTCAGGGCAGGGAAGGCCAATCTGACCCTGACCGCTAAGGTTAGGTTAGGGTTTGGAGCAGGCTTGAAACCTGAGGTCTGAAGTTGTCAAATACTAGGAGCCCAGGAGACACAGGGTGCCCTGAGATTGGGGGGCAGCAGACCGGTGGATTGGGCAGGCGGAGGAGAGGTGACCGGCTGCTCTCCTTCTCACCTGCCCTGTGACCACCCCCTCCTGACCAAGGTCACCATCAACTCTTTCCTTTCATTTAGCTGCAGGAATGTTCTGGGCGCTGGGCTCCACGCCTGACCAGCTCCATCCCTCTCATTGCTGTCCTGCTGGGTAGTGGAGCTGTCTAGGCTGTGGAGGAATAAGCCTGAGCAATCCCCTCATCTCCTATCCCTGCCAGATCCACCCTGTCCGCTGTGTGACCTTGGGCCTGTTGCGTAACTTCTCTGGGCCTTGCAAAAACAAAACTGGAAGCCAAGGCTTGGGCTCGCTGTCACTGGCTTCCCATTATCTCATCTGGAGCTGAGTTATCTCAGGAGCTCGGAGACTACGCCCTCCTTGGTCCGCAGCCACCCACCCCCATCAGCGGAGGAGCCCAGATCCACCCCCCAAGTGCTTTAAAATGATCCCCAGAAAGGGCGACTCCTTGAGCTGCAGGGTGTCAACAGCTCTGGGACAGTGCCCGCCGTCCACAGAGGAGCCCGCAGGTCACCTGTCCAGGGACACAGCCCTGCACAGAAGGGCAGCCCATCTCACAAGTGGGGCGCGTAAGACCTTTGGGGATACGGCCTCTGTTTGGTCATTCCGGAGGGGCTTTTCTCAGTGACTTACTGCTTCCTCACTCTGTAGCCCAGGCTAGCCTCGGCTTCCCAAGTGCAGGGATGACTGGCATCAACCATTATACCCAGCTCCATTTGCACGCACACACACACAACACACACATAATAAAATGAATACATGTTTTTTTCTTCAAAACGGCTCTTCTGTGTAACTGTAGCTGAACTGGAACTCACTCTGTAGACTAGTTCTGTAGGATCCCTGACCTCCTGCATGCTTGGGGATGTCCGCCCTCTCTGCTTCAGCCCCAGTCTCTTTTCATTCTGTATTTTGAGACCAGATGTTACCTAGTTTTCCGACTGGCTTTGAGCTCACTGTCCTCCTGCCTCAGATCCTCTACTGCTGGAATCACGGGCACGGGCCCTGCGATATGACTTGGGTTTAATGATATGCATATTTTCCCCCTTAACCTTCACTGCCTGGTCCAGACCCTCCCCAGAGAGATGGGTGGGAACGCCAAAAACCAAAATGAGAGAAAAGGCAAGGGCCTTGTCACCCTCCAATCGACACCCCTTCTCCCCGCTCCAGCCCAAAGCAAGTGGAAGCCTCACAGCCCCTCAGCGCTGGGCCGGGGAGGGGTGTGTGTGTGTGGATGCTCAGCGCAGGTCCCTCCTCCACACTCAGGGCCTCGCGTTGCCATGGGAACAGCGGGGTTGCCAGGGCGACCGCCTCCCGCGGGCCTGCCATCCATCACAGCAGTGGCGCCCGGGGGTGGGGAGGGTCACGGGAGGGGCTCAGCTGCGCGCCTGTACTTGTGACTGGGCTACTACGAAGATCTGGGGACCGCTGGGCCAGAGGGATGGAAGCTAGCTGTCTTCTTGGGACGACTGAGAACATTGTCTCTATGCCGACTGCCTATGTCCACCTGACTTCCTCGTCCATGCTGGCCTGGGGACACTGAGCGCCTTGTCTCTACCAGCCCAGCAGCCACACTGCCCCTGTGCCCAGCCTGAATGGCCACCGGATTCTTTGGTGGGGGAATAACACACTGGGTGTGTAACTCCCCGCGGCCCGTTTCTCCCGAGGGTCTTGAATCTTTTCAATTTTATTTTTAAACAGAGCCTCTGGCTGGCTGGGAACTCACTCTGTAGGCTGCTGCTGCCTCTGGGTGCTGGGATTAGGAGTCTTGGCCCTCTCCCCTGTGCCCTGTTCCTAGAATGGAGGAGGAAATGTGGGGTACCACAGGAGCAGCACCTTGGCCCCTCTGCGTGTTAACATTGGGCCTTGGAGAAAACTCGCCAGACTGGGAGACCAGGGGATGCAAAGGTCTGGGTAGAAGAAGCATCTGAGTCTCAGTGGCTGAAATAGACTGAGCGAGGGGGAGGAAGGAGGGGCAGGGAACCAGCAGGTAGATAGATGACAGATATGTGGGTAGGGAGGAAGGAGGGGCGGGGAACCAGCAGGTCGATCCGTGGGCTAGGCTGCCTCAAGTGGAGTCTCAAGAGGGTGTGCGAGTGAAGGGGAGGGCTGGGCTCTGATCAGTGCTGTGAGAAGCTCGGGTTGTTGGGAGGAGGCTCCCACCAAGCTGCATGGAGCCTTTTGGATGACAAAGGGAAGACAGGAAAGTCAGGCCCAGTGCGTGACCCAGGTGAGGCAGTGGTTTCGAAGGCTGAGGCCAGTATGGGCAATTTAGTGCAGCAGTGTCTTTCTATAGAAATCAAGGGGCACGGGCCTTTAATCCCAGCACCCAGAGGCAGAGGCAGGCGGACCTCGGAACTACGAGTTCAAGGCCAGCTTGGACAGCCAGGGCTGTTAAACAGAGAAACCCTGTTTAAGAAAAAACAAACAAACAAGCAAAACAAAACAAAATAAAAAACACGAGCTGGGTGGTGACTGAGGAACGACACTCAGAACTGGCTTCTGGCATCCACACCTATCTGTATCCATGTGTACAAATTCATGTAACACACACACACACACAGTAAGAAACAGGGCTGAAGGTGTGGCCACCGTGGAGCCCCTGCTTATCACATCCAAGGTCCCATCCCTAGGCCTGTAAAAATAGATAAATCAGTGTGTGCTCACTCCACCAGGCCCCTGGGAGGCACTGAGAAGGGAAGGTGCTTCCTGCCAGGAAGGGAGCAGCTGGATGGACAGGGTCATCTGCCAGGGCGTGGGAGCCAGGTCATTTCACAGGCCTCAAGTGAGGTCACGAAACTGAACCTGAAAGTGAGGGCTGGGGAGGCACCGCTGGCTCCATTGCCTGGGCGGATTTGGGTGAAGGCTCTCCTCTGTAGGGCCTGCTGGACCGCCTCCCTGTTACAGTCCTGGACAGGCTCAGAGCTGGGTGTATCTCCTGCTCCTGAGTTGCTCAAGTGGGAAACTGAAGCCCAGAGAGGTACAGGGAAGCCTGAGTCCAGGCCAAGGGTGTTGAGCATGGCTGTAATTTCAGTCTGTGGAGATAAGGCATCAGGAAAGTGGGGGTGGGGGGCTGGGGGAGGTGCCTGAGGCTAGCCCCTGCCGCCTTGGCTTTGCCGATGCTTTGCCCTGTGTTCTGGGGAGACGCACGCTGTCTCTGGAATCTTGGGCTGTCATTTAGTTTGCAGGGATGGGAGGTTGAGGGGGAGCTAGGGCACCCTTGATCCTCCCTGTGTGTGATTTGGTCGAGAGGAGGGTCCCTGGTGGTCATCTTGATAGATCTTCTAGTCTTTCCTGGGAGGTGACGCTCGCTCTATTAGTTGATATCAAGCCTAACAGCACCCTTTCCTGTCTGCATCCCAGCTCTCTAGGCCTGGAGGTCGCACCTTATGGGGGTCTAGGGTTGGCGGCTGTCCTCTCTGACTTTGTCTCCTATATTCAGGGTCCTGGCGACAGACACTGTGTCCCAGCAGGAGCGGCTTCAGGTCATCGCAGTGAGTTCCTCCCATTGTGGATATGAGGTCATGAGTGGGTTGGGAAGGATGGGGTTCCAGGATTCTTGATGCACAGTCTGGGGCTCAGAATTTGGGTACAGCAAGCAGAGAGTTACCTAGGGGTCCCCAGAAATGAAAAAGACAAGTGGGGGAACTGAGGCTAGCATTTGTCACAACCTAGGCCCACAGTCAGCTGATGCTGCTATGTCCTAGCTGTGTTGTGTACAGTTCATAGGGGTTCTTAGTCCTACCCACCAGGGGATGCGGCCCTGACCTGGTCCTCCACTCGCAGGAGAAGCGCAGGAAGCAGGCAGAGATCGAGAGCAGACGGAGACAACTGGAAGATGACCGGAGACAGCTGCAGCATCTTAAGGTGGGGTCGAGGGGGGAGGGGAGGGGTGGGGCTCTGTTGGGAGCCCTGGTCTTTGGGATGGACCCTGGTCTGTGTGGGGCCTACGTAGGGCTACTGGCATGTGTGACCCTTGGAATGGTTTGGGACTAAGGTCACTGGACTCCAGCCTGACCCTGACTGACCTCATTCATAACCCTAACCTTAAAATGAATCCTAACCCTGACTTTGATCCAGTCGTGGCCTTGCCTGGATTCTGAGCCTCTTCCCTGCCACCCTAGTCCAAGGCACTGCGGGAACGCTGGCTGCTGGAGGGGACGCCGTCCTCGACCTCTGAGGGCGATGAGGACATGAGGAAGCAGATGCAGGAGGATGAGCAGAAGGTCCGGGTCCTAGAGGAGTCCATCGCCAGGTGGGCAGTATGGTCTGGGCCTGGGGACACTTGGGGACCCCGCATCAGGGATGGGCATGTGTCTCATTGAGGGTCACACAGCGCCCAACCAGTGTGGCTGTGGACACAGAAGCTGCCTCCTGGAGGAAGGGAGGTACCACCACCAATCTCCCTGAGGGCTTCCTGGCGCCAGCCCAGCTGGGCCTGCAGGAAGCCATAGAGGGGTCCGGACAGGGAGAGCAGCCTTTCGCCGTGGGGGCTGTAACAAAACACGAGTGTTTCCGGCAGGCGGCTGGTGGGGGTCTGGCTGGGAGAAGAGGGGTCGGGGTAGAAGGAAATTACTAACTTCTACACTGTCTGCCAGCAAGGAAGGGACGCCCATATGCACTCAGTCTGGCCATGAGAGACCCTGACTGTGGGGTTGGCTGAGATTTCCCTGTCCACGTGGGGAGCGGTATAAAGATAGCATTTGGGGCCTTCCTACACGTTAAAGGAGCTATGTGCGATCAGCGAACTCCCCGGGCTTCTGTTTTCCTTCCTATGAACCAGTTAGGGATCCCGTTGAGTGTTTTGTGAGGTTTTGGTTTGATTTTTGCCTGGCTGGTGAAATCAAAGACTAGGATGAGCCCAGGACAAGGCTCCGCCTCTGGCCACGCCCCAGCCCCTCACTGGGGATGCTAGGCGGGGCTCCACCCTGACCACGCCCCCAGCCCCTGACTGCCCTCCCCCTCCTCCTCTTTTAAAAATTCTTTGATTTTGCTTTTTTGAATCTGATTCTCTGTAGCTCAGACTGTCCTAAAACTGGCAGCAATCCTCCTGCAGCGGCCTACCTAACATTGCCTGGCTCTGCCGTAATTGGTTTTTTGGGACTTGTTTGTACCGAACTCTTCTGATGCTTGTGATAATGACACACAATTTTCCATTGTCCCTACAAAGCTCACCCTTCCTGTCAGTTGTAAGTGGGAGAACAGGGAGGGGAGTCTGAAGCAGCTTAGCACACAGTGGACTCAGCCCTGCTGCCTGCTGGCTGGGAGAGTCACAGAATCACCAGGCCTACAAAACAACAAAACATAGACCTGTTGAGATCACTCAGAGGGTATAAGGTGCTTGCTGCCGAGCCCGAGACCTCCACACCGCTCACACAAAAAGCTTGGCATTCCTTTAATCCCAGCACTTGGGAGGCAGAGGCCAGCCTGGTCCACAGAGCAAGCTCCAGAACAACCAGGGCTGCACAAAGAAACTCTGTGTTTGTTTTATTTTTTTTTTAAGATTTTTCTATTGTTTTGTTTTTGGAGACAGGGTATGTGGAACTAGCTCTTGTAGACCAGGCTGATTTCAAAATCACAGAGATCCGCCTGCCTCTGCCTCCAGAGTGCTGGGATTAAAGGCATGCACCACCATGGCCCGGCACCAAAAACCTAAATTTGAGGCGCCACCGTGTGTGACCTTTCTCTCTCTACAAAGGCTCGAGAAGGAAATTGATGTCCTGGAGTTTGGAGAGGCAGCGCCAGCCGCTCCAGAGGAGAACTCCGCAGCCCGCAGCCCAGTCCGGCCCCTGTCTGCAAGCCCAGCCAAGGAAGAACAAAAGTCAGACGCCCTGGTGAATTCTCAGCAGGTAAGAGGCTCCTAGAGAAGCCAGGTCCTGGGTGACCGGAGAGATACTGCTTGGACAGACTCTGGGGTCCGTTGCCTCTGTGTGGAAGCCACCTCTGTGCCTGTGTGCTGGCAATTCCGTGGCAGCCAGGCCTTGGCCCCAAATGGAGCCCACCCTCAAGTTTTCCGTTCTACTGCTTTTTTTTTTTTTCCTTTTTGAGGGGGGTGGTGCTGTGCACTGAACCCAGGACCTGAGTCGTGCTGGAGTAGTAACCAACAATGATCCATCCTTAGCCTAACATCTGTATGTTTAATTTTATCTGTTATAGTCTCCTGGGGAACAGAGGTCCCGCTGTGGAGTCAGTTCTGTCCTTTAACCTTTTTTTAAAAAAATATTTATTTATTATGTATACAATATTCTGTCTGTGTGTATGCCTGCAAGCCAGAAGAGGGCACCAGACCTCATTACAGATGGTTGTGAGCCACCATGTGGTTGCTGGGAATCGAACTCAAGACTTTTGGAAGAACAAGCAATGCTCTTACCCTCTGAGCCATCTCTCCAGCCCCCTGTCCTTTAACCTTTATGTCGGTCCCAGGTCTTTAGATTTGGTGGCAAGAGCATTTGCCCTGTGTGATGGAGGAAGGTCATTTGCTAATAAAGAAACTGGCTTGGCCCATTTTATTGGTTAGAACATAGGTGGGAGGAGTAAACAGAATAGGATGCTGGGAGGAGGAAGTGAGGTCAGACTCTGCTCTGCTCTGCTCCTGGAGAGACCTGACAGCTCTGCTCTCTGGAGCAGAGACACCATGCTCAGCTCTCCTGGGTAGACTTGACAGCTCTGCTCTCTGGAGCAGAGATGCCAGGCTCCGCTCTCCCAGGCAGCTCCGACCCAGGATGGACGGAGGCTAGAATCTTCCTTGTAAGCGCACCTTGGGGTGCTTACACACATTATTAGAAATGGGCTAGTCCAGGTGCGAGAATTAGCCTGTAAGGGCTAGAGTTCATGGGCCAAGCGGTGTTTAAATGAATACAGTTTGTGTGTTGTTATTTCGGGCATGAGCTAGCAGGCGGCTGAGGTGCTGGGGATGCAGCCCCACCGCTCTTATTTCAACACCTGTGAGCCACCATCTTGCTGACCCGAGTTTTGGATCTTTTGAGACGATTTCTCACTTGTGTTGCTCAAGCTGGTCCACCTTGGCAAGCCTGCTCCACCACACCCAGCTGGCTATGTTGTTTTTTATTTCTCTGTTGTGTGGGTGTGATGTCTGTGTGCGACGCTGGTGCATATGTACACAGAGGCCAGCAGGGACCGTGTGACTGCCTCAGTGTGCACGTATGTGTGTGTGTGTGTGTGTGTGTGTACACAAAGGCCAGCAGGGACCTCGTGACTGCCTCAGTGCGCATGCGTGTGTGTATGTACGTACACAGAGGCCAGCAGGGACCATGTGTCTGCCTCAGTTGAGCTCCACATTATTATTATTATTATGTTATTTTATTTATTTGGGGGGGGGCAGGGTCTCGCTGTGTAACCCTGGGACTCACAGAGATCCTCCTGAGTGTAGAGATTAAAGGCATGAGCTACCACACCTGCCCACAAATAATTTTTTTTAAACCTCCGTTTGATGGACGGAGGACCAGACTTAGGGTCTGCCAGCTGACCAGAGGGGCAGGGCCGGCCGAGGACGCGCTCACAGCCTGTGTATGCTAGGAAGGAGCTGTGCTGTCCAGCCCTGGTCTGTGTGGATCTGAGCGCCGTGGGACACACACCCTTCCCCCGGAGCACGAGGATGGCGGGCAGCCTTCCCAGAGCGGGCGGGCTTTGAAGGTTGAACTGGAGCTCTTAGGCACAGGTTGACAGAATTTGCTGGAGACCCCATTAGGGGTTGAGCCTGTCTCCCCAAGACTCCCAGCCCCGCAGGCCCATTCATCAGCTGGGGGTGGAGCTTAGGGCAGTGAGGGAGGCGGAGCAGCTCTAATCCTTCTCCTCTTTTTCAGATGCCGCTGGGCACCCCGAAAGGTAAGCTTCCAACGGGAAAATGCGGCCTCTGGTGCCCTCTGGTGATCAGAGGTGGGATGGCGGGCAAGCGTGAAGGAGCTAGTGTGGAAGCTGGCTGGGGCTGATGCCCTGGGCTAACCAGTTCACAGCCAACATCTGTAAAATGTCACACCCGACACCCCAGTGTTGAGGACGCCAAGGCGGCAGGATCTGGGCTCTCTGGCTGGCCGGTTTTATCAGCTAATTTCAGGGATGGGAGGTGGCAGACAGCTCACAGCAGCCTGTAACTCCAGCCTCAAGGGACCTGGCAGGCAGACACACCTAATTAAAATAGAGTAAACTCAGAAAAGGTGGAGAACGGCCGCGGATGCACAAGGTGTCAGGTTCAGGCTTCCATCTGTGCATGCACACTCCTGTACTCGCCTCAGGAGTAAGTATATATACCACACACGTTAAAAAGAGATACCAGGCGCACACCTTTAATCCCAGCACTCAGGAGGCAGAGGCAGGCGGCTCTCTGAGTTCGAGGCCAGCCTGGTCTACAGAACAAGTTCCAAAAATATAAGTATATGTGTATGTATACTCACATGTGTCATATATAAATACACTTTTTAAAAGCAGAGGCTCAGGCAGCCTGGCTGGCTTTAGACTCAGTGTATAGCCAAGGATGATCCCCCTGACAACTGGGAATAACTATGTGGTGCCAGAGATGGGACCGGGAATTCCTGCAAGTCAAGTGAGCGGTCTATCCACTGAGCCCCAACATAGCCATATTTATTTATTTATTTTTGAGACAAAGTCTTCATCCGCATAGCCCAAGCTGTCCTGGAACTCACTATGTAGACCATCCCCAGCCTCTGGCATGCAGTACCACGCCAGCCCAGGTCTGTGTTTCCTGCCCAGTGCAGCTGGTGTTGCTGGCAATGCGGCCTTAGGGCTCTCTGGCCTGATTTACTGTTAATTATTCATAGGAGATTGTCTCCCGGTCTTGCTGTAGAATTAAAAATTAATAATTAAAAGAAAATCCATGCAGGCCTCTCAGGGATTTTGATTTTTGTCTGGATAACGAGAAGTCTGTGGGGTTCAGCTGGGCTGGCTGTGGGGCGAGGGACCCTGGGCATGCATAGGCCTGGGGTGCAGGTCATGTGTTGGGGTCTGGGGTTCAGGTCATGTGTTGGGTGTGGGATTCAGGTACATGTGTTGGAGTCTGGGATACAGGTCATGTGTTGGGGTCTGGGGTTCAGGTGCATGTGTTGGAGTCTGGGGTTCAGGTGCATGTGTTGGGGTCTGGGGTTCAGGTGCATGTGTTGGGGTCTGGGGTTTCAAGTGAGTCAAGCAATCTGTTAGTCTGTATGCGGGACTTGGTTGTCTGTGGACCAGGTATTTTAGGTCTGTATTCATGTTCCTGGAGGGATGTTTTGAGGTGATCGTGTGATCTTGTCTCTGACTCCATCTTGTTTTCCACCCTGCGCCCTGTGCAGAGAATCGCATTTCCTCCACGCCAGTGCGGACTCCGGGGGGATCCACCATGATGAAGGCAGGTGGGTTAGCCCCTCCTCCGCACCCTGGTCTGGCAGGGTGGGGTTCACCCAGACCTCAGTATCCATCTGCTTGGCTGCAGCACATCCACCCACCGGCCAGCATGGGGGCTCTAACCCAGCGCCCAGCGGCTTCCATTCCTAACCTCAGCACACAGGCTGAACTCGCTTGCGTCAGTTCCTGCCTGCTCCAGGATCCGTCCCAGCATCACACTGACTTCACGTGGGACCTGATGTGTTCTGTCCTGGGGGAGGGAGGGCCGCAGGAGGCCTAGAATTTCTTCTTTTTTTTTTTTGTTTTTTTTTTCTTTTTTTTTTTTTTTTTTGTTTTTTTTTTTTTTTTTTTTTTTTCGAGACAGGGTTTCTCTGTGGCTTTGAAGCCTGTCCTGGAACTAGCTCTGTAGACCAGACTGGTCTCGAAATCACAGAGATCCGCCTGCCTCTGCCTCCACAGTGTTGGGATTAAAGGCGTGCGCCACCACTGCCCGGCTGGCCTAGAATTTCTTGCACAGGGTTCAAGTTCAGGAGGCTAGGGACGTTTCTTAATTGAGAAGGTGCCACCAGATGCGGTTCCTCCCGTCCCCCCAATCTCTTCAGCCAGTGACTTTGAATGGTGCACACCCTGCCCAAGTGAGTGGGGCTGCCCTGCAAGCAGTTATTTAGGTGCAGAGACGAATGATTAACTTACAATCAGTTATTCATTCAACAAATGCTTACGGATCCAGGCATGGAAGACGGGGAGTTGGTATTCTGATTGGTGCAAGTGGCCTTCCAATTAACCTGCGGAGGAAAAGGAGGGCGAGGACGTTGCAAGAAGGGCCTCTGGAAAGAGTAGGACTGCTCACTCAGCTGCATGCTTACGAGTGCCCTCTGCTGGCTGCACAGAGAATAGACACTGGCCCGGCCTGGGTGGGTGGGGTGCTGTGTGGGTCAGCAGGGGACCGTTCTAGATGTTTCTGGAGGTGACTGTGAGGGAGAACGAGCCAGTGGAGGTGGACATCGGGCTACAATGGAGCCCTGCGGACCCTGTCTGGGTCAGTGTGAGGTCGACTTGGGATACTAAGGGTGGCCGTTAGGGCTTGGCATTTTCCATAGCGCCATGAGGAGGCTTGTTGGTGGGGGACACACACGGTCAGTGCCTGCCTGGACAAATGCTGTTCAGATTCATCTCATGGGGCATGGTGGCGCTCGCTTTTAATGCCAGCACTCGGGAGGCAGAGGCAGGCGGATCTCTGTGAGTTCGAGGCCAGAGTCTGGTGGCTCAGTAGTGCACAAGGACATGGGGTCCTGAGGGGGACGGAAGCGCGGGCTGTGGGTTCTGAGCAGAATACTGACTTGAACCCTTAGCATTAGGAGCTGTGGAAGGTGTAGAGAGGAGAGGGCCACGACTGGGTGCTGTGCCCAGTGTCTCCAGTGTGGCTGGCATCGCTGCTTGGCTTTCTTCCCTGGCTTGGTCATAGCCCGGTGGGGGGCGCCTGAGGGAGGAGGAGCCTTAGGGTAACCCCGTGCCTCTCCTGTCAGCCATGTACTCGGTGGAGATCACAGTGGAGAAGGACAAGGTGACCGGGGAGACCAGGGTGCTGTCCAGCACCACACTGCTCCCCCGGGACCCACTCCCTCAGGGCGTGAAAGTCTACGAGGACGAAACAAAAGGTATGAGAAGCCACGCCTCCTGCAGGGGCACCCTCTGAGCCCAGGTCGCCCTCCCAGTCCGTTATTCAGAACCTGGGCAGTACGCTGGGCACTGAAATGGAACCTAGAGGCAGCTTCAGCAAAGCTCAGACCTGCCACTCAGAGCCAGCGTGAGAAGGGAGCTTCTCAAGAGGCCCACAGTTGCCAGCCAAGAGAAGGGAGCAGCGCGCCTGGCAGGAGCCAGTTGGTGCAAAGGCTACAGGGGAGAAGGGGCCGTGGTCTGGCTGGAGGGGTACTGGGAGCTGTAGAAGAGACTGGATTTTTATGTGCTGGTGGTGCTGGAGACAGAAATCAGGCCTCCAGAAGGCTAGGCCAAGGCTAACAACTAAGCCACGCCCCTAATCCTCACTGGAGATTCTAGGCGGGACTCCGCCTTGGCCACGCCCCCAGTCCCTCACTGGGGATTCTAGGCGGGGCTCCACGCTGACCACGCCCACAGCCCCTCACTGGGAATTCTAGGCGGGGCTCCACCCTGACCACGTTCCTAGCCCCTCACTGGGGGATTGTAGGCTGTTCTTTCCAGCTTTCCTGACTGGTTTTCTAGGTGTTTTCCAGGACTAAGCTGTGGGGAAGTCATTTTGAAGGAACTAGGGTACATCTAATCAGGGACGATTTTAGCGGGAGCCATAAAGTCCAACTGGTCCCATTCTGATTTTTAAGCAATAAATACATATCCTGTATTTCTTTTTACAATGTATGGTTTATGAGGTTTGGTCCTTGGTGTACAATAATTCTCTCTGCTTTCAGAGCATCCCATAGCCCAGAAGAAGCTCTGCATCCCTACAAGCTTCTCCCCATTCGGTCCCCAGCCCCCATCACTCATACACCCACTTCTGGTCTCAGGACTTCGCTGTTTGGGGCATTTCCCATCATGGAGTCCCACACTATGTGGCCTTCTGTGTGAGTTTCTCAATGAAGAATATCTTAAAGGTTCCTCCGTGCTACAGTGTATTCTAGAACTTCCCTCCTTTTCACATGATACCCTGTGACATGTGGAGGAACCGTGCTGTGTGTCTTGGGCGCGACTGTTTAAGGATGGGTGTCCCTTGCACAGTCCCTCTCACACTCTCCCTCTGCTGCTCCACCGTCTCTTCTCTCTGGGGACCCGGAACCAGCTAGACTGGACCCTGGCTGCTTAGCAACAGCAGGGGCTCCGTTTCTTTGGAGACTGATGGATTCTCATCTCAAGAGCCCAGGCCCATGGGAGAGGTTTGACCCTGCTTTCTTCACCCCAGTATCACCAAGAGGCTAGCCAGACACAGTGGCTTCTCTTCCGGAGGGTGGAAAGCTGACATCTGGGGAGGGTAGCCCTGAAATTTCCTGGATTCCTAGGGCCACCCTGTCTCCTTTCCCCGCAGTCTAGGATCCAGGAGGAGTTTGCCAGGTGTGTTTTTGGGGCTGCAGACAATTGGTCCCCTTGGTGAGGATACTCTTAGCTCACCACAACTCAGAAAGCGAGTCAGGCCTGTAGTGCACACAGGAAGCCCGAGGCTAGAATTGCTGGGACTCACTGCAGTCCTTCCTTGGTCCCCTTGAGCACTGGGACACCAGACATGCACAAGAGCTGGCTGTCACAGTGGGGTCTCCTACAGTCTCCCTGCCCTGCCCTTGCATTTCCCCAGCTGACTCTCTCCGTATGTCCCCACACAGTGGTCCATGCCGTGGATGGCATCGCTGAGAACGGAATCCAGCCGCTAAGCTCCTCCGAGGTGGAGGAACTCATTCACAAGGCCGATGAGGTCACACTGAGCGAGGCAGGGTCCACAGCCGGGCCAGCGGAGCCTCGGGGACTCGCAGAGGATGCGACCAGGACCACACCGGCAAGGAGGGAGATTACAGGAGTTGCGGCTCAGCCAGGAGAGGCCACATCGGGCCCACCAGGCATCCAGCCCGGTCAGGAGCCCCCAGTAACCATGGTCTTCATGGGTTATCAGAATGTGGAAGATGAAGCAGAGACCAAGAAGGTACTGGGCCTGCAGGACACCATCAAGGCTGAGCTGCTGGTGATCGAAGATGCAGCCACCACCCCCAGGGAGCCGGCGCCGCTCAATGGCAGTGCGGCTGAGCTCCCAGACACCAAGGAAGAGAACCAGACCGGGCCCTCAGCCACTCCCAGTGATGCCCAGGATCTCGACATGAAGAAGCCTCGCTGTAGATGCTGTTCTGTCATGTGACCCGTCAGGGGCGCTCCCGCCCCCATCCCCGTCCTAAGCTCCACACTCCACCCAGCAGCCCGGCCCTCCCCGGCGCCTGCCCACCCTCACCCTCTGCCTCACGGGCCCCAGACACGTGTGTGGTCCCTATGCACCTCGAGTCACAGATGGGGGGGGAGGCTCTGTCCGTCACCACTCTCCACACTCACCCCAAACCTCTGAGCCGTGCGTCTTCCCTTGGTGAGAGACAGGCCGACCCATCTCAGATCTGCTAAGAATGGGGACCCCCCTCACGCCAGGTCACAGCAGGTTTACACTGGCGACCCACACCCATCATGGTCTCAGCCTGGTGTCCCCTTGCTGCCCCAGGCCAGCCTGTCTGTGCCTTATTGCTACTGAGGGGGACCTAAAGAGAAGGTCTCCCTGACCAATGTGCCAGCGATATAATGTGGGCAGATGGGGTGAGGCCACACTTCTTTTGAGACTCAAAGTCCTAGGGTGGAGGACGGGCACCTGTGGATTCCCCCCCCCCCAGTAAGTAGCAGAGCTCAAAATGGGGATACCCCTTTACTGGTGATGGAAACATCACCCCCAAGATGGGGTCATTGTTGGCAAGGCCCCACGTCAGCCAGTCCCTCTCCTGGGTCCCCCCTACCATGCACACACTGGGCCCTTCTTCCTGGTGCTAATTTTGGGACCCTTGGAGTCACCTCTGCACTCTTGTCTAGTTGGCTTGGACCAGGGTCCCGGTTTCCCACACACACCGTACCCCAGCAATCGGGGGGTATGTCTGCCAGCACTGCGGAGCCTAGCCTTTCCAGGCAGGTTTAGGTCGCCCCACACACACCTTGGGTGGGAGTAAGGGGATCCCCCATCTGCCACCTGGCTAGACAGGAGCCACGGCAGGGGATCACCCACCTGTGGGCAGGCAGCAGCAGCCACTTTAGTTCCAGAGGCGCTGCCCTGCACACAGACACTGGCACAACCCTTTCCTCCCTCACTGGCTTTGCAGGACCACGCCCGGTCCAGGTCCCTTTCCTTGGGACTCCAGCCCGGTGTGTAGGGTGCAGGACCACCTGTGGGGCCCTGTCACTACCCGCAGCTGCAGTAGGGCACGCAGAGGCCACAGGGTCTGAGTCCTGTCCTTCCTGTGGCCTGGAGGAGAAGCGCTCTTCCCTGAGGGGTGACCCGTGGCTACGGCCATGGTCATGGCATCCCTTCCTCTTCCTCCTCTGAGTCTGCCTGAGTCCCTCGAGCCCTGAGCCTCGGCTGAAGTGCCCTTGCTGCCCCCTTCTGCTTTTGACTTGTGACGAGGCCCCACCCTTCACCCCATGTTCTTGACTTTCCCAGAGAAAGAAATTTAAAAAAAAAGAAAGAAAGAAAAGACAAAAGAAAAAAAAGTGTGCAGAGCCAGGTTGTTGCAGTTCTTGGGTTTCATCTGGGCGGGAAGGGGTGCGGCCTCCTGGTGGTGGAGCCATAAAAAGGCCAAGCCCAGGCCCGGCAGGACACAGGAGAAGCCTTCTCTCCCCTGCGGCCACTGCACCCTTCAGGGTGGACCTTCCCCAGGACTCTGCGGCACTCAGACAGGTGAGGGGCAGCTGCGGGAAGCCACTGAGGGCCTTGGCTTTCATATCTGCTATGTCCTTGTACTGCGAGGTTGGGGTAGAGAGGTCCCCATAGACACCCCACAAGCTCTGAGCTACGTTCCGAGGAGTAGTAGAGACTCCATTTCTTTCTCTCTCTGTGGTCTTGGAAAATTTTTTCTCCTTTGGCCTCGGTTTCCCTATCTGTATAGAAGAGCTGGCTAGGAGCCCTGTGTTCCCAGCGCACTGGGTATCCCAGGCTTGAATAAAAAGTCTGTAACCCAAGCTGGCCTCAAACTCACAGCTATCCTGCTTCGGTTTCCTGAGTGAGTACCAAGATGTCAGGTGTGTGGGTTCAATCTGGGGGCCCTTTGGGACTCAATTTCCCTGTGGGAGTGCCCAAAATGTGGGAAGAGAGTTATGAATTCAGATCCCACCTGACTTGGATGTGCCCACTTCTGCTCCCAGCTATAAAGAGGTCCAGAGGGACCCTGGGAGAAGCTGATGTACCCCACAGCCTGGCTTTGACCCTCTTGGCAGTGGAATGTGGTTGGTGGGCTCTGTTCCCACATCTGCCAAGTCCCCTTGGAGCTGGGGGTGGACCACAGCCTGGAGGGAAGAAAGGAGAGAAAATCAGAGGGGCCCCTCAAGCCAGCCCAGGGGGCGGGGTGGTGTCAGGAATCCCAGCCACTTGGACCCAGAGGGCAATGGTGGGTGTCTTGGCCTCATTGTACTGGGATGTAAACCTCGCCTCTCTGGCCAGTGTTCCTGGGCGTTTTATTTGTTTTTGAGTTTTGGAGACAGGTCTCACTGTGTAGCCAGGGCTGACCTCAAACTAATAGCAATCCCACAGCCTCAGCCTTCTGAGTTCTGGGATCACAGGCCTCACTGTGTAGCCAGGGCTGACCTCAAACTAATAGCAATCCCACAGCCTCAGCCTTCTGAGTTCTGGGATCACAGGCCTGTTTCTCCGTATGAGGTTTCTCTGGGCATCATGTGAACTTTTGTGTGAATGTGACCTGGAGAATTCCCATTTCCTGAATGAGAAAATAAGGCCCAGAAGGTTGGCTAGGATCCAATCCAAAGCCTCGCCGACCCCTCCCAGAGAACAGCGACCTGAGACCTTCACCCCGAGTTTCGTAATTCCAGCCACAATGCATGCGAGGTTGGAGACATCCACATGAGTCCTTGAGTCTCGCTCGATCAAAGGAGCATTGGCTGGAAGAGATCGACATTCAAAGGGATCCCACGAGCCAGCCCAGGCTTGGAATTCGGTCTCTCCATTCCACGGGAGCAACAGGCGTTTGTGCAATCTCAGGCAGGAGTAGCCCCCATTCGCAAAAGTGGGAGGGTGGGGACGCCGGGCAGACACGGTTCCGGCTCTGTGGGCCAAGGCCCGCAGCGGGCACCGTGCCAGCCCTCGTAGGCCTGAGTATCGTTTTTCTGTCTTCTCTGGACTTTGTTTCCCCTGTCCGGGTGGGGACGGGGAGGAGGTGCACACCTGCTCCTGGGTGGGGCCTCCGTCCCCTTGGCAACATGTGGCCAGGGCAGAGCCCAGGGGCCTCCCTGCAGAGGACAGCCCGAGGCTGGGAGGCAGCCTGGGCACCTGGAGCTGGCAGGTGAGGCTGGGGAAGCAGGGAGGCTGGAATGGGGAGATGAAGAACCTGTTTGCGGTGTGCCTATTGGCAGTGTTGAGCCTACAGGGAGTCGTCCTCCCACCCCACCCCCGGTCTGTACCTCCAACAGCCTTGGCCCTGGCTGGGGCCCCACATTGTCCTCCTGGATCTGAGAACTTGCTATTACCCGCTAACTCGAAATAATTCCTGGGCCTATGTGGATAGGACTTTTATCTGCACCCCAGAAGTCAGAATCCCAAGCCCTAGACCAATGAGAAAGAGACGGAAACCACAGATGCTGTCATAGGCAGAGGTCTGTAAGCCCATGGGTTTGGGGCTGCTCAGGCTAACCCAGGGATAGCTCAGGGATCAGCCTTGGACTGGTTTCCCCAGGGCCAGCTATCTAGGCAACAAGGAGGCCCTGAGGGGCAGGACAGACAGA
This sequence comes from Alexandromys fortis, assembly GCF_014885135.2. Lineage (NCBI taxonomy): Eukaryota > Metazoa > Chordata > Mammalia > Rodentia > Cricetidae > Alexandromys > Alexandromys fortis. The sequence continues at coordinate 1,971,325 of NW_026068096.1, read as the reverse complement.
GGACTCCTAAGGACACCACCCTACTAGGTGACCTGCTGGCCCCACCAAGGCACCTTTGCCCTGCAGGTAGGAAGCCAGAGCAAGCAGGTGTGCCCGCAGGGACCATAAACTCAGTTTCTATAGGGAGTCACAGTTCCAGGGTGGGGCTGGGTAGAGCAGGCTTTCTGGAGGAGGAGGTCCTAGCTGGGAAAGAACGGGCTCCACCATCACCGCTAGGGGAACTTGTAACTCCACCTCTCTGTGCCCCCTTGTCCTCGACGGGCAGAGCTGACAACAGACCCCTGTGGAGAGCTGAATACCTTGAAGGGGCCCTTTGTCCCCACCAGGGCTTCTGCAGACTGGTTGCCAACCACCATCAAGCAGTGGCTCCTTCGGGGACCCTAAAACCCCTGCTGGATCTGGAATTTCATCTGTCAGATTTACAGTCACTGCAAGCATCTGTTGAGAGTTTGTACCAGGCACAGAGAGCTAAATTAGGATTTGTTGTTGCTGCTGCTGCTGATATTGTTTTTGATTTTTGAAACAAGGTCTCTCTATGTAGCTCTGGTTGGCCTAGAACTCACAGAGATCCTCCTGCCTCTGAATCCCAGAGGTTAAAGGAGTAGGCTGCTAACCCAGCAGAACTCAGGTTTATAGATCCTTGGCAAGGCAGTCCTACCTGCAGCCCACAACAGAGAGGGGCCCAGTGGCCTTGAATCCCAACCAGGAGCTCCACCCTCTGACCTGAGTCACTGGGGAAGAATGAAGTCTACACCCTGGGGAAGGATGACACCCTTTCTCTAGAGGTCGTGACTGACTGTGCACACATTATCAGCACATGAATGTAGGTGCTCAACAGCTCTGGGCTAGAGCCTGGGAGACAGCACCCAGGGACTGCAGCCGAGTTCACCGAGTCAGTCTTTATAGGTGCTTGCCTATGAGTTAGGAATATCCACCCAGACAGAATGGAATCCTCCCATTCCCCAAGGCTCTGACGGGGAGAGCAAAGTGTGGGCGGCACAGGGGGGATTGCCCTCCACAGGAGGATTGCTGGAAATACCACTTGAGAGGCCGGCTGGTGGCAGCACAAATGCCTTTAGTCCTAAGCACTCAGGGAGGCAGGGGCAGGTGGAGCTGTTAGTTCAAGGCCTGCCTGGTCTACAGCTAGGAAAAAAAAAAAAAAAAAAAAAAAAGCAAAACAAAAAAGAATGGCTAGGGACAGGGCCCTGCCTAGAATCCACCAGTGAGGGGCTGGGGGCGTGGTCAAGGTGAAGCCCCGCCTAGAATCCGCCAGTGAGGGGCTGGGGGCGTGGTCAGTTGTACACACTTGCTGAGCTTGGTGACCTTCTGGATTGCACAGTCAGGTTGTGGCCTTGAGCATTGACTGAGTGCTGCTGCAGACTCCAGGAAACTGAAGAAACAAAAGCAAAAGCAGGTCTGAGTGCCAGGAAAGGAGCTGCGGGAAAGGCTGAACCTTTCAGGGTCAGGGTGTCACCCATGGCTCTGAGCCCTACCCAGGTCCAGGGACAAAGTTCAAGACACTCCCGGTTCTTGGCTTTGTAGCACTGACGCAGGTGCTGTGAAGATGGTACCAGGTGCTCATGGGGACAGAGGTCCCAGGTGCTGGGAAGTGGACTTTCTGAGCCCCAGTTTGCCCACCTGGCATCATTGGTCTCCAAGAGCCAAGTGAAAGTCAAGTGCAGAGATAGCAGACACGACACGTTTCCTTCTGGGAGTTAGTGAGGGATGAGCTCGGCATCTGTGCTGGGAGGCCTGCGGAGACTCCTCAGCCGCAGACTGTTTAGACGAGAGGTCAGCAGTAGCTGGGCGTGATGGCACATGCCTGTCATCCCCGTAGTCGGGTGGCTGAGGAAGGATTGGGACGAGTTTAACACAGTCTGCGCTACAATTGAGACCCTGTCTCAGGAAGAATGAGTAGAGATCAGACAGGAAAATGCGTTTGTCATCTGAAGCTTTGGGACATCTAGGAGCTCAGATGTTATGGGGCGACGCCATGTTGGGGTTGGGATGCCAGGCGGTGGTGGTGCATGCCTTTAATCCCGGCACTCGGGAGGCAGAGGCAGGCGGATCTCTGGGAGTTCGAGGCCAGCCTGGTCTGCAAGAGCTAGTTCCAGGACAGGCTCCAAAGCTACAGAGAAACCCTGTCTCAAAAAAAAAAAAAAAGTGTTGCCTGTCAGGGGTCTCCTGCAGTCCCCGGAAGCTGTCCCTGTCTCTAGATTGTCTGACCTGGTGTCCTCTCCTCCCTAAGTGAGCCTGGAGATCTCCAACTCCCGGGAGGAAGGTCACGCACACCCAGACCCCTTGAAATGGATCGTGTGACCAGATACCCCATCTTCAGCAATCCCCATTCAGCACGTGTCACCAGCTTGGTGCTGGATGAAAACACCAGCTACACCGTTGAGCTGGTGGGCGTGGGGCCCGAATCTGGTTGGAGCCATGAGGATCTGCAGAACTGGTCCACTGAGTACCAAACCAGGTCAGATGTAAAGAGAACAGGTGTGTCCTCCACCAGGCAAGTCTTCCTCGGCCAGTCCTCTCCGAGGTCACTGTACTTGGAGGACGAAGACGAAGAGATGGAGGCATACCACCTGGATGATACCAACAGTGCCCTCCGCAGCCAACCGAGGGACCTGGATGCCGAGCGCTGGGCAGTCATCCACAGCCAGGCCATCAGGAAGGGCAGCACAGTGGCCACACTCCAGAGGGAGCCCAGGCCCACTGGCCAGCCTCGGCCCAAGTCAACTAATGAGATCTTGGTGGACACAGAACAAATTGATTTCCTGGCTGCTCGGCAGCAATTCCTGAGTTTGGAGAAAGCAAACACGAACCCCGTTCCTTGGAGCCCCACAGCCAGGGAAACCTTTGTGCAAGCCCCACCAGGGGTCAGCCAAACCCCCAAGGCCTCCGCAAGGCCCCACCTAGTCAATGGCTATGCCATACCTACCATGTCACCAGCGAAGGAGGTGACTTCAGAGAAGACTGTCCATGCCTCCCCAGCTGGGCAAACGGTAGCAGTTCGTGCAGCTAACGACCCTGGTCCCTGGACCCGAGCAGAGTCTCCTGAGACCCCCAAAGAAACGCCCATCGAGAGAGAGATTAGACTGGCCCAGGAGCGAGAGGCAGAGCTGCGGGAACAGAGGGGGCTTGGGCGGGCGGCTGGACATCAGGAGCTGGTTCAGATCCCCAGTAGGCCATTGCTCAACAAGGTGAGCCTGGCTGAGTCTCCAGTGCGCAGAGATAGGGGCCGCCCATCCCTCTACGTGCAGAGGGACATGGTACAGGAGACGCAGCGAGAAGAAGACCATCGCCGGGAGGGTCTGCAGGTGGGCAGGGCCTCCACACCTGACTGGTCCTCCCAGGACCTTCGGCCTGGACTCCAGAGAAGCCTGAGTTCTGACTCCATCCTCACCCCAGATGCCCGAGCCACTGACCCAGCTCCAGAGGCAAGAAAGGTCAACCGGATCCCACCAGATGCCTACCAGCCATATCTGGGCCCTGGGACCCCCAAACTAGATTTCTCAGCCTTTGGAGTATACAGCAAGCCAAATGGTGTCTCCACAGAGGACACCAAAGCTGTGACCTTCCAGAAGGCAACAGAATATCCAAGGGATGTCTCAGAATATTCTAGAAGGTCTCTGAGCTCAAAACAAGAGCCCCTGAAGCCTCTGCGTGCCAATGTGGGTGTCGTGCAATTAGAGAATTTCCACCTGCGTCCACTGCAGTTCAAGGTCCCAGATGTCCCCCAGCAGGCTGAGACCTCCCATACCTGGGGCTGGGAGGTGGCCGGAGGCCCGGTGTTGAGGCTACAAAAGTCACAATCTTCTGACCTGCTGGAAAGGGAGGTGGAGGATGTCCTGCGGAGGGAGCGAGAGGTGGCTGAAGAGCGGAGAAATGCCTTCTTCCCAGAGGTGTTCTCCCCAGGGCCGGAGCAAGAGGAGCAAGACTCCCGGAGTTCCTCCCGAGCATCTGGTGAGCTGGGTTCTAGAGGGTGGCTGTTCTGTCCTGAGGTCTCAGGGGTGGAGGAAGTAGATTCCGGAGGGAAAATGCCAACTTTGCTTTAGATTTTTTGAACGCTGTTATTGGACCGGGACAGGTTAGCAGCTGCTTATCTTATTGATGGATTGCTCCTCTTGGTGAATCACAAATTCCCCGCCTTACTTCCCAGTATCTGTGGCTCATTGTCTGTCTAAAGCTCTCCTGGTGTCTACTCCAGCCAGGCTGTCACAGTGGGCTGCTGTTCGCCTGTCTGCTTCCCTGTCTTTGTAAGTACTCCAGATTCTTGTCCAGAGGCCTCCCTGACGACACCGTCTCTGCCTCCCACAGGCATCACCGGCAGCTACGCGGTGTCAGAATCCCCAGTATTCACCCCCGTCCAACTGCATTCAGGCCTGGTGTGGAAGGTGCAAGCCCCCGAGGACACCACTCTGGGACAGAAGACAAAAAAGGAGGTGTGGGTGAGTGGACAGAGCTGTGGCCGCCTGCTGCCCGTGGGGACTGGGTGTTTCTTCTAATCCCTGGGTTTCTAGTCTGAGAGGGCACACAAGCAGGGGACACTTATTGTGGGGGTCACTCTCAGGGTCAAAGGTCAAAGACTGATGAGGAAGAAAACAAATATCAAATGGTCATTACCACCATTTTGTTTTTGTTTTTACTTTATAAGACAGATTCTCGCTCTGCAGACCAGGCTGGCCTCAAACTCACAGAGATGGCCTGCCTCTGCTTCCCAAGTGCTGGGATTAAAGGCGTGTGCCACCACCGCCAGGCCTGACACCATTATTTTCATATGTGAACCCGAGTGCCACTGTGCATATATGAAGACTGTATGACAACCTCTGGTTTGATTTCTTATCTCCCTGACCCCACAGTCATGGGTCTGCCACACCCTGCCGGCCACACCACACTCTGCGGCCTGCAGGCTGCACAGAAGCTACACCTTCAGGTCTCGGCATCAATCCTTCATGGCTGCTGAGCTCACAAAACCAGTCTAATTTCAAGCCGGGCGGTGGCAGCACTCACCTTTAATTCCAACACTCAGGAGGCAGAGGCAGGCGGATCTCTGTGAGTTTGAGACCAGCCTGGTCTACAAGAGCTAGTTCCAGGACAGGCTCCAAAGCCACAGAGAAACCTTGTCTAAAAACCAAAAAAAGAAAAGAAAAGAAAAGAAAAACAAACAAACAAAAAAAACCCTAAGTCTGATTTCAAGTGTAGGTACCAGGTACCTGGGCCATGCTGGGAGGGTCCAAAGGACACCACAGAGAACAGCACATGTCTGACCCTACCCACCTGGTCTCACAACCTGACCCCATGGTATGTGGAAACAGATGGCGGGAGACTCTGGGAGAGCGCCACCAGCTGGGCTTCCAGCTCTGAAGGGATGATTTGCCTATGAGAGGACTTTCAGGCGGGCTGGGCAGGAAAGATGAACACCGATTCTTGTTCCTTTCATGCAGTATGCCGGAATCAACTCCTCAGACCGCGTCAACTCAGAGGTGAGTGAGCTCCAGAGGGAAAGGATGAGGTCTGTCCCTTCCTGTCAGCACCTCTACCAAAGCACTGGTCACTCAGGACCGCTACTTCGCTGACAATCTGCTCTGTTGATGGGGTCTGCCTGGGATAGATTGTGCTGTGATCTACTTGTGATGCCTGCCATGGGTACAGATTATGGTTAAAGATCTGAGTGAGAGCTGGGCGTTGGTGGCACACGCCCTTAATCCCAGCACTCTGGAGGCAGAGACAGGTGAATCTCTTTGAGTTTGAGGCCAGCCTGGTCTACAAAGGGAATTCCAGGATAGGCTCCAAAGCTACAGAGAAACCCTGTCTCGAAAAACCAAAAAAAAAAAAAAAAGATCTGAGTGAGGTTTTGGTGGGGGGGTGTTGTTGTTTTTGATTTTTTTTTTTACCAGAAGACAAAGATTTCAACAGGAAAAGCTGCAAATAAGAAATTATTGTTATTGTTATTATTATTATTATTATTGATAGTCTCACTATGTAGCAAACTAAGCTGGCCTCAAACTCACACTCTTCCTTCCTCAGCCTCAGCCTCCTGCGTGCTGAAATTATAGATGTGACCCTTTCTAGGCTGAGGCTGGGCATGGCTTCTTTGCTGTGGAAGTCAACAGAAGTCTATGTTCCTTTGCTTGAAGAAGACAGTGTGAAACAGAGGAGGGGAGGGTCTCACCTCGCTCTGCGCCAGACCGTCCTGCACGTCGTCAACGGGGAGGCAGCTGGGGCGGCTCATATGTCCACACCTCTCTGTGTGCAGGTCCTGGGAGCCACGCGAGTAACAAGACACAAGAGCCTCTTGGCAGAGCGCTGGGAAGCAGGCATCTATGCCAGCGAGGATGAAGACTGAGCCTGGAACAAAGGACGTCTACTCCCCTTTGTCTAACCCCAGCCCCATAGAAGCTGCCAGACCCGCCCCAGCCTCTGCAGCCACGCCCGGCCCAAGCTGATGTTTGTGACCTGAACACTGGTTTTGTTTTCCTGGGTTGGGGAGTACATCCTGCTTGGGGGTGGTTCTCAGATGGGGCTAAATGATAATTCTGCCGGCTCTTTGCCGAATGCTCTGGTCCAAGGGTAGGATCAGGCTGCCTGCCATGAGATGTAATGCCCTGGAAACTGTGGGTCCAGGGCTCCCCTCTTACAGCCCACAGCCTCTCTGCAAGGTGCGCCAGTGGGGGGCAGAGCCCAGATCCACCATCCGACAGAAAGAGGCTTGATCTAGGGACCTGCTACTGTAGTCTGGCCAACCCTGCACGTGTCTGTGTTGCTACTAATAAACTTCCCATGAGCTGCCTGCCTGGAGTAGAGAATGCACCCTGTGTAGACCCCCCTCCCACCCCCTCCCACCACCCTCCTCCCCACCCTCCAGCCAGCCCCGTTCTTTCTGGGGACATCAGTCCTGTCCCTCCCAGGACGTGAATTCCAATCGGGCCCAGGTCCTGAAAGTATGTTTGTGGGAAGCTGGGAGGCTAACGTAGCGGAGCAGACAAGAACGTGTTCACAGACAATCTAATAGGGTGGACCCCAACAACTGCAAAACATGGGGTGCTGTGCTAGTCAGGACTCTCTAGAGCAATGTCTTAGAGAATATTCATACAGCTGTGAACAGAGTCCAAGAGTCCAGCGGTTGTTCAGCTCATGAGGCTGGGGGTCTCAGCTGCTCTTCAGTACGGTCTGGGACCCCAAATAGACTCGAATTCCAGAGGAATGGACGTGCCAGCAAGGTGAAGGGACAGTGCTTCCTTCTGCCGCGCTCCTATATAGGCTGCCAGCAAAGGTATGGTTAAAGTCTGCTCCCTACCTCAAAGGTCTAGAAAAGGATCTTCAAAACAAGCCCCCCAAAATCTCTCACAGGTGTGCCCTCCATTCCCGGATCATTGTTCATTCCAGATATAATCCAGGTTGACAATCGAGAGCGGCCATGGCAGGTGCCATGGCCAAGTCCCCTCTGCAATGGACAAGCTGTGTAACCTTTCCACGTGGCCCTAAGAGATACTACAGCTGGACAGTGAGGGTGGGGCTCCCCAAGCCCTGCTAGGAGCAGCCGGAGACAGACTCTGTCAGCCCCGCTTGGTCCCTGAACCTTGCTGCAGATGTTGGGAGATCTATATCCTGAGTTTCCCACATGAGATTCATGGCAAATGCGGGCACTGGAAGTAGCTCAGACCGAGACTGGGGAGTGCTGTGTGGGCTGAGAGTAGGGTGGGTGATGGGGCACAGCATCTGGGCAGAGGCAAACCCGAGGGAGCAGGTCAGCCTCTTCCCCCCCTCTCTGGTTCAGCAGCATGGTGCTTGCTGTCTGCCTCTGACTTTCCCATCTTTCTCTGAGTAACCTGTGGGGACCTGAGCTGAGAATGATCCCGGATGATCCCATGACCAGGCCTTAAGTTTGAGCTCGTGTGCAGGTCCCTTCTACCGCAGCAGGTGACAGGGCCTCGGCACCCAGGACTTCCGTGGTGGAAGTTCTGGGGCTTTCCTAGGGTGTGTGGACACCCCCTTCTTCCTTGAACAACCATCGCCTTCACTTTGATTCCCTGAGATGGGCTGAGAGGTAGTTCCGTGTACAGAGTTCCTTCCACACAAGCATGTGGTCGCATGTGTGGATGCCCAGCCCCATGCAAATTTTCATCTGTCATCCTCACACAAAGGAGCCAGGCCAGCTGGCCAGGTAGACTAGTCAGATCCACGAACTTAGGCAAGGTGGAGAGCCGTCAAGAAAGACATTCTGGTGTCAGTCTCCGGCTTCCACATGTGCCTGCAGACACATGTGCACCCACACGCATGGGAAGCATGCATGCACACACATGAAAAGGTCAGGGCACTTGGCCAAGGCTGTGGTGCTGGGTCCACAAGGCTGGTATGGCCTTAAAAGCCTCACACGCAGAGCGGCAGTGGCGCACGCCTTTAATCCCAGCACTCGGGAGGCAGAGGCAGGTGGATGGATCTCTGTGAGTTTGAGGCCAGCCTGGACTACAAGAGGTAGTTCCAGGACAGGCTCCAAAAAAACTAAAGAGAGGGCTGGAGAGATGGCTCAGAGGTTAAGAGCATTGCCTGCTCTTCCAAAGGTTCTGAGTTCAATTCCCAGCAACCACATGGTGGCTTACAACCATCTGTAATGAGGTCTGGTGCCCTCTTCTGGCCTGCAGGCATACACACAGACAGACTATTGTATACATAATAAATATTAAAAAAAAAAAAAACTACAGAGTAACCCTGTCTCGAAAAACCAAAAACAAAACCGCCTCACACAACCTTTTACAGACGCTATCTCTCCACTTGCCACAGCAGGCTCTGTCCAGCTCTCCAGGCCTCAGCAACATGTTCCAGAGCCTTAGAGGCACTGAGACCCCTGAGACCCCTGAGTGCCACTTCCTGTCTAGAGATGTCACAAGCCTGACTTAGGACACAGCTTTGTTCTCCTTGGTGGCCACCTGCCACCCTGCAGCCCAGGGGAGAGTGTGTCCCCAGCCCACATCCTCTGCCTCTCACCTCTGCATTTCTCGCTGACTCCCAATCTTGTGCTCTTTCCCTGCCTCTTCTTTGATCTCCACCCCAGCCCTGGGACATCCTCACACCACCATCCACACATGACTGAACCCTCCTCCTAGGTTCTTGTGCTTCTTCCTGCAGGGCCACAGAGACCCAGTCACAAACAGGAACTGAGGACTCGAGGCCCTGGTGTCCTCGGGTGCAAACCTGGGTCTTAGGGCCATCTGAAGCTGGGCTGTTCTCTCCCCTCCAGTTATGAGCAAAGCCCGTGCAATGCCATGGTTGTATCTACTAATTCCAGAAAAATTCATTGACGCCAAAAGGAGCCCTAATCCCAAGAGCATCAAGTGTAGCCCGCCTTATGTACCAGGTGAACGCATACCATCTGCGGCTAAAGCTTTCCTGAATCTCCTTAATCTAATATTTCCACAGGAGTCTACCGAGTGTTTAAACAGTCTCGGGTATCTATCATTTGGCAGTTGTTCCTGTAAGGATGTATTAGGCCTGTTGTTTGAAAACCTTAGGCTGTTCCTCTCTAACCCTGTATCGCAATGCTGAGATTGGTTCTCCTTAAATTCCTCTGTCCAAAGCTGGGCAGCGGTGGTGCATGCCTTTCGTCCCAGCACTCACGAGGCTGAGACAGGTGAGTTCGAGGCCAGCCTGGTCTACAAGAGCTAGTTCTGGGACAGGCTCTAAAACTACAGAGAAACCCTGTCTCGAAAAAAAAAATTCCTCTGTCTGGATCTGTGTGTCTGGATCTGTGTCTGGATCTCTGTGATCTGTTTTATTAAGTTTTTCTTTTTTTTTTTTT
>NW_026068096.1:1959180-1960105 GCF_014885135.2 Alexandromys fortis | reverse complement strand
TTTTTTTTTTTTTTTTGGTTTTTCAAGACAGGGTTTCGCTGTGGTTTTGGAGCCTGTCCTGGAACTAGCTCTGTAGACCAGGCTGGTCTCGAACTCACAGAAATCCGCCTGCCTCTGCCTCCAGAGTGCTGGGATTAAAGGCATGCGCCACCACCGCCTGGCTTCTAGCCACCTTTTCTAACTTAAATTAAGTTGACCTGTCTTCCTGTCTTCTACTACACCTTGCCTCTGGGCTTTTTGCCTTTCTTTATTCTATATATCTTTCTTCCTTCTTACTCCAAGGCTGGCTGTGTGGCGGGTCCCTGGTGTCCTCCTCTCCGTTTCTCGCCCCCCCTTCTTTTTCACTGGAACCCAGATTTATTCCCTCTGCCTAGCAGCCCCGCCTATCCTTCGCCTGTCTAGCCATTGGCCATTCAGCTCTTTAATAGACCAATCAGGTGTTTTAGACAGGCAAAGAAACACAGTTTTGCAGAGTTAAACAAATGCAACATAAAAGAATACAACACATCATTACATCTCGTTTAACAAATTACCACTCATAAATGAACGTAACGCACATTTTTTTTTCTTTCCAGACAGGGTTTTCCTGTGTAACAAACCTGGCTGTCCTGAACCTCCTTCTGGCCTCAAACTACACAAAGATCCGCCTGCCTCTGCCTCCCGAGTGCTGGGATTAAATGCGGTGGCATTCTGTTTTTTTTTTTTTAATATTTTTATGGTTTATTTAACTTTATTTTTTTATGTGCATTGGTGTGAAGGTGTCAGATCCCTGAAGCTGCCATGTGGGTGCAGGGAATTGAACCCTGGTCCTCTGGAAGAGCAGTCAGTGCTCTTAACCACTGAGCCATTTCTCCCGCCCCCCATTCAGTTTTTCTTTTTTTTTTTTTATTTTCGAGACAGGGTTTCTCCGTAGCTTTTGGTTCCT
>NW_026068096.1:1956047-1957104 GCF_014885135.2 Alexandromys fortis | reverse complement strand
TATTTATTTATTATGTATATAATATTCTGTCAGTGTGTATGCCAGCAGGCCAGAAGAGGGCACCAGACCCCATTACAGATGGTTGTGAGCCACCATGCGGTTGCCGGGAATTGAACTCAGGACCTTTGGAAGAGCAAGCAATGCTCTTAACCTCTGAGCCATCTCTCCAGCCCCAATGGCATGTATTTCTAAAGCCAGAATTCAAGAGGCTGAAGTGGGAGACTTGTAGTGAATTCAAGACTAGCCTCAGCTATGCAATGAGACCTGGTCTACATACATACACACACACATACATGGCTGTAGCTGGGTGAGCTGACTCTCACCTACCTTGCAAGAGGCCCTCCTCCATCCCCCACACCACTTAAACCAGAAGTGCCAGCTTGTCACCAGGGCACTGCCCTCAGGAGGTAGAGGCAGGAGGATAAGGAATTCAAGGTCATCCAAGGGTCCAAAGGAAACTCAAGGCTTGCCTGGGTTACACGAGACCCATTGCTAGAATGAAATAAAATAAATTTTAAAGTATTCCTAAGACAGCTAATTATGCCGGGTGGTGGTGGCGCACGTCTTTAATCCCAGTACTCAGGAGGCAGAGGTAGGCAGATCTCTGTGAGTTCAAAGTTAGCCTGGTCTAGAGAGCTAGTTCCAGGACAGGCTCCAAAGCTGCAGAGAAACCCTGTCTCAAAACCAGGAAAAACAAAAAGACAAAAAACAAAACAACAGGGGCTGGAGAGATGGCTCAGAGGTTAAGAGCATTGCTTGCTCTTCCAAAGGTCCTGAGTTCAATTCCCAGCAACCACATGGTGGCTCACAACCATCTGTAATGGAGTCTTTGGGCTTGCAGGCATACACACAGACAGAATATTGTATACATAATAAATAATAAAATATTTTAAAAAAAAAAACAACAGTGCTCGCTTTGGCAGCACATAGACTAACATTGGAACGATACAGAGAAGATTAGCATGGCCCCTGCGCAAGGATGACACACAAATTCGTGAAGCGGTCCATATTTTTGACTTCCCACAGGGCAGGGAACCCTGATTGCTCTTTGGGCTGA
>NW_026068096.1:1953124-1955173 GCF_014885135.2 Alexandromys fortis | reverse complement strand
TTTTTTTTTTTTTTTTTTGGTTTTTCGAGACAGGGTTTCTCTGTGGCTTTGGAGCTCTGTAGACCAGGCTGGTCTTGAATTCACAGAGATCCGCCTGCCCCAGCCTCCTGAGTGCTGGGATTAAAGGCGTGCACCACCATCGCCTGGCCCAAAAGGGGCAACTTTAGCAACACCAGAGAATTCAAAGCTGGAATAGTGACGTCCAGCAAGTAGAACAGGTCATCAGGTGAAGACATGGCTGGGCAGGATTCAGAAGACAGAGAGAACAAACACCTAAGAGGTAGCAGGGTCTCCATCATCTTCCCACCCTCTTCCCACCATCCTCCTCCATCATCCTCCACCAATAGTACGGTGTGATAAACCCCTCTTCTCTCGCTCCTCTTGATTCCCACCCTATGGATATCAAAAGTTAAGTCCTCCACTTAGGGAGTGTAGGGGTGGCTCAAATGTTAAAAGAACTTATTGTGCCAGGTTGTGGTAGCACATGCTCTTAGTCTCAGCACTCAGGAAACAGGGGCAGATGGATCTCAGGGTTAGAGGTCAGCCTGGTCTACAGAGCAAGTTCCAGGATATTCAGGATTACACAGAGAAACCCTGTCTCAAAAACAAAGCAAAACAAAATAACAACAAAAAGTAGAACATATTGTTGCTTTGTTTGTTTTTGGAGAGGGTTTCTCTGTGTAACAGTCCTGGATATTCTGGAACTAGCTCTTGAAGACTAGGCTGTCCTCGAACTCACAGAACTCCTCCTGCCTCTGAGTGCTGGGATTAAAGGCCTGTGCCACCACCGCCCAGCCAAAAATATTGCTCTTGAAGCAGACCCAGATTTGGTTTCTGCACAGCAGCTCACAAGCATTTGTAACTCCAGTTTTAGCCGGGTAGTGGTGGGGCATGTATTTAATCCCAGCACTCAGAGGCAGGAGGAGTTCTGTGAGTTCGAGGCCAGCCTGGCCTACAAAGAGAGTTCCAGGACAAACAAACAAAAGCCACCAGTCTGTGGTGTGGGCGCCAGTGTGTGCTAGTGCCCTTTGCTCTAGTTCACCCAAGGCTTTTTATTGTGAGACAGAGTTTCGTAGAAACTAGACCAGGCTGACTTTAAACTAATTCTGTAGCCCAGGATGGCCCCATACTCCTGTCCTTCACTCTCCGACCTCTCCTGCGGAGCCTACTGAGTGACTCCTGCACCTGAGTTCCGTTGCTCATTCTCTGCCAAGTGTCTTCCCCCAGTGCCAGTGCCATTTGCAACTTGTTTAAAATCAAATAGTAAATGTTTTCATTAGAAAAAAAAGTTGCATATGCAAACGCTGAGTGCGTGAGTCATCTGTGGGGAATGGCGGCCAACCGCAGTGTCTTCTTCCGCGCTGTGTCCACCACAGAACTGCAGCTATTGCCAGAGGCCCTTGACGCGGCAGCTGAGCCGAAATTAGACCCTTGCTCTCTGGACGATTGTCCCTGACTCTAGTGACCACACGATCAGGATGATTCTGGAAGGTTCAACCCCTGGGCCATGTTTGGACCTTTCTGAGGAAGTCTATTGGTCTGGCATGAAACCCATAATTGCGAGTCCCTAAATCCCCTTTGCAGCCAGGAAGTTGCCATCCGTGTGGTTCCCAGCCTCCCCAGGCCAGGGACTTGTAACAGAACATGGAGTCAGGCTACTTCCCCACGGCCAGAGAGTGACGTCCTTAGGTCAGGACCAGCCCCACCGCCTCATCTCCCTGCTCTTTTCTGGGCAGTTTGTGGTAAATGGTGAGCTGTCCACACTGGGAAGTCAGAGCCTGGCTAGGCTGGGTTTCAGCATTGCGTCCTTCGAGCTGGGCATGGTAGGTGCTTAACCCTCATTCCAGTACTCAGGAGGCTGAGGCAGGAGGATTGTCATGAGTTTAAGGCCAGCCTAGAGCACACTACTTCCAGTCAAAAGAAAGACAGTCATTCCCAGTCCTCAGGAGGCAGAGGCAGGTGGCTCTCTGAGTTTGAGTTTAGTCCAGTCTACAAAGCAAGTTCCAGCACAGCCAGAGCTACAAAAAGAAATTCTGCCAAAAAAAAAAA